>NC_140166.1:15969680-16294680 GCF_963971535.1 Notolepis coatsorum | reverse complement strand
ATGAGAGGAATGGCTTCAACAGGGACACATGAAACGTCGGATGGACCCTCATAGAGGCCGGAAGGCGTAGCCTGTAAGCCATATGATTCACCCGACGCACCACTTTAAAGGGGCCTATAAAGCGAGGAGCCAGCTTCCTGGACTCCACCCGGAGAGGGAGATCACGAGTGGAAAGCCAAACCCGCTGTCCCGGACGGAAAACCGGAGCCGGACGACGCTTGTGGTTAGCTTGCCGCTGAGCCTTAACCGAGGCCTTCTGCAGCGCCGTCCGCACTCTGCTCCACGTCCTGCGACAACGAGCCACATGTGCCTGGGCCGACGGCACCTCCACCTCCTGCTCCTGTTCGGGAAACAGAGGAGGTTGAAAACCATATTGACACTGGAAGGGAGACATACGAGTAGAGGAGGAGAGGAGGGTATTATGCGCATACTCAGCCCAGGCCAACCTCCTACTCCACGTCGCCGGACACCCAGCAACGTAGCACCTCAGAACGCCCTCCAGGTCCTGGTTGACACGCTCCGTCTGCCCGTTCGTCTGCGGATGGAACCCAGACGACAGGCTGACAGAGGCGCCCAGACCGGCGGCGAACGCCTTCCAGAACCTGGAGGCGAACTGAGGACCCCGGTCGGACACAATATCCACTGGAAGCCCATGAACCCGAAAGACGTGCTGCACCACAAGGTCAGCCGTCTCCCGAGCCGAGGGGAGCTTGGGGAGGGGAATGAAGTGGGCCGCCTTGGAGAACCGGTCCACCACCACCAGGATGGCAGTGAACCCATCCGATAAGGGAAGGCCGGAAATAAAATCCAGGGATATGTGCGACCAGGGACGCTTGGGAATAGGAAGCGGTCGGAGGAGACCCGCCGGCGCACGGCGAGAGGTCTTACTGCGCGTGCACACCGGACAGGCCGCCACAAAGGAGCGTGTATCCCCCCCCTCTGTCGGCCACCAAAACCTCCTACGGATAAACTCCAGGGTTCTGGTGGCCCCAGGGTGGCCGGTGAGAGAGGATGTATGCGCCCACTGCAGCAGGCGCGAGCGTGCCGCCTTGGGCACATACATCCGACCTGGAGGACCCCCACCGGGATCGGGCTCCCGTGCCTGAGCCGACCTCACCACCCTATCTATGCCCCATGACACGGGTGCCAAAATCAAGGCCTGTGGATAGGGTGGGGCTTCTCCTCTCGACCCGGAAGATCAAACTGACGTGACAGGGCGTCAGGCTTGACGTTCTTGGAACCGGGTCGATAGGAGATGGTAAATCGAAATCGAGTGAAGAATAACGCCCACCTGGCCTGGCAAGCGTTAAGGCCTTTAGCCCCTTGGATGTAAGCCAAGTTCTTATGGTCAGTCCAAACAATGAAAGGATGTGCCGCCCCCTCTAACCAATGTCTCCATTCCTCCAATGCCAATTTGATTGCCAATAACTCCCGATTACCCACGTCGTAGTTACGCTCAGCCGGAGACAGCCGGCGTGAAAAGAAGGCACAAGGATGCACCTTACCATCCTTTAAACATCTCTGCGAGATTACCCCTCCCACCGCGGTGTCAGAGGCATCCACCTCCACAATGAACGGAGCCTCCGTGTCGTGACGGATCAGTACAGGGGCGGAGGTAAATCGACGTTTGAGGTCACAGAAGGCCGACTCTGCCCTAGGCGACCATTCAAAGCCAGGGAGAGAGGACTTAGTGAGAGCTGTTAATGGATTGACTAAGGCACTAAAATTGCGAATAAAGCGCCTGTAAAAATGTGCAAAGCCCAAAAACCGTTGTAACTCCTTGAGCGACGAAGGCCGTGGCCAATCCAAGACTGCACTCACCTTGGCTGGATCCATGCGAAGATCGCCCTTCGTCAACACAAAGCCCAGGAAGGAAACGGTGTCAGTGTGAAACACACACTTCTCAGCCTTAACAAACAGTTGATGCTTAAGGAGACGTTGAAGCACCTCACGAACGTGCAGTTGGTGTTGCACCATATCGCGAGAAAAAATAAGGATGTCATCCAAATATACAAACACTGACACCCCAATCAGATCCCGCAGCACGTCGTTGACCAGGGCTTGGAAAACTGCTGGAGCATTAGCTAAACCAAAAGGCATGACTAAATACTCATAATGCCCATTAGGAGTATTAAATGCAGTTTTCCACTCGTCCCCTTCTCTAATCCTGACCAAGTTGTATGCATTACGTAAGTCAAGTTTAGAAAAGACCTGTGCCCCCCACCTAATTAGCTAAGCAGAGACAGATTAACCGCACTGTCCACTACTCAATGTCTGTTGTGAGGGGTCTGTCAGTTCACAAAGTCATGGGGTCATGGTCATCATCGATGGTATCGGGGAGCCTTGGCAGTTCTATTAGCCTCGCCACGGGTCGGGTGTAGATCCGCCCTTGGACGAGCACTTCGGCTGCTCGGACCTTTCCGTCAGCACCGGTGATCACTTTGCTGGATGTAAGCCAAGTTCTTATGGTCAGTCCAAACAATGAAAGGATGTGCCGCCCCCTCTAACCAATGTCTCCATTCCTCCAATGCCAATTTGATTGCCAATAACTCCCGATTACCCACGTCGTAGTTACGCTCAGCCGGAGACAGCCGGCGTGAAAAGAAGGCACAAGGATGCACCTTACCATCCTTTAAACATCTCTGCGAGATTACCCCTCCCACCGCGGTGTCAGAGGCATCCACCTCCACAATGAACGGAGCCTCCGTGTCGTGACGGATCAGTACAGGGGCGGAGGTAAATCGACGTTTGAGGTCACAGAAGGCCGACTCTGCCCTAGGCGACCATTCAAAGCCAGGGAGAGAGGACTTAGTGAGAGCTGTTAATGGATTGACTAAGGCACTAAAATTGCGAATAAAGCGCCTGTAAAAATGTGCAAAGCCCAAAAACCGTTGTAACTCCTTGAGCGACGAAGGCCGTGGCCAATCCAAGACTGCACTCACCTTGGCTGGATCCATGCGAAGATCGCCCTTCGTCAACACAAAGCCCAGGAAGGAAACGGTGTCAGTGTGAAACACACACTTCTCAGCCTTAACAAACAGTTGATGCTTAAGGAGACGTTGAAGCACCTCACGAACGTGCAGTTGGTGTTGCACCATATCGCGAGAAAAAATAAGGATGTCATCCAAATATACAAACACTGACACCCCAATCAGATCCCGCAGCACGTCGTTGACCAGGGCTTGGAAAACTGCTGGAGCATTAGCTAAACCAAAAGGCATGACTAAATACTCATAATGCCCATTAGGAGTATTAAATGCAGTTTTCCACTCGTCCCCTTCTCTAATCCTGACCAAGTTGTATGCATTACGTAAGTCAAGTTTAGAAAAGACCTGTGCCCCCTGTAAGCACTCAAAGGCGGTGTCCATGAGTGGTAAAGGATAACGGTTCTTGATGGAAACGTCATTCAACCCCCTATAATCTATGCACGGCCGCTGATCACCATCTTTTTTAGCCACAAAAAAGAAGCCAGCGCCTGCAGGGGATGTGGACGGTCGGATATGCCCCGCGGACAGTGCCTCTCGAATGTAAGTGTTCATGGACACTGTCTCAGGGCGGGAGAGAGAGAACATCCGTCCCCGGGGCGGAGAAGCGCCGGGTAGAAGATCAATGGTGCAGTCGTAAGGTCTATGAGGCGGTAGTGCTTTAGCACGCATTTTACTAAAAACGTCCGCCAGGCATTTTCACCACCTCACTCCAGCAAATGCAGATCCCAGCCCTCTTCAAACAATCCATCATCATCCCCATACCCAAGAAAGGAAAAATATCTAGCCTTAATGACTATAGACCCGTGGCCTTGACGGCAGTAGCCATGAAGGTGCTGGAACGCATAGTCCTGTCAGTTTTAAAAACACTCACATCCCCCCTGATGGACCCTCTACAATTCGCCTATCGCACAAACCGGTCTACTGATGATGCAGTCAACCTGGCACTGCACTACACCCTCCAGCATCTGGAGACCAAAAACAGTTACGCCCGGATACTCTTTATTGACTTCAGCAGTGCCTTCAACACCATCGACCCCCTCATACTGTTCCAAACCCTGACCAACATGAACATTGCCCCCTCCCTCTGTTTCTGGTTGCTGGACACACTGAAGGGCCGCAAACAGGTAGTCCGCTACAACAACCTCACCTCTCTCCCTCTGACCACCAACATTGGGGTACCACAGGGGTGTGTTCTCTCCCCGTGGCTTTTTTCCCTCTACACTAACAACCTCCGTTCAGCATCCCCCTCAGTCAAAACGCTTAAATACGCGGACGACACCAGCATCCTAGGGCTGATCTCCAACAACAAGGAGGATGACTACCGGCTGGAGGTGGAGCGGACACTCACATGGTGCAAAGAACATAACCTGATACTCAATGAAAGCAAGACCGTGGAACTCATTATTGACTTTCGCAAAATCACACCCACCAAAACACCCATGCTCATCAATAACCAACCCATTTCAGCCACAGACACATTTAAATACTTAGGAACACACATCAGCAACAAACTCAACTGGGATCATCACACCACTCATTTACTTAAAACAGCCAACCAAAGATTATTTCACTTAAGACAACTCAAGAAGTACAAGGTTAGGAAGACGTTAATGATTCAATTTTACACAGCCATCATACAAAACATCATTTCACTCTCCATCACTGTTTGGTACGGCAACACACCCAAACACACACTACACAGACTAGACAGGATCATCATTAGGGCATCCAAAATCATTAACTGCACACTCCCCACCCTGGACTCCATACACAAACATCACACCATCACACGCGCACACAAAATCATCAATGACCCCCTGCACCCAGCTCATCACCTCTTCCAACTCCTCCCCTCTGGTAGAAGGTTTAGGTCACTAGGTAGTCGCACGGTTAGGTTCAACAACAGTTTCTTCCCCAAGGCCATACAATTACTCAACTCCAACTCATCCTAATTTCACCCCCTGCTGTTATGTTATGTATGTTATGTTATGTTATGTTGATGTTGATGTTATGTTGTGTTCCATGTGGTGTATTGTCGCAGCTACCACCTGCACCGTGCTCAAATTCCACCGGCCTGGCCGTGTGGCAATAAAAGAAACTTGAACTTGAACTTGAACAGGTCACAATAGACCGCAGGAACACCTGCCAAATCGGGGTTGGGGGATAATAAAGAATCTGCAACGTCCACCGTCAACCTGGAGAGAGACAAAAGAGGGAGGGGGGGAGGGACGGATGAACTCACGCCAGCGTCAGCGCTGACGCCGCTTCCCATGGAGAGTTCACCCGTAGCCCAATTAATAAGAGGATTATGCAGCACAAGCCAAGGGTGACCTAAAACAATGTCAGAATGAGGAGACACAACAACAAAAAAATTCAAATATTCCCCCTCGCCACCCGCCACCCGAACCCACAGTTTCCCGGTGCGCTGGGTAATAAATCCACAGCCAAGCGGTCGGCCGTCCAGCGAACGGACAGGGATGGGCACCTCTAGTGTTTCCAAGGGAACCCCCCATTCTAGAGCCACCCCCACATGAATCAAGTTGCCCGCAGCCCCCGAATCCACTAAAGCCTTGACCGTTTTAGAAGAATCCCCCCACCTGACAGTGACATCAAAAAAAGTATGTGAGTCGTAAACGTCTATGACCGGAGAGACATGCCCACCTGCTAGCACCTTCCCCAGGCCTAGCAGGCTCCTGCGTTTCCCGAGCCACGACAGGCGGCGAAGCGATGCCCCGTGCGGCCACAATGAAAACAGCGCTTCTCATTGACCCGCCTCTGCTTCTCCGCTTCAGAGAGGTTCATCGCTCCCAGCTGCATGGGCTCGTCATCGCCCCGGTGCTCTCTCATTGGCTGGTATGCTGGCCGATCGACACTAGGAGAGGGGCGGAAGAGTACCTGTGACAAAGACTCCCTCTCGCGTCCCCTCTCCCGGTGACGATTATCCAACCGAATGGCCATGTTGATCAACAGATCCAGGCGTTCGGGTAGCTCCCGCGTAGCCAGCTCGTCCTGCATGCGAGTGGAGAGACCATGCAAGAAGTGGACACAGCAGGGAACCTCATGCCAGTCCGCCTCTCGAGCCACGATGCGGAAATCAATGGCGTAGTCTGCTACGGCGCGAATGCCCTGCCGGCAGGACATAAGTCGACTGCCAGCCTCGTAAATGGAAATCACCCTGGAGGTATCGAATACACGACGTAACTCCAGGGTGAAGGCATCCGCGTCGCGGCAGACCACAGACCCACTCTCCCACTCCGCTGTGGCCCAAGAGAGAGCACGACCCGTGAGGAGAGTTATAATATACGCTACCTGTAACTGAGGGGTACAATTCCCTGACTGTATTGATAAGTATGGTATCATTAAACCACTACTGCTTTATGTACTTTAATTACTGGCCATACAGTACACGATATATGAATATGATGAACACTTCCCACAATGAAATCGGTTCCAAACAAAGGTATAATCAAGTATTTAATGGAGCAAAAGGTACATAGGATACTTTACATTATTCTTTGAATGCACTTGTAAGGCAAAGGAATGTGCGTAGGCAAATCAATAATGAATGTCCATTCTCTGGTTACGCAGGAGGTAATTATACAACCTGAATCTTAGGGAATTATATCTATGGTACACTAGTAATATAGCGGGAGATACTGGAAGGGGTTCCCCCTGGTTGTAAGCCAGCGGGGGGGTAGAAGATCTGTCGGTAGTAGGACGTCTGGTCAACGATGACTAAGGAGACTTCAGGTACAGAAGCCGGTGCAATAGCCTCTTGATCCACAGACGAATACAGCTGTTCTCCGTAGACTGTAGACTGTAGCTCCACAGTGAAGAAAGCTAGTCGGCCTCAGGCTCTCTGAGGCGCCGACTCGACTTGACTCCTCGCGGGGTAAATCCAACACGTGCAGGCGTCGGCGATTATCCGCTCCATAAATCACATGACCAAAGCAAATATATTCCCAGCCGCAAAGGGCTATGTAGTCGTCGGGTAGATTAATCCAGTGTACATGTCCATACGGTTCTCGTCTAGGTCTCCTCGGGTGAAAGCGCCATGTGGTCAGCCCAGCCTGGATAAGAACTCTAGCTAATACGAGGAAGCGTTGGAGATGCTGATCACTGTAGAACTTTAACTGCACGATACACTATACACAAATAGACTATTATTGACTTAATAGAAATATGTCGCACTCGACGGTATAGCGCCAAACTCTGACAATTCAGTTGCTAATTCGCACGCGGTCTCAATGCTCTATTCTGGGGCCAAACAGGCCATACTTCACCGCACGTTGTATCGTGGGTGAGGCTTCAACTTATTGGTAACATACTAAGGCTAAGAAGGGCGAAGGGGGTAAGGGGCTTCTATATTCACCTGCGCCGTATTTATACGCACGGTGAACAAACTAGTTCCAATCTCATTTCTGTCGCGTATCCCTGGGCAAGGCCGGGCATGTCCAGACACGTCTTGACGGTGACTTTGAACCTGACTCCGGAGGCCGGTCCCTGGCGCCGGTGGACCGCTGTCCAATAGGAGAATGAACTATTATGGTCTGGGCTAAAGGGATATTCCGTGTATATGTACAAGGAATATACAGGGGATATCAAATGATATACAAATACTATGCAATATATATCAATAAATAAATATATATATTCGGTTTAATCTAATCCTTTGTAACAGCCGCCCCCTAATTAGTCCCACCTAATTAGCTAAGCAGAGACAGATTAACCGCACTGTCCACTACTCAATGTCTGTTGTGAGGGGTCTGTCAGTTCACAAAGTCATGGGGTCATGGTCATCATCGATGGTATCGGGGAGCCTTGGCAGTTCTATTAGCCTCGCCACGGGTCGGGTGTAGATCCGCCCTTGGACGAGCACTTCGGCTGCTCGGACCTTTCCGTCAGCACCGGTGATCACTTTGCTTACGCGGCCGGCCGGCCACATAGCTCGGGGTAGTGACTGGTCGATAATCATGACGACTGTTCCTTCTGTCAAATTGTCTCTCTCTTTCACCCATTTCTGGCGGGTCTGTAGAGACGGTAGGTAGTGGAGTAGGAAGCTGTTCCAAAACTTGTCAGCCAATACTTGACTGTACCTCCACATTCTTCGGCCGTTCGCTTCTTCAGGCCTGTACATTGTCTGTGGTAGCGCGGGGTCCAGCCGCCCCATCAAGAGTGTGTTGGGGGTGACTGGGTCGACATCTGCTACATCACTTGAGACGTAACCGAGGGGCTTTGAGTTCAATACTCCCTCGATCTCCGTGAGGACTGTCATTAGGACTTCTTCCGCCACGGTCTGGGCCCCAAGCACGGCGTACAGGGCTGTCTTTATTGAGCGTACTTCTCGTTCCCAAGTTCCACCGAAGTGAGGTGCGTTCGGGGGATTAAACTGGAAGTCAATCTGGTATGGAGCGAGGTGGGTCTTAAGTTCTGGGCCCATAGCTTGGAAGCTCTCTCTCAGCTCTCTTTCTCCGCCTTTGAAGTTTGTCCCGTGATCAGACAATAATATAGACGGTTTGCCTTTCCGCAATGTGAATCTTCGGAAGGCCATAAGGAATGAGTCTGTGCTCATGGTTGGAAGGAGTTCTATATGCATCGCTCGGGTGGTCATGCATTTGAATACAATACCCCACCGCTTCTCGGTACCTCTTCCTTTCTTTATATACAGCGGGCCGAAACAGTCCATACCGGTGGAGTGAAAAGGCTTGTCGCCGAGTCGGAGGCGACAGGGAGGTAGGTCAGCCATCCGGGGTATACTGGGCTGCGCTCGCCACTTACGACAGTCTAGACAGGTTCGCTGGAAGCGCCGCACTGCTTCTCTCCCTTGCAGTATCCAATAACGACGTCTGATCTCCGCGAAGACTCTCTCTGCCCCGGCGTGATGCACATCCTCGTCGTATTTCTTTATGATCAGCTCTGTGACCTTGTGTCGGCTGTTTAAGACTATCGGGTACTTGACGTCATCCGGTAAGTCTGGAGCTCTCCGCAGACGACCACCCACTCTGATGAGACCATGGGCGTCGCTCTCGGGGGCTAGGTGGAGCAGTCTGCTGTCTGATGGGACGGGCTTTGCTCCCTGTAGACAGTCTAGCTCATCGGGGAACGAGTCTCTCTGGGCTCGTTGTAGTAGAAGAAGTTCTGCTTCTTCGTAGTCAGCTGCTGTAATGTCAGTAGTGAGCTGAACCTCTGGGTGGTGCCACAGGAATGTCTTTAGCTGCGCACTCTCTAGGGTGAGGCAATCGTCTATGTCGGGGTCTGTGGAGACGAGTGTGTTCAATCCACAGAACATAGATTTCTTGTTTTCTGCCTCCTCTTTACTCGCTTCCCGTGGGGTGGGTGTAGGCCACTCTTCTTCTGGGAGCTTGAGGAACTCTGGCCCGTCACTGTATAGGTTGTGACGGGTGAGGTCATCCAGGGACATTCCCCGGGTGATGACGTCAGCTGGGTTGTGTTTTGTGTCCACATACCTCCAGCTTGCTACTTCTGTTAAATCTTGAATCTCTGTGACTCTGACTCCCACGAAGACCTTGTATCTGCACGAATCAGACCGGATCCATGTGAGTACTGTCGTGGAGTCTGACCACAAGATTGTTCTTTGCACCGGAATGGTGAGTTCACGTTGGATTAACGTGGCGAGTTGCGCTCCTGCTAGGGCTGCGCAGAGCTCTAGACGCGGGATAGATTGTTGCTTTCGTGGGGCTATTCTTGAGCGGGCCAGGATGAAAGCAGTATGTATTTCTCCTCCCTCCTCTCGGGCACGCAAGTAGGCCACCGAACCGTAGGCTACTTCGGAGGCGTCGCTGAAGACGTGCAGGTCCATCTGGCACGTCTCCGGCCTCACTGTGGGTGGGAAGTAGCTGCGGCGTATGTTGACACCTGGGAGTGAGCTGAGTTCCGTCTCCCACTCTCTCCATGTGGATGCAAGGTGTTCGGGTATGGGGTCGTCCCAGCCCTGGTCCTTGTCCCATAACGCTCTTACAATCATCTTTGCCCTGGTGGTGTAAGGTAGAATACATCCCAACGGGTCATATTGTCTGGCGAGTGTTCTGTATACACTCCGTCTGGTGGTCGGTAGTGCAGTCGACCTTCCCTGCTCCTTGGTCAGGGGTGTGTGTTTATAATGGAGCGAGTCTGTTTTGAAGCGCCAGACTAGTCCTAATGTCATTTCTTGGGCTTCTCCTGGGATGGTCGCCATCCAGGTCTCGCTGGTTGCTGCCTTGTCCTCGGGGGAGAGGCTGCGCAATACTTGTGGGTCGCTGCTGGCCCACTGCCTGATATCAAAGCCGCCTTTGATCAGGGAGGCGCGGAGCTTGAGTAGAAGGGCCTCGGCTTCTTCTGGCGTCGAGACGCTTTGCAGACAGTTGTCCACGTAGAAACTATTTCCTACACTTTGTCGGACCTCTTCATCAGCTGCTGGGTCCTCTGCGACGTGTTTTTGCAGTGCAAACGTAGCACAGCATGGGCTGCATGTGGTTCGGAAAGGGAGGACTTCCCATTGATTGAGCTGGTTGCTCATCCCCGATCCTCTCTCTCCATAGGAACCGCAGCAGGGGCTTGTCCTCTGGGGAGAGGCTGCGCAATACTGGGGGGTCGCTGCTGGCCCGCTGCCGGAGATCAAAGCCGCCTTTGATCAGGGAGGCGCGGAGCAGCGCACGACGTCGCCAGTCAATTTTCTTTATGTGTCCCGCTGTGATTCGCTTGTCAATCTCAGCGCGGTACACCGTCTCTTGAGCGGGGTCTCTGGCTAGGCGCCGCTCTGTGTTCAATAGATACCGCTCCGTCGCTTCTTTTGGGGCGTGGAAGGTAGGCATACCCTCTCGCCTCAGGAGTGGAGTTGCGTATCTCATCACTCCGTTGACTTTGACTCTCTTTGTCCCTTGCTCGAGGAGGGCTATAGCGTAAATGTCTTCCTTGGAACGAATGTCTTTCTTTTCGTTCTTAAAGGGCATTGTCTCTAGTGTCCATAGCCTCTCGACATGCTGTAGGAGGGTGGTGTCTTCTTCTGTCACTCTGGAGTGGAGGCAGCTAGTGGCTGCTGTTCGGTTAAGAGACTTAGCGAGGGGGCCTTGTAATGTCCATCCTAGGCGGGTCTCGACTGCTGCAGGACAGCCTCTGGGCCCTGTGTGGACCCGGTCTATCGGGACTATGAGGTCTGCATGGTCGGAGCCTATCAGCAGGGTCGGGGTGGCACCGTCTATGAGCGGGATAGGTAGTTGACGCAGGTGCACATATTTATCCATCAGCTTGGCGATGGGGTAGGTGTACTGCGACAGGCCTATTTCTTGGCTGGTGAAAGCATTAGTAATCCTATACCGTCTCTCTGGCTGCCCGCTTGCTGCGATAGTGAAGGAGACATTCTCGCCCTTTATCGTCTTTAGATCTCTTCTTATTGTCCGAATCGTCATCTGGTTTTCGCTCCCCCGCAGCCCCAGCTGGGCCGCAGCGGACGCGAGGAGAAGGGTCTTCTCTGACCCGTCGTCAAGGACGGCGTAAGTGTCCATGACCTTGTCTTGGTAACTCAGTGTTACGCGGACCACCTTTAAGAGCACTCTGGCACCCCCGCTGCTGGCGGGGTCAATGTACATAACACTTGCCTTTGTGCTGCTTGAGGGTGCAGGCTTTCTTCTGTTACTGTCGTGTAGGACATCTAGGTGGGCTCCGTCACACCGACTACACCTCTTCTTTAAGCGGCACTCGGCTGCCATGTGACTGCGCGCACATCGGTAACAGCGTCGGTTGGACTTTATCCATTGACCCACCTCGTCGGCGGTCATCTTCTTGAACGTGTCACATTGTGACAACCAGTGTTCTTTTTCGCAGTACGGGCACACCATCTTCCACTTCTCTTTCATCGAGGGGGTACTGTGGTTCTTGCTGCTCGGTACTGATTCTGATTGGTGCATGACGGTCACCAATCTTCGGCCATCGTTTGCTCTCCTAGGTCCCTCTCTGGAGCTTGGGGTGCTCCGCGTGAACGTATCCAACCGTAGGCTGTTGACTTCTCTCGCCAGGAAGTCGGCTAGGTCTAGGAGGGATGGCTCGGGACCGTTAGGATCACGGTGGTCTCTTTGCCGCCTGAAGCGCTCTTGTCGGGCGGGCGGAAGCTTCTCTAAAATCCTCTCGACATTAGAGTTCGCGTACAGTTCGTGCATACCCTTTTCTCTTTGCGCCCCCAGCATCCCTACCAGGGATTGTACCTTGATAGACAGGTCATCTAGTGAGCGATTGTCTGTGGCTGGGGGTAGGCGGTCAATATGCCTTATCTCTTGTATTACGTAGTCCCATATGCGTCCATATCTTTGGTCGAGTGCTGCTAGAGCCGCTGTGTATGGGGTAGTAGAGGTGGCATAGGCCAGCGCTATATTGTGCGCTCGGGGCACCTTGAGGTGCTTCAGTAGGATAGCATACTTGTACGGTTCGTCAGTTACATCGGACATCATTGTCTCTAAGCACATTCGTAGCTCCGTGTACTGTGCTCTGTTCTCGTGGGTGAAGTCCGGAAACGTCGGTGTGCCAATGTATGATGCCATGGATGGCTGGCACATCGGTGAGCGTTGGAAGAGAGGCCTCCTAGGCGAGTCTCCTCTTACGCCTCTTGGTGGGCTGGTACCTGCTGGGTACCATGGCCCGCGTATCCAGGTGCTATTCCTCGGGGCTGGTCGTGCGTCAAGCTCACCCGTGAATTGAGTCGGGGGTCTGTAGCGCAGAGCCGCGGGGGTAGAGCCTGGGCTGTACTGGACCTCCTGGTCCTGTGGAGTTCTGTGCTGCTGTGGGGCTTGACTCTCCTCCTCTCCCTCTTCTTCTTGCTCTGGCAGGTCCTCTAGATCCTGTAGTCGTCTATTTAGCCTCTCCGCGGTGTAGACCGTTTCTTCCTTGTAGCTGGTCCTCGCGTGGACCGGTCGGGGAAGGAGTTCGGAGGGGGGTATAGGCTCTCTCTGGTGGTCGGGCTCAGGGTCGCTTGATCGGGTAGGGGAGGGTGCCCTTGACCCGTGTCTTGACGAGGCCCTGGAACCCCGTGCGGAGGGAGGGGGTGTTGCCCTGGCGATCAGCTGCTCCATTATCTGCGCTTGTAATCGGTCGCGCTCGGCTTCGCGCTTGGTGAGAGCGATGTCGCGCTCTGCTTCTCTTTGGGCACCGGCAGCGGCGCGCTGGGCTTCGGCGGCGGCGCGCTCTGCTTCTCTTTGGGCACCGGCAGCGGCGCGCTGGGCTTCGGCGGCGGCGCGCTCTGCTTCTCTTTGGGCACCGGCAGCGGCGCGCTGGGCTTCGGCGGCGGCGCGCTCTGCTTCGGCGGCGGCGCGCTCTGCTTCGGCCCGGTCTCTTACCATATTCTCTTCCGTCTGAAGGCGTCTAATCTCTAGACGTATACGATCTTCGTCGCTCCGTTGGTGCGCTTGAAGGCGTTCTCTTTCCATGGAAGAATGTTCGCGCTCGCTAAGCATCTGTGCTTGGAGTCGTTCGCGCTCTGTAGAGGCTGCTAGGCTGGCGAGGAATGCCTGTGCCAGCATCTTGTCCGCCCCGCTGGGGGAAGACGCTGGTTGAGGTGATCCGCTCCTGGCAGTACTCGTTGGAGATCTGTTCTCCTGTGGCGAGTCCTGGAGATCCATCTCCGGGGTCTCTTCCTCTTGTAGCGGGTAAAGTTCCATCCCTGGAGAGCTGTCTTTATCCTGGAGCTCTCCGGGGACTACTTCTTCGGTCTTGGCGGGGGGTAAAGTCGTGTCAGGTCCCTCCTGGTCCCTACCGTGAGCTTGGTCAGTTACGTTAGAACCCACTAGGGCCTCTATTGGCGGGGTAGCCTGGGCGATAGGGTCGGACATAATTTTACTATCTACTTTTTCCGCGTTTACCGTCTGTAGAAGGCTAGGTAGTATACTGGCAAGGTAATCCTCTAAGTACTGAGGTGTCTGCCGTCTACGCTGCGGGCGATCTACTTTAGGAGAACCGTTTTGTGGAGTGTTCATCATAGGCCATGTCAATATTAATACCACTATATTAATATTACACTAGTTACCATCCGGCTCGAAGGACCAATTGTAACTGAGGGGTACAATTCCCTGACTGTATTGATAAGTATGGTATCATTAAACCACTACCGCTTTATGTACTTTAATTACTGGCCATACAGTACACGATATATGAATATGATGAACACTTCCCACAATGAAATCGGTTCCAAACAAAGGTATAATCAAGTATTTAATGGAGCAAAAGGTACATAGGATACTTTACATTATTCTTTGAATGCACTTGTAAGGCAAAGGAATGTGCGTAGGCAAATCAATAATGAATGTCCATTCTCTGGTTACGCAGGAGGTAATTATACAACCTGAATCTTAGGGAATTATATCTATGGTACACTAGTAATATAGCGGGAGATACTGGAAGGGGTTCCCCCTGGTTGTAAGCCAGCGGGGGGGTAGAAGATCTGTCGGTAGTAGGACGTCTGGTCAATGATGACTAAGGAGACTTCAGGTACAGAAGCCGGTGCAATAGCCTCTTGATCCACAGACGAATACAGCTGTTCTCCGTAGACTGTAGACTGTAGCTCCACAGTGAAGAAAGCTAGTCGGCCTCAGGCTCTCTGAGGCGCCGACTCGACTTGACTCCTCGCGGGGTAAATCCAACACGTGCAGGCGTCGGCGATTATCCGCTCCATAAATCACAGGACCAAAGCAAATATATTCCCAGCCGCAAAGGGCTATGTAGTCGTCGGGTAGATTAATCCAGTGTACATGTCCATACGGTTCTCGTCTAGGTCTCCTCGGGTGAAAGCGCCATGTGGTCAGCCCAGCCTGGATAAGAACTCTAGCTAATACGAGGAAGCGTTGGAGATGCTGATCACTGTAGAACTTTAACCGCACGATACACTATACACAAATAGACTATTATTGACTTAATAGAAATATGTCGCACTCGACGGTATAGCGCCAAACTCTGACAATTCAGTTGCTAATTCGCACGCGGTCTCAATGCTCTATTCTGGGGCCAAACAGGCCATACTTCACCGCACGTTGTATCGTGGGTGAGGCTTCAACTTATTGGTAACATACTAAGGCTAAGAAGGGCGAAGGGGGTAAGGGGCTTCTATATTCACCTGCGCCGTATTTATACGCACGGTGAACAAACTAGTTCCAATCTCATTTCTGTCGCGTATCCCTGGGCAAGGCCGGGCATGTCCAGACACGTCTTGACGGTGACTTTGAACCTGACTCCGGAGGCCGGTCCCTGGCGCCGGTGGACCGCTGTCCAATAGGAGAATGAACTATTATGGTCTGGGCTAAAGGGATATTCCGTGTATATGTACAAGGAATATACAGGGGATATCAAACGATATACAAATACTATGCAATATATATCAATAAATAAATATATATATTCGGTTTAATCTGATCCTTTGTAACACTACCCGAGCCACATCGCTGGGGAAAGTACGCGGCTGCAATTGAAAAATGAGAGAGCACTGGGCGATGAACTCACGGCAGCCGGCTGGAGCCCCTCCATAGCGATCCGGCGCCGGCAGGCGTGGCTCTCGGTAGTCCTCCCGATCTACCGGATACCCCCGCTCGCCTTCGCCGCCGATCGATGATGCTCCGGCTGCGGATCTCATCGTTGATGTCGTCCCAGCGGCCGCAGAGCGGGCCTGGTTCACCGCCGCCAACGCTGTCTCCGCCGTCTCCTGAGAAGCCAGGGAAACATCTCCCAGTCGACCCAGCTCGACACCGACTGCCATCTGCCGCTCCATCATTATCCTGAGCTGGTCCCGTAGGCTCACCATCTCGTCCCGTATCTCCTCGTTGGAAGTCATGATGGCTAGAGCTTCTGTTACGAACGGGTAAGTGACTTCCAAGTTGTCGAGAAGAAGAACGAGACGGAGAATGTTTTACTCTTCCAAAACAGCTGTACTGTTTATTAACAGGGAAAAGCGTATAATATAGTTTACAGGGAGAAAGACAATATGTCTGTGCTTGTCCAGCTGTAGGTCTGTCCGTAGGATTAGGTGAAGCTCTAGCAAGGAACAAGGAATAGAGCAAATGTTAAATAGGTCACATACTCAACATTCCACGCTGTCAATGAGTGACAGCAGTCTGTCAACCAATGACAGCACCCAGGTGTGACAGACAATTAGTGACGACAGCAATCAGTGGTGACAACAAGGTGAAGTGAACCCATAACAACAAGAGTGACCCAGGTAGACAGTAGGATACTATCCTAAGGAGGATAGTCTCCCGAACGTTACATCACACTGCCCCCGCCATTTTCCTGACTTTGCTTTGCAGGCGCCCCAACCAACCTGTAGGAGTCGCTGTTCACAACGACCAAACTACCACCCTTCGACTTCCCACCCGCTAACTCTGCCAATTGAGTTAGTATGACGGGCGGCCCAAGCCGGAGGCAACGCCGACAGTCGGATTCGAACCCGGTGTCTCTTGCGTTGGTGACGAGCGCAATGTCCGCTGCGCTACCCAGCCACCTATCCAGTTTTATTTGTTGACTTTTTCATCACCTGTTACAAATGTTGTAGACAGCTTTCGGATCCACCTTTCTTTGTAACATCAAACAGTGACAGAATTAGGACTATTGATAAATGCAATTTATATAGAGGCTGGCGTCCATGGCATGATATCCATGCCACCAACACCACAAATGGACAGTGGTGACCGCCGATATCCAAGTCGGGGGTGGCGGCCACCCATTCGTTTGGACCTATAGACTTACCTAAAGTGAAAGACTTGTGTTTGTAAAAAAATTTTAAAGAGGTTATGTTGAGACTGTTGTCAGTGTCCAAATTAGGAAAGGGGGAGAGGGGACTGTAAGAGTTATTTGGAATGTTATTGCTGTATGTGTTGACCCGGCAAATGAAAAAAAATATAAACAATAATGATGTTGTATTGCCCATGTGTGCCGTTGCAACTAGAGGTACCATTATGCTAAGTGGAGAGGAGATGTTATGTATTGGGTTAGGTTTGTCCCAGGGCTATTGCCATACTCACCTCGAGTTGGCACGTTGCGATTGCGCACCTGTGGTTGTCATGATTTGACCACCAACGAAGTAAAGTCACGTTACTAAGTACCCTCCGTGTTGGATTAATTTCTTATTGTTATATCGCCTGATTAACCAATCAGGTCATCTTCAAATTCTTTCAGTATCTGTTTTAAGGTGCTATAGATAACATTCAGCCACTAGATGTCGCGCTAGAGCACCAGCATGTCATTTAACCAGGTGCATCATTCCACATGGGGAAATGGGAAGTAGGGAGGGGATACATGCATGTAACATGGAAACAACAACATTAATTTAAAATGTTTTTTGATAAATTCATTCATCAATAATTTTTTGGGGGGAAAGCAATACTGTTATTCCGCATCTTTCAAGATTCAAGAGATGTATTTGTCACATACTGTACATACACAAGACATGTAGTGAAATTAAAAGCTCTGTGGGTGTATTCTTTAAAAAAAAAATATATATATATATATTACTCTACATAAAAAAGGTATCTATAGCACCACTAATGGAGTTGCTGATATTGGTAAAATCCCCAACAGACTCCTCATTCGTACATGTTTCCTGATTGCTTATTTATTTTTCACGGACATGTCTTAAAGCAAGACCTAGATCCACAAAGAATGGATTGCATGGTGCTAATTGCACCCTTACTTACAATTCATTATGAATTGAAAATGGGGGACCCTGATGTAAAAAAGACGAAAGTCTTTCTCTGGTCTGCAACCCCTTAACAATTGTGTGTATTGAGCCGTACTGTATTGTACCCATTCTGCAATCTGTTAATAACATTTTCATTCAATCAATCACCGGGCAGGTTGAATTGTCGATCTAGCCCAGAGTAACTGCACATGCAGCAGAGGAGCAGTGTATTCCAGCTGGGTGCTTGGTATATACATGTATCACACAGACTAAAGATGGTATTTTAATCACGAGTGAGGTTTACGGCTCAACTGAGACAGGCAGTGACATTTTAACCACTTGCACAATAACTAAAACAGATTTATCTT
This sequence comes from Notolepis coatsorum, assembly GCF_963971535.1. NCBI lineage: Eukaryota > Metazoa > Chordata > Actinopteri > Aulopiformes > Paralepididae > Notolepis > Notolepis coatsorum. Next base: position 16,276,681 of record NC_140166.1, on the reverse strand, counting down.
TCATAATGTGGCCTATAGCCTATATTGATTCACTTCCATGTTTGGATAGTCATAAAGACATGGGAGAAAAAATATATTTTAGCAGTACGGTCTATATTTTAGCTGTCTGGTTGGCAAACAGACAGACAGATACTGTAGGCAGTCAGGCAGTGACACATACAAGTACAAAGCCAGACATCTTTAGGACATGTGTTGTCCTCATCTGTATGTGTTTAGAGACAAGACATCCTGTTGAGTCAAATGCCTACATCTGTTGCAGTGTGTAGGAATGTGGCTCATAATCATACATGTTCTTCCAACAGTCAGACACAAAAGAAAGACCTGTTCTGAAAATGGACTTTTCCTATGAGTTGCATTGTTTTTAACCGAATGAGGGGTTGTCCCAACATCGAGAAAATGTTAAATATGTGTGTTGTGCTGTTTACTTCATTGTACTTAGGTTGTACTTTAGTTTGTATATTGTATATTGTATATTTGTATAGTGTTGGGCAGTCGCGGACTGGGACCATAATTCCTACCGGGAATTTGACTCAGGCAGGCCAGGCCAGGCCAACAGAATATAATCATAGCCGCGGAACGCATTTATAACGGGATGCTGAGGGGGGGAAATAAAATGAAAGGGAGGGGGGGGGGGGGGGGGGGGGGGGGGGCGGGCAAATTAACGAGCAGGAATGACTCGACTGTTAAGTTTGCGGCGGCAGTTTAAACAACAACGTTATTATTGTCCCTTACCTTAGATGCACCACGCCTGCTGCATGCATCCCACAACTTCACCTTTTCCATTCATTCATTCATTTTTGCCTTATTTGGAGAGGTGGTCAGCTTTGTCTGAAATGTCTCTAGTCTAGCTTAAGTTGTAGCTATACAGAGCCGCCGTGTGTTATGACAACAAAGAACACGTTAAAACCAACAGATACAGGTGATTAGTTCCTCCCTGACATAGTGACCTTACAATTAATGTTTACAATGTTTCTTACATGTTGCTGTTTTATTTTAAATGTTTATCTTTTTATTTGTTTCCATTAGTGTCTCAATTGAAATAAACAAATTAATGAATTAAATTAATTTGTTTTTGGATAACTTTATTTATTCTTGGGTAGGAATGCTATGACGTTACAAGTTACCTATTTGTTCACTATAATATAATTCAACATTGCCTACATAACTGCAAGTATAACAGGAAAAAGTTAAAACAAAAACAAAACATGCAACTGTAGAAAAGCTTCAAATCACAGCAAACATTATATATTAGTGTGTGAACTCTGTGGAAAGGTGATGGGCAAATCCTTTTCTTTTAAAACTCTTGAACTTGAAAAAAACAAACATCTGGAATTTACTATTCAATGAGCAGAAATAAGAAAACAGTAAAATTGTAATTCGTTTAATTACAGCAACCAACACTGTCTATAGCTAATTTCACTGTTCATAACAACTGCAGGGGGTGTGTAACACTTCCTCCGGTCCTGGTCCTATGGACCAGGACCCAGACATTCACATTTACAATCTCCCATCAATAACCCTCAGTCAACATTGCCAACCGGTGGGCTGATGCAGATCTGGCATCAGCTCACACATCAACTCATTATGATTTATTGTCAGTTATGTTTATTGTGTTTATTGTCTGTTGTCTCCACTTTGTTAGTCTTGTGTTCCCCTGTCTGTGGTTTGTAATTATGTTTTAGTCTGGTTGTTTATTTGTTATTGTTTTCCCAGTGTACTCTGTGTTCTATTGTTTCTGTCTACCACACCTGTGTCTTGTTTGTAAATTACCCTCTGTGTCTATCAGTGTCTTGTCAATTAGTCTGTGTATTTAGTGTGGTCTGTCCTGCCCTGCTGGGCGCGATCATTGTTAAATGTTACCTGTGTGTGTTAGTCGTTTATGTACCTTGTTGTGAAGTAAACTGTTCTTCGTCACGTTCTGTCTCCGGTCTCATCAATCCCTACTCTGCCATCTGGGTTCACCATGCCAAAGAAGCGTACTAATCGTAACAGGGGTGCATTTGTATATAACTCGCCCATGCAGTCAACAGCTGAAAAAAGAATTCTGATTGTATACAAGTCAATAGGAAAATGACCCAACTTATCGATTTCTTAATCCTTATTCTTTCTTTCTTTATGAGTTTATGCCTGGTCTCAATCGCTAGTTCCAAGTCTTCTTCGAGTCAAATAGATGATAAAAGGACTGCTAAAAAAAACTTTTAGCAGCATCTCTGACTAGTGCCTTTTTTTTGTGTGTCTTTCCCTCTCTGCACTGCACCACCCAAAGCAGTGCTCCACGGAGGATGATCTGCTACAAACATCAATCTGACATGCCCGCGCAGGCGCGCTGCGCTGCCTCGCGCTGGGTGACAACAGACAAGTTAACTCATTCCTGCCTGCGGAACGAACGTATATTAGAGGGCTCATCTCCGTGCAACTAGAAACACTTATACTGACTGCGGCCTGCTTCAGATTTCAGTGGCCTGACTGCGGGCAACAAAATAATATAATATACAAATAAATAAAATAAAAAACATTGCCAGTCTGACAAGGCCAGGCCATGCCAGTCTGCCAGGCCACCGGGAAAACTCCCAGTGCGCCCGATGGTCAGTCCGCTAGTGGTGTTGGGATTTTATTCCTCTTTTACTTACTTTTTTTTTACTGTATGAAGCTCAGGGGGCTCATACAGAACCAAGCATTTCATTGTAATGTACATGTACTTTATACGTGCCAAATAAAACAAAACCTGAACTTGAACTTGAACTTGAAATGAGTACCCTTCCTCTTGAAACGAGCCAATCGGAATTGCAGCCACAATCGCCGTAGTTATTAACGTGCGTGTATGTTCGTGTGAAGATATCTTGATAGAAATGTACGTGCAAGATGCCGGCTCACATGCAAATCTTCTCTTTTTTACCTAAAGTTTGACCTAAAATATGTATAGATGGAACAGGCTTGCGCACTACTGCTAGGTGTACAATAATTATTGTATTTGTATGATAAAAGAATCTCACTCGTTACAGGCACAGAAACAGCCTGTTGAGAACAGAACTGAAACAGAGGGGTATAGAGGCTGCTAGAATGAGAACAGGACTGAAACAGAGAGGTATAGAGGCTGCTAGAATGAGAACAGGACTGAAACAGAGAGGTATTGAGGCTGCTAGAATGAGAACAGGACTGAAACAGAGAGGTATAGAGGCTGCTAGAATGAGAACAGGACTGACACAGAGAGGTATAGAGGCTGCTAGAATGAGAACAGGACTGAAACAGAGGTATAGAGGCTGCTAGAATGAGAACAGGACTGAAACAGAGAGGTATAGAAGCTGCTAGAATGAGAACAGGACTGAAACAGAGGGGTATAGAGGCTGCTAGAATGAGAACAGGACTGAAACAGAGAGGTATAGAGGCTGCTAGAATGAGAACAGGACTCAAACAGAGAGGTATAGATGCTACTAGAATAAGAACAGGACTGAAATAGAGGTGTATAGAGGCTGCTAGAATGAGAACAGAACTGAAACAGAGGGGTATAGAGGCTGCTAGAATGAGAACAGGACTGAAACAGAGAGGTATAGAGGCTGCTAGAATGAGAACAGACTGAAATAGAGGTGTATAGAGGCTGCTATAATGAGAACAGGACTGAACAGAGAGGTATAGAGGCTGCTATAATGAGAACAGGACTGAAACAGAGAGGTATAGAGGCTGCTAGAATGTGAACAGGACTGAACCAGAGAGGTATAGAGGCTGCTCGAATGAGAACAGAACAGAGTATTGAGGGTGGACCTTTATTTTCAATAATGCAGAAATTACAATAGGTCGAAAGAAATAACAAATTACAAAAACAAAGATAAATCAGACAATAAGACAGAAATATTAACATTGGTTAAAACCACTCCTAGTTAAAACAATTACATTAAAAAACATTAAGATTTAAAAGCACAGGGCGGTCAGGTGGCGTAGCGGAGATTGCGCTCGTCACCAATGCAAGAGGCTGCGGTCTCGACTCCCGGAGTCAGCATTGCCTTGGCTTCGGCTGATCGCTATACTAACTCGTTTGGCTGGGTTAGGGGGAGGGAAGTCGTGGGTGGGAAACTGGCGTTGTGGACAGCGACGCCTACAGGTCAGGTCTGGGCGCTTGCTCAGCGGAGGCAGGACTTGAAGAAGGCAGCGTGACCTCCCATGCGCTACACTTCACCAATGAGAGCCCTCGCTGCCAGGTGAGGCACGTGTCGGAGGAAGCGTGCGGATACTTCAGGGTTCCCTTGTACCGACCAGTAGGAGAACATGCGCACAACAACCAGGTAGGGGAGGGGGGGGCAATTGGCACAACGACTAAAATTGGGACGGGGAGAAAACAGAGAAAAATCTGAGAAAGAGAGATACATTTTTTTTTTTAACTATTTAAAAGCACGTTTATTTTTTTTCAGTTCAACTACAGTAGGTTCTGGAATCAGGTGCTGTTGGGTCTTTGGGAAGATAACTGGAACAAGACGTGGGACCCCGGGCTCTAAAAGAAAGTATTGCAGGAAGGAGGACACATTAAAAAGCCTTTATTGTGGCACAACTACATAATTTTAAAACAAAGACAGAAAGAAAACATGTTTAGACCAGCTGGTCTTGATCAGGGCATAACGGTTATAACAATTATAACCTGATGAAGGCCAGCTGCTGCAAACATGTTGTCTTAGTTTTAGAGCCCTTTGTAAATACAGTACACATGTACCAACATGAAATCACAGAGAGAGGGGGCCAGAGTACAATGATGGGTACTGGTATCACCGGTAATACATCTAAGAGCAGAGTGATATATACTGTAGCATCTAAGGGCTTAAGAGTGGTAACAGCAGCGTGTCTATATATTAAGTTGTCATACAGTAATCAAACACAGAGAGTAATACAGTTTCAACTATTATTTTTCTATTAAACATGAAAGCAGGTTCTATTTACTGTATGTAGGAGCTATTTGATGGTTTTTGTGCTTAGTTTGTAGTTTGTTAAGTTCATCACTGGGTGGCAGCACGGAGCACTGGGTGGCAGCACGGAGCGCATAGGTTTTGAATAAAGGCACAGGTGTATGCTATGTCAATCAAGGTATCTAGGTATGGGTGACGGAGAGATCTCACGGTTTTTACCGCACGAACACACGCACGTACCCTCGCTCGTTTTCAGTATTATTAACAGCATTATGCAGAAATTATTGTTTGGCTCATCACATGTATTAAGTTGAATACTTCAATTAAATGGGAACTTCACCCAACGGCAGGTGACACGGACTCGACATTGTGTTTTTTCTAATTGCGCGTCAAAGACGAGGAATCCCTGCACCCAACCGAGCGTCTATCAGAACATCAAGATAGCCGCTACACAAGTAAAAACCCGATCTTACTTGGACAATGGAGGATTTTGGAACCTGGCTTGGAATGCTGCTTCTGGATAAAGATCATCATCCCGAGATAGCACACCAAAGGAGGACTGGTTAGTGTATCGCACTGGGTTGCTTGCTAATGGAGCAGCAGCATTGAACGTTTTGTTGTTATTGTATTGACTTTTTTTCACAAGAGAGACTCCAGTCTCTTAAAGGAACAGTACGTATTATCAAAAATGAATTTACGTCATGATATTGTGGAGCCCAGCCAAGGGCAAAATGTTTGTGAGCCAAGAATAAGAAAGCCTTCTTTAAAGGGATTATCAATTTTGATTGAAAGGCTCCAAACGGACAGAAATGCATATTGTACACAAGCAAGGAAATTGAAAAGGAAAATCATCACTCTTCTAGTTTCCAATGACAATGTAAATCTTGTGCACCAAAATCTAAAACAGTTCAAAGCTCTATGTCAAGTTGCCTCTGAGGCACATAATACATTGATGACTGAGTATCCTACAACTGAGGATACGCAGAGAAAGCAGGACGAATGGTTTTATGCAACAAAGGAAACAAATGATACATTTGTAAATGAAGTGTCAACATGGTTGAGCGAAAATGGGATTTTTCAGGTCAATGATGATAATGCTGAATTGGAAAAAATTTAATCTGATTTGCATGAAGAAATTAAAGCTGGAGACAGTGCGTCTAATGTGTCTAGTAAAAGGTCAAGCAGAAGAAGCAATGCCAGTAGAGCATCAGGTTCTAGTACTGCATCTGCACGTTTAAATGCCATGGCAGAGAAAGCGGCTTTAATGGAGCAAACCGCTGCTCTGCAAAGGAAACATGAAATAGAGGCACAAGAGGAGAAACTCAGCCAGGAACAAGAGAAACTCAGAAAAGTTAAGGAGCAACTGGAGCTTGATACACAAATGGCTGTTGTTACTGCAAGACTTTCTGTGCTGGAAGGCAGTGCTGTTGGAGGAAAGGCCCCTTCAGATGAAATGAATTCCTACCTGAGCAAATCTATTAAAGAGCTGAGACCTCAATTCAACCTACAGGCAACTGCATTTGTGCCGAAGGAGAACACCCTGATTTCGGATCAAGGCTCAAGAGCGCCACCTATCTTTTCCACATATGATGTGCGACCAAAGGTGAATATGCACACACACTTTCAGGAGAAAGTACAACATCATGGAATTCCACAAGCAAAGGATACTACTCTCATGCCACAGTGGCAACCAAACACTGGGACGTCTCACCACTACTCTAAAGCATCAGTCTCAAAACGCTTTCACAGCCTCCACTGCTGCACCTCGTAGGTCAGTGGCTGCACAGGAACGACGATCTACACAGAACGCTGCAGTGCAAAATACAGTGGACCAGGATGCCATTTGTGGAATCATGCAAAGGCAGAATGAACTCACCACATTGCTCATTCAACAGCAAATGTTATCTACTTTACCAAAAAGAGATATAACCGTATTTGATGGTGATCCATTGCACTTAATTTCCTTTGTTAGGACATTTGAACATTGTGTTGAAGAGGTAACATGCCGTTATCAAGACTGTTTGTATTTTCTGGAGCAGTACACCAGGGGAAAGCCCAGAGAGCTGGTGCGAAGCTGCTTACACATGCCACCACAACAAGGATATCAAAGAGCAAAAGGTCTTTTGAAAGAACACTTTGGTAATGAGCACAGGATAGCAACAGCCTACATGGAAAAAGCCTTTCGCTGGCCTGTTGTTAAAGCAGAGGATGTAGAGGCGCTGCAGGAGTTCACGCTGTTCCTAAGAGGGTGCTGCAACGCTATAACAGAGATACAGTACATGGAGGAGATGAACGTTCCATCAAACATGAGGAATGTTATGATGAAATGGCCATACAAGCTGCGGGAAAGATGGAGGTCTACAGCTTGTGAGATACAAGAACGGCAAGGCTACAGGGCCACCTTCCCAGAGATGGTAAACTTTTTGGAGAAACAAGTAAAAATATTGTCTCATCCCATTTTTGGTGACATTTCAGATGCACGACCAAGCATCACATTAAAGCCTGTAGATAAGAGCACGCCGCTACCCAGGAGCAGCATTAAAGGAAGCAGTTTTGCAATAACCATCGCAACCAACCAAGCTGAAACTGTGCCCACAGTGCACATGATGCCAAAGCAGCCTACCGTAAATAAGGAGTTGTCCTCAGAGGCCTGCCTCTATTGTGAAGAGTCACATCCATTTTCTAAGTGTTTTAAACTGAATACGATTTCTCAAAGGGAGAAAATTGATTTTCTGAGAGGAAAAGGAATTTGTTTTGGATTCTTGAAGTCTGGCCACATGAGTAAGGAATGCAGAAGTCGTCTGACCTGTGATGAATGCAATCTTAAACACCCGACTATTCTGCATGTCCACAACAACGACAAATTGACCAAGTCACAAGAAACACCAGTCAGTAGTGCACTTGTGTCTCTTCAGGCATGTGGTTGTACTGGGGCCGGAGACCACAACTGTACCCTTTCCATTGTTCCAGTACAGTTGAGATCGAGGAAAGGAAATGGAGTGCTGCAGACCTACGCCTTCTTAGACCCAGGAAGTACAGCAACCTTCTGTACCAACCATGTTATGAAGAAACTGAATCTACAGGGTACAAAGACCAACATTCTTATGCGCACTATGGGTCAAGAAAAGGTCATTGAAAGCCAAATCCTTACAGGACTGGAAGTGTCCAAGTTGGATAACAACCACTTTATGGAGCTCCCAGAAACGTTCACACATGAAACAATCCCTGTTTCAAAGAGTAACATCCCTACTCGGCAAGATATTGAAAAATGGGAATATCTGAAGGGTATCAGGATCCCAGAATTGGACGCTGATGTTGAACTTTTGATTGGAGCTAATGCATCAAAACTCATGGAACCCTGGGAAATTATCAACAGCCAAGGTGATGGACCTTATGCCGTGAAGACCCTATTGGGGTGGGTCGTCAACGGTCCTTTGAGGGGTAATAATGGTTGTCAGAGAAGCTGCTCGACCATATATGCCAATAGGACATCCATTGTCAAACTGGAGGAGCTGTTGGTCTCTCAGTACAACCAAGAGTTAAACGAGAAGTCACTGGAGGAGCAGCAGGAGATGTCAAGAGAGGACCCAAGTTTTATGGAGATCTTGGAGAAGTCTATTTGCATGCAGGAAGGACATTATTGCATGGACTTGCCTTTTAAAATGGATGACATCACCATGCCAAACAACAGGTGCATTGTGGAACAGCACCTTCAGAGTCCGAAAATAAAGTGTGAACGGAATAAGGACTACCAAAATGAGTACACAGATTTTCGTACTCATGCGAGTGACAGTGGCTACGGAGAAATTGTGCCTCAAGTCCAGTCGGACTACAAAAATGGCAGTGTGTGGTATCGCCCTCATCACTGGGTGTGCCACCCAAAGAAGGAAAGACTGAGAGTGGAAAAGCGAGCACACACCAGACGTAGAATTCTTCCAATCGTCAGTCCCAGTGACCAGTTGGGGTTCTCGTCACCATTCACCTTGCTACCAAAACTGTTGTTGCAAGAAATGTGTCAAAGGAACATGTCTTGGGATGACCCCATACCCCAGACATTCTCACAACGATGGGCAAAGGGCTTGTACGGGCAGTACGGTTGAAGACCAAGACAGGGCAGTTAGAGTGGCCCATATCCAAGCTCTTTCTGCTTCAAGAAGTAGTGTAAGGTCTGGCGATAAAGGTCACGACCCAACGTTGAGTTACGTGCTGGTAACCTCTGGCTCAGAGAAGAACCAAGAACACTTGTTATAGCTCCTTTTTTCTTCTTTAATGTAATTGTTTTCCACCTTCACATTTGGGGCTGGTGTGTAGGAGCTATTTGATGGTTTTTGTGCTTAGTTTGTAGTTTGTTAAGTTCATCACTGGGTGGCAGCACGGAGCACTGGGTGGCAGCACGGAGCGCATAGGTTTTGAATAAAGGCACAGGTGTATGCTATGTCAATCAAGGTATCTAGGTATGGGTGACGGAGAGATCTCACGGTTTTTACCGCACGAACACACGCACGTACCCTCGCTCGTTTTCAGTATTATTAACAGCATTATGCAGAAATTATTGTTTGGCTCATCACATGTATTAAGTTGAATACTTCAATTAAATGGGAACTTCACCCAACGGCAGGTGACACGGACTCGACATTGTGTTTTTTCTAATTGCGCGTCAAAGACGAGGAATCCCCGCACCCAACCGAGCGTCTATCAGAACATCAAGATAGCCGCTACACTGTATATGAAGGAAGATGTGTTTTGTTCACAGCTTTTTAACCAGATCATCATCATGACATTTAAAAGTGAAAGCATCATCAATCTAGATGCCCAAATATTTATAAGGTGGCACTCTTTCAATGGCTGTACCAATGCTAATCTGTGCTAATCTGCTAATCTGGTTTGCTATAATCGATTTTCTTAGTTCTTGTGAATAGCATATTTAGTTTTATCAGCATTTAACACAAGTTTGAGATCAATAAATGCAAACGCAGGGAATGATCAACTGTATCTTGCACTCTTCCACTAATGAATCTTCCTTGTCTATTACTATTAAGCATTAAATCACACGTAGGAGTGTGTTATACTCATTAGACCCCCCTAGGCGTGATCTAATGAGTATAACACATTACTTCAAGTGATTTAATGCTTTTATACAATGGCCCAATTCACCCAACCTTATCGCTATACAATAAACACACAGTAATTGAAGCATAATTGAGATTTATTCACAAAACCATCCACAGATAAAGTAGAGCCAATAGTAGATCCAATGGTCTGACAATTTTTTTTTTTTTTTTTTTAAGTCCGCAATTTTTCTTTTGTTTCACAATGGGTCATGACAAACCAATTACATAATCTAACATATGTGTAACGAACTAACATATTCCAGTTGACTATCTTTTTTGGAGGATTCGTTCAAAAGATATTCATACTTTCATTTGTCTATCTATGGCGGACTCATTCAGACTCATTCAAAAAAGAAAAGAAAAAAATTTTGTGGGAGGGATCTGGGGTCACGTGGAGTGTGTTATATGATATAACAACATCTAACTTGACTGTTTCAGCCAATCAGAATCAAGATATTTGCATGCCATTGTATAATCTACTATACTAAATGATGTCTCTACTGCTATGCACTCAACACTGCAGCACCCACGTTTCAACACTGTTTTACTGAACATTGTTACTCAGCTGAAAGAGTTGTACCCTTCCTGCTGACTTGTCGTACAGAACTTGTAAGTCACGTTGGATAAAAGCGTCACCTAAATTACTAAATGTAAATGTAATTGTTACGTATCAACGGCTTTTGACAGGTTGATGAATAGAGCAGCACAATGCTTCTTTTGCAGCACAGTCACAATATAATCTACAATTAAAGATGTTGCATAGATGGTGCTACAGTATGGTTACCCCTGAAACCAGTGAGACAGTGCTATGGTTACCCCTGAAACCAGTCCGGTGAGACAGTGGTTAGCCCTGAAACCAGTCCGGTGAGACAGTGGTTAGCCCTGAAACCAGACCGGTGAGACAGTGGTTACCCCTGAAACCAGACCGGTGAGACAGTGGTTACCCCTGAAACCAGACTGGTGAGACAGTGGTTAGCCCTGAAACCAGACTGGTGAGACAGTGGTTAGTCCTGAAACCAGACTGGTGAGACAGTGGTTAGTCCTGAAACCAGACTGGTGAGACAGTGGTTAGCCCTGAAACCAGACTGGTGGGACAGTGGTTAGCCCTGAAACCAGACTGGTGGGACAGTGGTTAGCCCTGAAACCAGACTGGTGAGACAGTGGTTAGCCCTGAAACCAGTCCAGTGAGACAGTGGTTAGCCCTGAAACCAGTCCGGTGAGACAGTGGTTAGCCCTGAAACCAGACTGGTGAGACAGTGGTTAGCCCTGAAACCAGACAGACAGTGGTTAGCCCTGAAACCAGACAGACAGTGGTTAGCCCTGAAACCATGTCTGTTGAGACAGTGGTTAGCCCTGAAACCAGTTTGGTGAGACAGTGGTTAGCCTTGAAACCAGTCTGGTGAGACAGTGGTTAGTCCTGAAACCAGACTGGTGAGACAGTGGTTAGTCCTGAAACCAGTCTGGTGAGACAGTGGTTAGTCCTGAAACCAGTCCGGTGAGACAGTGGTTAGCCCTGAAACCAGTCCAGTGAGACAGTGGTTAGCCCTGAAACCAGTCCAGTGAGACAGTGGTTAGCCCTGAAACCAGTCTGGTGAGACAGTGGTTAGCCCTGAAACCAGTCCAGTGAGACAGTGGTTAGCCCTGAAACCATGTCTGTTGAGACAGTGGTTAGCCCTGAAACCAGTTTGGTGAGACAGTGGTTAGCCTTGAAACCAGTCTGGTGAGACAGTGGTTAGCCCTGAAACCAGTCAGGTGAGACAGTGGTTAGCCCTGAAACCAGAATGGTGAGACAGTGGTTAGTCCTGAAACCAGACTGGTGAGACAGTGGTTAGTCCTGAAACCAGACTGGTGAGACAGTGGTTAGTCCTGAAACCAGACTGGTGAGACAGTGGTTAGTCCTGAAACCAGACTGGTGAGACAGTGGTTAGCCCTGAAACCAGACCGGTGAGACAGTGGTTACCCCTGAAACCAGACTGGTGAGACAGTGGTTAGCCCTGAAACCAGACTGGTGAGACAGTGGTTAGTCCTGAAACCAGACTGGTGGGACAGTGGTTAGCCCTGAAACCAGACTGGTGAGACAGTGGTTAGCCCTGAAACCAGTCCAGTGAGACAGTGGTTAGCCCTGAAACCAGTCCGGTGAGACAGTGGTTAGCCCTGAAACCAGACTGGTGAGACAGTGGTTAGCCCTGAAACCAGACAGACAGTGGTTAGCCCTGAAACCAGACAGACAGTGGTTAGCCCTGAAACCATGTCTGTTGAGACAGTGGTTAGCCCTGAAACCAGTTTGGTGAGACAGTGGTTAGCCTTGAAACCAGTCTGGTGAGACAGTGGTTAGTCCTGAAACCAGACTGGTGAGACAGTGGTTAGTCCTGAAACCAGACTGGTGAGACAGTGGTTAGCCCTGAAACCAGTCCAGTGAGACAGTGGTTAGCCCTGAAACCAGTCCGGTGAGACAGTGGTTAGCCCTGAAACCAGACTGGTGAGACAGTGGTTAGCCCTGAAACCAGACAGACAGTGGTTAGCCCTGAAACCAGACAGACAGTGGTTAGCCCTGAAACCATGTCTGTTGAGACAGTGGTTAGCCCTGAAACCAGTTTGGTGAGACAGTGGTTAGCCTTGAAACCAGTCTGGTGAGACAGTGGTTAGTCCTGAAACCAGACTGGTGAGACAGTGGTTAGTCCTGAAACCAGTCTGGTGAGACAGTGGTTAGTCCTGAAACCAGTCCGGTGAGACAATGGTTAGCCCTGAAACCAGTCCAGTGAGACAGTGGTTAGCCCTGAAACCAGTCCAGTGAGACAGTGGTTAGCCCTGAAACCAGTCTGGTGAGACAGTGGTTAGCCCTGAAACCAGTCCAGTGAGACAGTGGTTAGCCCTGAAACCATGTCTGGTGAGACAGTGGTTAGCCCTGAAACCAGTTTGGTGAGACAGTGGTTAGCCTTGAAACCAGTCTGGTGAGACAGTGGTTAGCCCTGAAACCAGTCAGGTGAGACAGTGGTTAGCCCTGAAACCAGAATGGTGAGACAGTGGTTAGTCCTGAAACCAGACTGGTGAGACAGTGGTTAGTCCTGAAACCAGACTGGTGAGACAGTGGTTAGTCCTGAAACCAGACTGGTGAGACAGTGGTTAGTCCTGAAACCAGACTGGTGAGACAGTGGTTAGCCCTGAAACCAGACTGGTGAGACAGTTAGCCCTGAAACCAGACTGGTGAGACAGTGGTTAGTCCTGAAACCAGACTGGTGAGACAGTGGTTAGCCCTGAAACCAGTCCAGTGAGACAGTGGTTAGCTGGGTGTGGACTCGAGTCACATGACTTGGACTCGAGTCAGACTCGAGTCACGAATTTAATGACTTTGGACTTGACTTGACCAAATCAAAAAAGACTTTGACTTCGACTTTGACTTGAATACTGTCACGTTTTAGACTCAATCGTGAAAGTTGTAATAAGATATTTAAAAATATAAGAGATGAAACACTTTTGAAGGTATTTATTATAAAAAGTTAACAAGCAATGTAATATTTTTTAGTCTTGTGTATTGGTCAGCCTGTATGTCAGCCGTGCATGAGTGCGTGGTACGCACACTTACGTGCGCATTTTGTGCATGTGTGTCTCTATGATAACGATCTGTGACTAATGGAGACTAGAGTATGTGACCAGTGTTTGACCTGGTCGTATATTAGTTGGCTTGTGGCATTTTGTCATAATGAGTTTGAATTATTTGATCTGGCTAATCTGGTGGGATCTCAGCACCAAAGGAGTCACTGTGTGCACGTTGAGAGCGAGGGTGTATGTATGCGTATGTGTGTGTGTGTGTGTGTGTGTAGGTTTGTGTGTGTGCTTTGAGAGTGTGGGGGTGTGGATGTGTGTGTGTGTGTGTGTGTGAGCTTGTCCTATGTGTAAGTGTGTGTGTATCTGGTGTGTGTGTATCTGTCCTGTGTGTATGTGTGTGTGTATGCTTGTGTGTGAGAGGGACGGAACCATGCACCAGGGGTCAGCAGGTCACTGATCTGTGAGTGGCCCTCTGGCTGAGAGAGAGACGTAAACAAACTTTATATAGTGTGGTGATGGGAGAATGTCTCTGCTATAAATGTACATGATTCGTGTCATATTTCAACAGTCCCCCCTTCCCTAACTTCAGTTAGGGAAAAAATGAAATAGAAGGGGGACCATATGCAAAATTATCAACAAACAACCATACAATAAAAAACACACCCAACCGGCCGACCCAATCCACACCGTAAAAAGCACAAGAGTCAATAGAGAAATGGCACAATCATCAACTTCTCCACCGGTCACATCAAACAGAGTTCTGCATGTGGCCAAAAACCTCCCGAGACAATCCACGGCCTAGAAAGAACGGCCTATTAAAGAACACACTCGAATAATAACTTGCTTAATACTATGACATAATTGGAGGATAAAAGGCACACATCGTCCCATAGTCCCGCTATTATGGTAACGGCCCTCGGCGCAGCTCACAGCACATCAGACTCACCGTGAGTTGTCAAACATAACATAACAGTGTATAATAAAAACAACCCAAATATCAAACAACAGCAATCCGTGGCTCCGTACATCAGCCCGGACCACAATCAAGTGGAAAAAGGAGAACCAGCCACACATAGCCCGGTGGGGGGGTCGTGGCCACAACTCCCTCACCAGAGCAAATGTGAACCCGGTCCACCCGTCAAAATAACTGTATGAAAACAAAATGACACGTCAAAACAGGAAACAAATGATGTACACAATATCTACTTCTAAAGGACACAGGAATGGAGACCACTCTAATGTTCCTACCAACACCTAGCAAGAACAAGGCTGCGGATGAATCATAAACACATACCACAGACCTCAACCTCACTAAGCATGAACCCGTTAAAAGGCCAAAAAATATCTAATATTGAAGTCCAGGAAAAAACCGTCCTTGGCACAGGACACCGCCGTCCGCCGTCCGTGACGGATCTCAGCACATCTCTGGACATATTTCTAATCACAATGTTCAACGTATGGGATGACGAACACTAATCTAGTTGGGCTTGTGGAGTGTGAGCACATAAATTTGGGGGCCCAGAGGAGAGAGAGAATTTGGTGCGGTCAATGAGAGGGACAGAGAGAGATGAGAGTAGGAGACAGAGTCCTATAATATGAGGCTTCTTCTCCCGGTACAGGTACAGGAGAGTCCATGTCATCTGGTGAGGAGAGACTATGCATAGCTTCCTCCCATATCTGGATATCACGATCTGGTAATACGTGGCAATGGACAGCTCCACTTCCTGCACAGTCAGTGGGGGAGAAACGGGGGAGGAGGAGTAGAAGAGGGGAGGAGAGATAGCACCGTGGTGGGGACTGTCATGGCTCTTGGTAGAATACTGAGAGATGGCTTTTTAGGAGGATACAGACGTCTTTTCAGGAGGATACAGAGAGATGTAGCAGCGGCGCACGTCCTCTGTCAACCTCAGTGAGCGTCCATCCCAACGGCCGCTCCCTTCAACATTGGAAAGAAGGAGGAGTCCTTGTCCTCGGTAAGTGCAGCAGCAACCACCCTTCAGGATGATAAGAGCACTAGCATCAGTGACACAAACATATCCGACAAAGACAGACCCGTATTCGTCCAAACCGCTCCATGGCTTCACAGCGGGGGGTCCTCTGTACCACTGCTCCGTGCTAGCCCATGACTCCAGGTCGCCAGGCCCAGCAGGACCTCGACCACAGAGCCGTCGGGGGATGTAACGTCACTACTTAGTGTTCCAATGTCTCATACTCCACCTCCTCTCCTCCATGAGCTTCCGGACCTGTTACTGTCAGTGTGGACCAGCTGTCACCATGGCCCGTCCCACCATGGCCCGTCCCCCCTTGACAGAGGATATCCATGGCTGAGTATTGGGTCCGTGTGGGATCAAGTCCGCTGCCCGCCCCAGAGTCACAGAGAGAGAGAGAGAGAGAGAGAGAGAGAAGAATAGAACAGCGGCCTTCCCCGCCAACATTACCAATCAATCCAACACATTAAAATTACATCCAGACAGAGATTACAATAAAACGGCAAACTTAAAATGAACCAGACTCAAAACCCAAAAAGAGTAAAAAGAAAAAATACAAAATCTACACCCAAAAAATTCAAATAACGTAAAATAAGGACCAAATAGGGAGAGAGAGCGAAGCGAAGCGGAGTGTCGTGTGCGACGTGCGCGCAGTCAGCGCGTGTGTGTATCAGAGTGTGTGTGTTCATGTGTCAGTGTACGTGTGTGTGTATCAGAGTGTGTGTGTGTATGTGTGCCTGTGTTCGTATTAGGTTGTGTGTGCGTGCAGACAACGTGTGTGTGTGTATGTGTGTGTGTGTCGTGATCGTGCGTGCTAGTGTAAGGGCGTGTGCTAGTGAGATTATCAGCGTGTGCGTCAGAGCTTGTAGATTGATTGATTGATTGAATACTTTATTTTGACACAAATCGTAGGACAAAAAATACATTTTAAAAGACAAGACAATAACAGTGTCCACAACGCTGGTCAAAAATGGATAAAACACAATAAGCCAAGGCGTGTTTCCATTGTGGTCCATACATGGAACATAAAAAGGCACAGAAACACAAATGGACATGTACACTAGACAGGATACATCCTAAAAATGTGTATAAAAACACCTAACCTGACAACTCATACAGTTAACTAATGTTAAAAGAAAATCCGCAAACCCTTAAAAGCAACTCATGATAAAAGAAATAAAAGCCAAGTTATGATAAAAGAGATAAAAAACATTTTAAGACCAATTTGAGTTGCTGCTGAGCCATGTTTTTAGGGTGGATTTAAATCCGAGAGGGGAGTTCAGGAGTTTTATGAATGTTGGCAGGGCATTCCACATTACCGTAGCCGAGTAAAAAAATGCATCTTTCCCCATGCATGTCCTGACTCTCGGCGGGACCAGGTCCGTGGGGCTTCCTCTTGTGGCGTGTTTGTGGACATCTCCTACTTTATTAAAATAATTTACTAGGTACTTGGGGACCGTTTCTTTCAGTACTTTAAAAACCAGTAGCATTATAAGCTGGTGTACCCTTTCTTCAACCCTAAGCCATCCCAGACTGCTAAAGTGGGCTGGCGTCAGGTGAGTCCTAAAGTGAAGGTTGTGCAGGAGTCTCACTAGTTTGTTTTGGGAGGTCTGGAGCTTTGTCTTCATTTGTTTTGATATGTTGCTGTACCATGAAGTGCAAGCATAGTCAAAGTGACATTGGATGAGGGCTCCAGCTAGGGTCCTCAGAGCGTTTCTATTTATGAACAAGGAAATTCTAAATAAAAATTTGGTTTTTTGATTGACCTTAGTAATAACTTTTTGTGCAATTTTTTCGTTAGAAAGTTTGTTATTTAAAATAAAGCCCAGGTAGGTGACCTCCTCTTTATCCTCAATAATGTTGCCAGTGTGTTTCGGGGCGGGACCCGCTGTTGATAACCCTGTTGTGAAAAGGGGCCAAAAAACTCTAGACCTCCCTCGTGGGTTCCCCTGTCCCAACAGTTCCGGGCCCAATGGCCGGGTCTTCCGCAGGCATAGCAGTACGCGAGGTTCCGCTGTCGCTCTGCGCCCCCTGTCCCTCGTCGCGCACATCCAGCCATCTGTCAGTTTGATTACAAAATACAGACACATGACTCGTTGGATGCAAGAGAGAGAGAGAGGGGGACGCGTCCACGCTGCACCATCATACAACAATGCACACTGAAGCCGTGAGCGGTGTAAAGCCGCGCATGACTGGGCAGCATGCAGCAGACCTGCCCTCAAAATCCCCAAAACCAAATGCACTGTGCAAGGCAGGTAATCTACAAATCCAAAGATTCATTTAAACTTGTGTAATTCGGCAGTTCAACAAGTCTAAAGTACTAATCTTCTTGGAGTGAAGCTGGATAGCACTCTGTCTTGATCTCAGCATATTAATTATATTGTTTTTAAAATGGGAAGAGCAATCGGTATTTCCAGGAGACGTACTCATGTCAGATAGTGCAACGTTTAGTTACACGTCATCCTGACCATCGCTCTGCGATGTGGCACTGCCAGCGGTGACCTCTGTAAGCTCCAGGTTGCCCCGAACTGGGCAGCACGGTTAGTACTACATGGGCTGCTGACCAAGGTCTAATGTGAGCCGTATATGCATGCCCGCCAGGCGCCTCTCTTGGCCTAACGTCGAAGATAGATCGTCTTATAATACACTCATGCTGTCCAAGTTGGTCATGAGCAGTAAAAACTCCTGTAACCATACATAAACAGATAGTTATTTGTAATACTGTGCATGAGCAGTACACCAGAGCGCTCTAAGGATATATTTTATTTGTAGAGCATTAACTCCTTGGATTAACCTGCCTCCAAACCTCAGCTGTATTTACAGCAGATTCACTTTAAAAAATAATCTCTAATTGTATTTAATACTGTTATTAAAAAGCATACAAAATATGTTGACCTGTCTACTTTTGTTCTTCCGTCACTGTGCACGCACGTAATTTCATTCAACCCGTTATTTCCATCATGCAATATGTGTTTGGTACTGTCTCTAAAAAACAAAGAATCGCAATAATAATTACTGTTCCTGGTGGACCCCAGAAAGACCAGCAGGCTATGGCACCAGCCAGGGGATCCGTAATAAACCCAAATAAAACCAAATAATAGGTAAAATGACTAAATGTATGATTGCTCACTACTCCGTCGTTATAGACAGCTAAATGCATGCTCGTCTTGCATCGGAGCGTGGCGGCGCTGCCTGCGCAAATAAAAACGTCTATTTATCAAAAGAAAAAACAAAACACCTCCGCTTCTCCTAATCATAGTAATTGCAGTATCATTATTTCCATTTCATTAATATAATGTTCTATGATTGGTGTGGTGACTGCTTGTCACACCCCCCATCCTGACAACGCACCCGACGCATATCGTTCTTATTCGGGCCGGGTAATGATAAGTTGTGGACGTCGGCTGAACCGAGCGCAAGGGGCCCACATCGTCCAAAAGAAAACAATGAATGAACAGCTCGCGGCGGCTCCCTGTTGCCCCCGGGGCCGGCAGGAACATGCCTCGATCGAGCGCACGTTGCTCCAATAAAATAGGCGGCGCGTCCCAGTATTGTATGCTCTATATTCCAATATGTGCGTCTTCATCAATGCAGTCCTGTGTGAATTATGTGCGTGGTCCCCGCAAGCGGCACTAACAGTCCAAAGAAATTGTTATGGTTTGTAACCGACCCCAATCGCACAACACAAGACAGGTATGAGAGTAAGCCAAAACAGGGCATTTATTCAATACATAACAAAATGCGGCACTGTCCCTTTAAGGGAAAACACAAAAACACTGGAGTCAAAGAATATAGGGAAAATGCGGCACTGTGCCTTTAAGAGGCGAACAGGCTAAGGGGCTAAGGCTAAGGGACAGGGCCAGGGCAAAACGTCAGGGCAGGACCAGGGGGCACTGGAGAGGGAGACAGGGACAGAGGCCCGGAGAGGCGGGCTGGAGACAGGGACAGAGAACAGGGTTAAGGCCTTGGACAGGGCGAGGGCCAGAGCTGCTTACAGGGATGGCAGGGTTCCGACGGCGGAAGCCTGGCACGGAGATCCTCCTCGGAAGCTGCAGACGGGCAGCGCAGAACACCGGGGTCCCAGAGGACCGGGGCGAAGAGACGCATCCTCCCGTGGAATAGGAAGCGATGCGCGCCGGCTTGACGTCTGGAGTGGGAGCGCGCCGGCTTGACGTCTGGTCTGGAGTGGGAGCGCGCCGGCTTGACGTCTGGAGTGGGAACACCACTTCAGGCCTGGCACGGAGATACCCCTCGGAAGCTGCAGACGGGCAGCGCAGAACACCGGGGTCCCAGAGGACCGGGGCGAAGAGACGCATCCTCCCGTGGAATAGGAAGCGATGCGCGCCGGCTTGACGTCTGGAGTGGGAACACAGGAAAACCTCCCGTAGAGGATTAGAGAGCGCAGACGGTGTCCCACTCCAGGCAAACGGCGACAGGTGGTGATGGCTGGCACGTCGTCTCACGCCGGAGACGCGGCAGGTGATGGTAACGTCCAGGACTCCATGAACACTGAACACAGATAAAGATACAGAGTCCAGAACACCGAACCAGCATACAGAACGACCCGACGAGGACTGGAGGGGAGGTCCAGGTATTTAAAGCCCTCTGGGGCGCTAATCATAAACTATGAACAGCTGTGAAAGGTAGTCCAAGGGTGGGGGCTGGAGAAGAGCAGAGGAGAGTAAAACATTGCAAGGGTGGGGGCTGTTGAGGAGAGTAGACAGGGAATTAAAGGTCCAGGGAACAGGCGAAACCTCACAGAAATAATACTAACAACAACAACAACAACAACAGCATGATGATTATGATGAATTGAAAACGGGGGACCCTGATGCAAACAAGACGAAAGTCCTTCTCCCCCCTTGGCCCTTTGTATGTCATGCAGTCCGCACACTGTGCGTGTAACTATAATTATGTAAATAACATATAATGCAGGACCTCTTTAGGGGGTCTTTAATCGGCATGCAACAAACTGGACCATGAGTCCGGAATTAAAGCAATTTTCATGCCTTTGGTATATAGTTTATTCCATGGAAGGTTACGTTTGTCAGAGCCAAACGAATGAATGATGAAAATGATATCTGTATCATACTTTATGGTCTTCGTGCCTTGCGTTTATCAATAATACGTTTATTCATGCATATGTAATACGTGAAAACCCTGATTTAGGACGCAGCGGCTGGGAGCAGAAAACGCCCTCAGACACTCGCGGGTTTGCATTGAAAGCGAATAGCTGTAAATGCATAGTCCATATGTGTCTTTAAATATTTTCAGTTCCAGTGTTCCATTGTCCATCTTGCATGTATAACCAGCTATTATATATTTAATTAGAATATCAGAATTCATTATAGAATGATGATCAGTGCGGCCGGCAGTGCGCACGGCGGTGTTCACATAAACTAACCACAACTGCCTTTATAGCATAATATAATAATATAATACCCGCTCCCACAACTGCTTATATAGCATAATATAATAATATAATATAATACCCGCTCCTTCTCAGATTTGGAGTATATACCCGCCTATCTTTAATGAACTAGATACATTAATCTAATCGTCAACGCATAGTCAGAAACTGCAATGTGAAGAGGGTTCAACCGTCAGTGGTTCCACAGACCTGCCCCCTCCCGCGGCCGCTGCAAGGGTTCAAAAGCCCACGAAACCAGGACCCCTCTCTCGCAGAGCAGCACAACCATGCAATATGAACGATATATACTCAACAATAGGTTGGCCCCCCTACCACCAGTATATTCATTTTAATATAACGATAATGGTCACCTTACCAAGAACAGTTATAGCAATGTATATATAATATACCATTCATTACTATAGCACTCTACACACACCGTTCTCCGATGGCGAGGCCTGGAGCCTGCATCATACAATATCTGACAAATAAGGAAACAGCTAACGACCTATGGATATAGCCTCTAAAACATAATAAATATTCCACACATTTGGACATATACTGTAACAACACTTAGAATTTAAGAAGCCTGTATAATACAATACACAACACTGAAATATGGGAATAAAACATCGGTATAACGTGACTCACAACCTAACCACATCCAACATGGGTATAACGTAACTCATAACCTAACCATATCAAATATGGGTATAACGTAACTCATAACCTAACCATATCCAATATGGGCATAACTGACTCATAACCTAACCATATCCAATATGGGTATAACTGACCTTTTTAATCGACTAAGCTTATTTCGCAGACTAGGATTGCAGTTGGCTGACGCAATTAAGAGACTAAATCAGGACTAATCAAGGCTGATCACCTTTACCGTAACCTGTTCGTAATTCTCACGCACTTCAGACCTACAATCCTATATGTTTTTGTCTACTTAATAACTCTGGCTAGGGTCTAAGTCCCTTTATACAACGGCATGCAAATTTCTCGATTCTGATTGGCTGAAACAGTCATTTTACACGTGTTTATTCTTCACAATTCCACGCTGCTGGCCCAGGACCCGCCCACAACCGAATCACATCACATCACTCCGCCGGATCACAAGATGCCGGACAATAATTTAACAAATGGATATGTTGATAACGACTAAACGACTAAATATCAAGAGATTCTGTCACAGCGAATGTCTTAGTGCTTTAAACAATGTTGGATGATGTAATTGATGGGTCTTGAATCATTGTGTAACAAAAGAAAAATCGCGGATTGATTGATTGATTAATTTTTTATTTTTTTTTCAATTTCTTTTTCCTTTCGACTGTCAGCGCTGGCTCTAGTCTCCACCCACCGCCACACACCCCCCCCCACACACACACACACACACACACACACACACGCACACACACACACACACACACACACACACACACACACACACACACACACACACACACACACACACACCTGTCTGCAATGCGGGGGATAGTCAGACTGAGAGAGAGCTGGGTGCTGCCCTGTTCTAAGTGAGCATGGCATATTGAGTTGATTGATTGATTGATTGCTAATTTTATTACTGTACGCTTGGTTTCCAACTGGTTAAGTTTAGGCCCTCTACAGTAGGTTTAAAAAAATAAATAAAAAAATAGGGCGAAGAAAACTTTTTTTTCCTATAGGGCAAAGAAAACTTTTTAATTTGTTTTACCTACTTTCTATAGAAGCATCTAAGAATGAAGTTCTATAGAAAGTAGGTCTGCATCCCCTTAACAATTGTGTGTATTGAGCCGTACTGTATTGTACCCATTCTGCATCTGGTAATAAAATGTTCAATCAATCATTCCAATAATACACAGTTGGATGTGTTAGTTGGTTGGATGCACTTCAAGCTGCTTCCACATGAGGCAACTTCTCTCAATCATTCCAATAATACACAGTTGGATGTGTTAGTTGGTTGGATGCACTTCAAGCTGCTTCCACAAGGAGGCAACTTGTCTTTTTTGTAGTTGTGGGAACTACTTTTTCTGGCGGATGGTTTTTTCAATAAATCTTCGATTAATGTGTGTTTATTGTATAGCAATAAGGTTGGATGAATATGGCAGTTGTATAAAAGCATTACACCACTTGCAGTCGTGATTTGTGAACAATAAACCATGCCTAGGGGGGTCTAACGACCACCCCTAGGCATGGTTTATTGTTCACAAACCACTCCTGCGCGTGATGTAATGCTTAAGTACATTACAGCCAGGCCTCCCCGAGGTCTAGGGTTACCCTATACTTAAATAGTGGTAGTTCTACCTGTGGCTCCAACTTAAATAAACGACCCCAACTTAAATAAATGGGTCACTCTAACTTGGTGTAGAAAAAAGACAGAGAGAGAAAGAGAAAGGTGTGAGGGGGGAAAAAAATTTAATAAAAAAGTCTTAGTGTAGATTGCACCTCGCTTATATTCATTTCAACAACACAATTCAATGGGTTTACTTATATTTTTAGCAACTTATTCACAAGACAATAATGAGAATGCATCCACTCATAACGGCTGTTTTAACTATGCAGATTTCGACTTTACGTAACAGGTTTTTCGGCTTACCTTTGAAAATGGATCCTCTGAGTGGATGTTCCGTCAATATTGTCCGCAAACAGGTTGGTAAGTCTAAATGAATGCCCACCAGGGACGCCAAATTGTCACGTTTTAGACTCAATCGTGAAAGTTGTAATAAGATATTTAAAAATATAAGAGATTAAACACTTTTGAAGGTATTTATTATAAAACGTTAACAAGCAATGTAATATAAAAAGTGAAGAAGCAAAGTATTTATACAAGGTGAATATAGCAAGGTACAATTGAAATCTAGCTTGTTACAACCGGCCGGTCGAGTATATAAAAGGAAGGAAAAAAGTCAAGTCATTGTGGGTCAGTCCAGCATGTCTCGTCCGTCCAGTCAGTGTCCAGTAGAAGTCAAAGCAGAAGAAGTTCCCCCTTCCCTGTGAGGGTGATCTTTATTAGCGATCCCATAGTCCAGTGTGTATGTGATCTCTCTCCTCAGTGCACGTTGTGTGTCTTGTGTATTGGTCAGCCTGTATGTCAGCCGTGCATGAGTGCGTGGTACGCACACTTACGTGCGCATTTTGTGCGTGTGTGTCTCTATGATAACGATCTGTGACTAATGGAGACTAGAGTATGTGACCAGTGTTTGACCTGGTCGTATATTAGTTGGCTTGTGGCATTTTGTCATAATGAGTTTGAATTATTTGATCTGGCTAATCTGGTGGGATCTCAGCACCAAAGGAGTCACTGTGTGCGCGTTGAGAGCGAGGGTGTATGTATGTGTGTGTGTGTGTGTGTGTGTGTGTGTGTGTGTGTGTGTGTGTGTGTGTGTGTGTGTAGGTTTGTGTGTGTGTGTGCTTTGAGAGTGTGGGGGTGTGGATGTGTGTGTGTGTGTGTGTGTGTGAGCTTGTCCTATGTGTAAGTGTGTGTGTATCTGGTGTGTGAGAGGGACGGAACCATGCACCAGGGGTCAGCAGGTCACTGATCTGTGAGTGGCCCTCTGGCTGAGAGAGAGACGTAAACAAACTTTATATAGTGTGGTGATGGGAGAATGTCTCTGCTATAAATTTACATGATTCGTGTCATATTTCAACAATACCAATGACTTGTGACTTCACTTGGACTTGAGCCTTTTGACTTGAGAAGACTTGATACCTTGGCTTCCCCCATGCCCAAAGATAAGTTATATTAAATACTGAATGGTTCGTTAGTTACTGCGTTATTTTTATGTAGATTGGTAGCGAGCTGGAGCGCAGTTCTCCTCTCCGGTCTGAGACCAATAGGGTCTAGCTGCAGCGCCAAAGAATCCTCTCACTGGGCAATCCTGTGGCAGCCACGAACCTTCTTTCTATAGAAGCAGCTCGGATGTTCAATCAATCAATCAATCAATCAATCCAATAACACGCTCGTCGCTCACTTAAAACAGCGCACCTCCCAGCTGCAGAAAGTAGTAGGTTCGTGGCTGCCACAGGCTTGCCCCTTGAGAGGAGTCTCCGGCGCTGCAGCTGGACCCTACTCGCGGAGACACGCTGTGCTGTGGGGTGTTGTTTACTATTTGACCGTCATGGCAGCCCCCACTAGTCGCGTTTTTACATATGGATATTGTCACAATTTCTCTTTTGTCGAGCACACAGAAAAGATCGTTTTAGTTAAATGTAATCTCAAAGATCATATCTTCTGCCCACTTTGTTTGAAACAATCCGACAGCATCCAATCAATTTGCGCCAGAGAAGAAGTAAGTTACGAATGTTAAGAACAACGGATCCAGTGGGAAATTATACCAAATATTGCTTCGTTTGCTTATAAAAACGATGTGGTGGTCAACAAAAAACGAATTGCAGAAAATCACAGATGGAGACGCAACAACTTCCAACTACATTTGAAGCTGCATAAATAACGGTATGTAACTTGGTTTATAAACAATCAGCAATGTCTTGCTTGATGAAAGCCTAACATTAATGCTGCTCCTTAAAAAATGTATTGATTGAAAATTGTATCAAAGATTGCAGAATGGGTACAATACAGTACAGCTCAATACACACAATTGTTAAGGGGATGCAGGCCAGAGAAAGACTTTCATCTTGTTTACATCAGGGTCCCCCATTTTCAATTCATCATGACACTTATGACATACAAGTATACAGTACTGTTTTATCAAGACATTTATGACATACAAGTATACAGTACTGTATAAGAGACATAGATCATAAGAAACAGAAATATATACTACATTCGAAGGGGAAGAAACTACATTGGAGGGGGTTGGGGGGGGGGGGGGGGTTGGACATTTACAGGGGCCAGTTTTTAATTGCAGCCACCCGTAGGTGCTATTTGAGAGCGGTTTTGAAGGAGGGTAGGGATTTACATTATTTTACGGCTGTGGGTAGGGCATTCCACATTGTTGTGGCATAATTGCGAAACGTGTTTAGTCCCTTGTTTGAGACTAATCTGGGTTGAACATGATTTGTGGAACTCCCTCTGGTGTTGTGGTCCTGGAATTCACTGACCTTTGGGAAGTATTTCGACATGTAGGTGGTAGTGTATCTTGTAGACCAGGCCCATTGCAAGTTGATGTACTCTGTTGTCTACTCTAAGGCGCCGGTTACACCTTTCGTTTCATTTTCGTTTCATTGTCAGATGAGTTTCGCCGCAACGTAGCAGCCTCGAGTCACACTTTAGTTTTTGTCACCTGAGCACAGTGATGTAGTACACTGCCAAAGCAGTAGGTGGCAGTAGGTGGCGAACATGAAGGCAATTTCAACCAATCAGAACTTGAATGTGCCAATACACTTCCTGCAAAGAACATGTCAACAAGGCGGGCGCCTATGGGCGCCACCATCTTTGCCTATTTTACCCAATGCAGCAATTCTTTTTCAGCAAAGTCTAATAAAAGTGCAATAAACAAAACGGATACATTCACTGTGTGTTCTGCCTGTCATTTGTTGATGAAACAAAACTAACATCAACACAAGTGACCACCAAGAGCGGATAGTTTAGTCTAAAAAAAGATCGGTAGCTACAGTTAGCTGCATGCTAACGTCAATGGAATATGCCATTATAACAATATAGCATTGTGGCTAGAAGCTAACGTTAGCTCACGCTAGTTAGCCAGCACCAAACTGATGATATCGGGAGCTATCAGTAGTTAGATAACATTAGAGACAACGCTGTGTGTATTAAACAAAGGTGAATAGATGACTGGGCCATTTTGTTTAATGCTTAAGTTGAAAGAGGAGCTTTGAGCTAACAGGGTCTGATAGCTAATGCTAGCTCATGTTAGCCAACCAATCGGTAATGCTAGCAGAATGAATGGATGTAAACTTTATTTAACATATTGCATAATGGGTACAATACAATACGGCTCAATACAAACAAATGCAGACTGTTGTAGCTTGGACTGGGGTCCTTATAACAATAACTTAACAACACATGGTAGCTGCAGCTATTTGGGACAGCTCTGCTGTCACCGGAAGGGCACGCAGATGGTATCTACTGCGCATGGGCGTTTTCGCAACAACGGCTCCGTGCAGACTACACGACTGTTGTCGGTGAGTTTTTGGCGCTACTCCAAAACGCAAACACAATTTAGCGTTTCAGCTAGGGCCACAACGTATCCGCCAAAAAACGCCAAAAACGCATTTCTGTGTAAAAGGGACATCAAACGTATTCAAAAAACGACGACAAAAACACTAGTGTAACAAGCACCTAAGCCATCCTAGGTTGTCAAAATGGGCAGGGGTAAGGTCAAGCAATAGTCTGACCAGTTTGTTTTGTGATGTTTGTAATCTTGTTTTTAGTGCCTTTGAGGTGCTTTGGTACCATGAGGTACAAGCATAGTCGTAGTACCCTTGAATAAGTGCTCCTGTTAGTCTTCAAGGTATTCTTGTTTACCAGTGAGGAGATCCGGTACAAGAATCGAGTTCGTTGGTTGACTTTTTTTGATTACATTGGTTGCCATTTTGTCACAGGATGGAACCCAGGTAGGTAATTTCATCTTTCCTTGTGACAATATTGTCACCCACTGTAACAGAGAAGCCGTTGGCCTTGCTGAGTTTGTCATTTTATCCAAGAGAGAGAGAGAGAACTCGCACACGAATTAGGTCCTACCTAATTCTAATACCTAATAAACTACCTAATATGAAATGCAGAGATGCCTTGTCATTTCAGTACAGATTTTTTATACCCCAAAATTGATAAAGGGTTAAGGTTAGTTGAACCGAGGTCTGCTATTATGGATCATGTGCCTAGACTGTATATACAGGGCAGGCAGACGTTAAATAAATGATTGGTCCAAGTGGGAAGACAATATGTTGGTTATTGTTATCCTATACCTTTAAAATGGATATGGTGATCCTTATTCTTTTTTTTCTCAATATACTCCTGAACTGGTTTTCAAGCAGCTCTTGCCCAATTGTATCTAGTTGTAAGACTGATTCTGAATATTATTACATTTATAGAAATTAGATTATGTTTTGCCAACAAGTTGATAATGAAACCTTTTGGTGAAACGCGTATTATGACTTGTTTAGGACTCGAAACTTAAAGGTTAGGACTTGGGACTTGACTTGGGACTTGTCAGTCTTGACTTGGGACTCGACTTGGGACTTGCCTGTCTTGACTTGGGACGTGACTCGGGACTTGAGTACCAAGACTTGCGACTGACTTGAGACTTGCAAAACAATGACTTGGTCCCACCTCTGGTTAGCCCTGAAACCAGACTGGTGAGGCTCAACACAGAATACCTATTTAGAAAAGTATTGAGTTTATTAATGACAGGACAATTTAGAGAATGGACAATAAGTATTAAGATCACTCCATATCTGTGATGCAGTAACATGAACAACTTTCCACACTTTGGGAATTATACCTGATAAAATGGTTAAATAAAAAAATATATTTTTAAATATATATATTGAAATGAGAAAGAGCCAGAGAAAGAAACAGCCCTCCAAATTCCTCAGAGACGCAGCAGCCGCCATCACCCCAGTCATCACACACATAATAAACCTCTCTATAAAACAGGGACACGTCCCCAAGGACTTCAAAATTGCGAGAGTGACCCCTCTGCACAAAAAGGGCAGCAAATTAGACCCAGGCAACTACCGCCCTGTTTCTATTCTTACCTCCATCTCGAAAGTCATGGAGAAAATAGTCTACGAACAGGTCGAAAAGTACCTGGCGGAAAAAAATCTAATCTACGAATTCCAATCTGGCTTCAGAACGTCCCACTCCACTGACACATGCCTCCTCTATTTGAACGACCACATCAAACAAGAGGTGGACGCGGGCAAATACTGCGGCATGGTCATGCTGGACCTACAAAAGGCCTTCGACACTGTCAATCACTCCATTCTGATTGACAAGCTAAAAGCAATTGGTTTTGATAGCTTATCAGTGAGCTGGATGCAATCCTACCTGGAGGGGAGAGAACAGATGGTAGAGGTAAACAGTACTCTACCCCCCCCCCCCCCTCACAGTGAGCTGTGGTGTTCCACAAGGAAGCATACTAGGACCGCTACTCTTCCTAATTTATGCAAATGACATGTCGTCAGCCTGTGACTGCAACTTGTTCCTGTTTGCTGACGGCTCAGCCCTTCTGGTCTCTGACAAGAACAAGTTGCAGGTTGAAAAAACCCTCAGCTCGGAACTAGGCAAAATCTGCATATGGCTCGCTGATAACAAACTATCATTACACATGGGCAAAACAGAGTCCATTCTCTTCGGTTCAAATAACAAACTCAGCAAGACCGACAGCTTCTCAGTTGCAGTGGGTGACAATATTGTCACAAGGAAAGACGAAATTACCTACCTGGGTTCCATCCTAGAGGCAAATCTTTCCTGTGACAAAATGGCATCCAATGTAATAAAAAAAAGTCAACCAACGAACTAGATTCTTGTACCGGATCTCCTCTCTGGTAAACAAGAATACCCTGAAGACTCTGGCAGGAGCACTCATTCAAGGGTACTACGACTATGCGTGCACCTCATGGTACCAAAGCACCTCAAAGGCGCTTAAAACAAAATTACAAACATCACAAAACAAACTGGTCAGACTACTACTTGACCTTACCCCCAGAACCCACCTCACCCCTGCCCACTTTGACAACCTAGGATGGCTTAGAGTAGACGACAGAGTACAGCAACTTGCAATGGGCCTGGTCTACAAGATACACTATACGACTAAGGTACCCATGTACATGTCAAAATACTTCCCAAAGGTCAGTGAATACCACAACCACTACACCAGAGGAAGCTCAACAAATCATGTTAAACCCAGATTCGGCTCAAACAAGGTACTAAACACGTTTCGCAATTATGCCACATCAATGTGGAACGCCCTACCCAAAGCTGTAAAGGAATGTGAATCCCTACCCACATTCAAAACCGCTCTTAAAGAGCACCTACGGGAGGCTGCAATTCGAAACTGGCCACCGTAAATGCCCAAAACCCCCACCACCTCCTAATAGACAGTCTCCTCCCCGCCGTATGGATATTTCTCTCCCACCCACCCACCCCCTCCTAATGTACAGTCCCCTCCCCATCATATGTATATACTCTGTCAGGATCTAGGGGTAACAGTACTATATATTTGAATACCGTTTATGTCACAAATGGATCAGTACTAAATACCTATATGTCCCTATGCCATAAATGTCATGTATGTTGTGTATGTCATAAATGTCTATATGAATTGAAAATGGGGGACCCTGATGGAAACAAGACAAATGTCTTTTTCAGGTCTGCATCCCCTTAACAATTGTGTGTATTGAGCCGTACTGTATTGTACCCATTCTGCAATCTGTTAAATAAAGTTTTCATTCATTCATTCATTCATTCATCCAGACTATCTCCTCCAGTTGCTTTCTTGGAATAAATGGCAGGAACTACACAACTACTCCAGTAACTATACATTAGGAGTGAGTAGTTGGACGGCAAACTGAGGGGCATGACTTACAGTCTGTACAGAAACATCCAGTTCTGAATTTCTCATATATTTACCAGATCCCATGCTCTCGCTTTCAAAAAGGTGACCAGCTGCAGCAAAATGTTTAGTAAAAGCTGTGCATATTTCCTTGCGATCAGACTGACCAGAATTTACATGCATGGACAGAGAAATAACATTTGTATTCTAACTTCCAGAATTTTGCTGGATTTGAATAACAACTAAATATGGTATTTAAATCACCTTAGCTTAAATTGGTTCTTAATGCTAGTAAAACAAATTGATGCTGTTTTCTAGAGCCAGAAACATTGAATAATGATGGTTTACACATATCATTACCGTAAGTGGTTCTAGCATTGAGCGAGTCACTGAATATACTGTAAATATCTTGGTGTGTAGCTCGATGAGAAATTTACATTTAAATTCCATGTGGACAACCTCGCCTCCAGGTTGCAACAGACAATTGGCTTCCTATACAGAAACAGAACCAGCTTTAAATCCCTTAAATCCTTGGACTCTGTATAACACTCTGCCCTCAGATTCATCACTAATGATAGAACGACACTCATCACCTTGTCCTTTATGAGAAGGCTGGTTGGTCCTCGCTGATGGAGAGGCACAACGAACACTGGTGTTTATAAAATGTTAAGGCCCTGATAAGCTACTTCCTTATACTACATCATTATTGGAATGGAATTTTGGAACCTATATGGAACCCATTCTGAGAGTGGCTGGTCCCTCGAGCGGAACAGGGTAAATCTGCATTTTGCTATGATGCCCCTCTAGCTCATGGAATGAACTCCAACAGTCATTGAAGCTTGAGATTCTCCCCTCTGTTGCAGAGTTTAGGCAAAAAAGGCATATCAAATCACAACAATAAGACAAGTAAGGATAACAATCTATTAAAACTACAACTCTATTGACAATGGTTGGAGATCAAGGTTTTAACTCTGCGTGCACTCGATGATGTGACTGTAAATTAGAGAAACCTCAGTTGCCTTTCAAGTTTAAATAAAGGTTTGAATTTAATTGAATAATCAGATGTATCTTTCCTCACTGAGTGACAATGTGAAATTGTGAATAATGTCTAAAAGCAAGTGAATGCGAAGGCCGAAGGGTCTCCATGTTGTTTGCTAGGAGGCCCCAAGCCTTGTTCTTTAATTGGAACAAAGATGATAGTTCAGTGCATGGAGAACCGAGGACTAGACCTAATGTGCACTTGAGCAGTGAGTAGTGTATACCATTGTCTACTCCTGTACTCCAGTTGATAGATGTAATGACTTCAACGGCTGCTCTCCGACACGGTAGCGGACTCTCATAGGTTTGCGCCTCGAGGGGAGGAGCGCAACGGAGAGGTGGTGCCGCGCGGCGCGCGCGGCTCAGATGGTGCCGCGCGTCGAGATTGAAGATGTTTCGTGTAACTTTGAAAAAGCAAATCTGACACCATTTGCTGATGTGTTTGGAAATAGCACCAGCAGTTGTGTTGAACTGATTTTAGTTACTTCTTTTCTTCTTGGAAATCTTTTTGGATCGATTATTGGAACTTTTTTTCTGGACTTTCTGGAATCTTTGGTCGTCGAGGAGGAGGAACAAACGGACGGTTTGGAATAAAGACACAACGTGAAGATTAGATTCCTTGCCTTCTTGGGGATCTATAGACTGCAGGTCTGTGTGGCTCGCAACAGGTAAACCGGGTAATTATTGTTTTCAACAACAGACTACACTACGGGTCTTCTGGATGAATGACTATTTTAATTTGGAGTGAAAACTCCAACTTGGTGATGATGAGACATGTCATGAGAGCTTCCAACACTAAACCCAGACACATTTAAACATGTAACCCTTTAATGACTGTTTCAGAGAAGGGAGTCAAGATGCCGACGCCGCGGGGAGTCTTTCTACTCTGTCTCTGGCTGTGTCTGCGCATTAACAAGTGTCGGGGCTTCCCCAATAAACTCCCCGATCAACACGACCACATTATCGATCCGTTATTGGACTACGATCGGATGGACGAGGAGTTCGACAGCAGAAACGGGACCCATTGCGAGCCGTGCGAACCGGAGCTGTGTCCGGAGAACACGGGATGCCGCGCCGGGCTGGTGCTTGACTCCTGCGGCTGCTGTAAGGAGTGTGGCAACCTGGAGGGCCAAGCGTGCGACCCGGGGAAAAGGAACGTCTTCTACGGCTTGTGTGGGACCGGGCTCCGGTGCCAAGTGGACCCCGGTCATGGAGGAGGAGAGGAGGATGAGGAGGAGGGCGCAGACGAGCCGCTGTGTGTCTGCGAGGAGCAGGCGGTGTTGTGTGGTAGCGACGGCAAGACTTACATGAACAGCTGTCAGTTTAAAGAGGCATCGTTCTCTGACCCCAAACTGAAAATAAAAACCAAAGGACCATGTAAAACAGGTATCTATCTATCTATCTATCTATCTATCTATCTATCTATCTATCTATCTATCTATCTATCTATCTATCTATCTATCTATCTATCTATCTATCTATCTATCTATCTATCTATCTATCTATCTATCTATCTATCTATCTATCTATCTAGACATCTATCTATCTATCTAGACATCTAGACATCTATCTAGACATCAGTTACATGTGATATAATCCACAAATCCATAACCTGTAGGTGGAGAGACAGACTAACAGAGGAGAGAGCAGGGGAGTCATTCTTATTCTGTCATGGTACTAACTTTATTGAATCAAATAGTGAAATTAAACTATGAATTCCCCATTTTCCTGGGGACCACCAGGACCCCCCCCCCCCCCTTGGACCCCTGGGGGTCTTAGGACCCGACTTTGAGAACCACCAATATAGACTGTAGTCCTGTAGCCACCTGTACCTGTCTGTCTGTGTCTGTCTGTCTGTCTGGTTACACAGCTGTGATTACTTTCCAACACGGCACATGTTTTAACATGTTGACACAATACAGCGACGAGGTTGTGACACGAGACGTGTTCTGAACAGAGGAAACGTGTTCTGGTGGCAGGTGTGTGTCGCTGGGTTTTAAAAGTGAACAGAGAGAAGTCTGTTTGTCTAAACGCCACTGACAGATGTATGAGAATTAAAACATCACGTGATCCCGTTTTAAGAAGTGAAGGCTCCGGTGTGTTTAGAGCGCTATGTGCTAATGTGGCGTGGATAACAACGTTTTATTGATCCGTGGACAAGCGGCCAGTGTTTCGAGACAGAACCGATGTGTTTCAGGGAGGAAATAAGGCATTTAGATCAGTGTTGTGATGTCCAAGCCTTGGGTGGGGACCCAACACTGGCTTTATATTACTGCTACCCTTACCTTGCTATATATAGCTAACCCTGGCCTAAAGTTCCAAGGCGTCAAAGGGCGTTCAGAATGTTGGCTATGTTGATGACTCTAAATTTAAACCTGTCCTGGTAGCCAGGTTCATTAAAACATACTAGTACTCTTGTCATGTGGGGGGGGGGGGGGACCCAACCTGAGTAGATGTAGTCTCTTACACTGGGAGCCAGGTTCATTAAAACATATTCCTGTACTCTCTGTGGAATGAATGGGTGACATGATGAATGATGGCATTTATACAGCACTTTTCTTTATACAGCACTTGTAGAGGGTAGTTGGCCTCCTCCACCATCTCTGTGTAGAGGCCAGCCTTGGCCGGAGTGGGCCACCAAGTGTCAGTACACATACAATGGCTGGGAAGGATTGATATCAGCCAATTACAGAGAGGGATGATTAGGTGGCCTCGATGTCAAGAGGCCTGAATTTGGCCAGGAACGTTGGGGAAACCCCTAGTCTTTACCATAGACTCCTTGGGGACTCAAACCCACAACCTTCTGGTTATGGAGCCTGGAGCCCTACATGTCATGTAGTCACACTGCTGGAACCTCATGCCAGAAACAAGCCCACAGCTCAACAGTGCACTGGATAGATCCAAGCCTCCCCCCTCTTCACACAACCTGTGAATGTCACCAAGACATTGATGCTGCGCTGTGACTGCAGCACTGATGCAAGATACTGTATAGATGCAGGATGGATGACTGTTACCATGACTACCATTGTAGTACTAATGCTATTTCCATGGCTACCATGCACTGTAGTACTAATGCAGGATAGATGCAGGATGGAGGACACTACACACCACCAGTGTTGGCCAAATTACTCAGGAAGTGTAATTAGTTACTTATTATTGATTACTCCTTTAAAAAGTAATACAAATTACTTTACTTTGTATCAAAGAGTTTATGAAAATAAATTCCTAGGTGTAATAATAGACCTAGGAAACATGTTGGAAACCTCACATAAAACATGTCCAATCTAAACTCTCACGAAGCATTTCAGTCATGAGTAAAGTAAAGCACATTCTGGATAGAAAATCACTCTACATTCTCTACTGTTAACTAGTTTTACCATATTTAAATTACTGTGCTGAAGTCTGGGGAAACAATTATAAGTCTACACTACAACCACTTTTTATACTCCAAAAAAGGGCCATAAGGATAGTTCACATTGCAGGTTATCGTGATCACACTAACATTATTGTTTTTGGAGTCAAAGACATTGAAGTTAAATGATCTTGTGGAATTTAAAACGGCACAATTAATGTATAAAGCAAAAAGTCATGCACTTCCAAGAAACATTCAAGAATTGTTCTTTGATAGAGAGGGGGGTTATAATCTGAGGGGAGAACACAATTTAAAAGTGCTAAATGTACGCACTACCATGAGAAGACACTGCATCTCGATATGTGGAGTGAAACTGTGGAACTGTCTAAATGTGGTGCTAAAGCAATGTCCAAACATGAGACAATTCAAACTGATGTATAAGGAAATTATGAGGAAGGGACTTGATATTCACGGGTGTTTACATTTTTATTTTATTTCATTCATGTTTTACATATATAGTTTTTGTTTTTTTTGTTTTGCATATATATTTTTTTTTCTTCTTTTTTATGTTTTAAAATAGTACACTCATTTGAGTAGTGGAAAAGGGGTAGGATTAAATAAGTGTATACTTCTTCCTACTCCTTTTCGAACATGTAGATTGAGATGTTTTTTGCTTTTGTTATTGTTTGTTTGTATTCATTGCATGTTCGAAATAAAGATTTCAATTCAAAATTCAATTCAATTCAAAGTAATTAGTTACGTCACTAGTTACGTTACTCGCTACTTTCGCTTACCCCCCCAAAAAAGTTATGTACAACCTGTTTAGCTGTCCAGATGTCAGCTGTGGTGAAAACAAAGTCTACCTCTCACACTAAGGAGTGTGGCCTTCAGGTTAGCTTCCATCACTGTATATTCTCTCTCGAGGTAGCCAGCACACATCAAAATGGGGGCGAGTCAACTGTGGAAATAGGTAACATCTCCTCGATGATATACCCAGCGACGAACTTCTTCAGACCTCCTCCAATCACAGGTGGTGTTTGCCCTGATCTAAGATTCCGTTTCTGTTTTGTTTACATCCTTCACTGGCGCTGGTAGAGGCTTCCCTGTCAGCATCAAGTTTCACATTGTGTCAGAATGCTTCATCAAATTAGATGTCGTATTTTTCGTGGTTGCAAACCTTTTGCTCCCCCCCACGTAGTTTACAGCAGACAGCTATAGAACGCATAACGATACCTCTCTTGCTGCTTTTTGGCTAGTAGCCGAAGTGACTTCGCTCTGACCTACTCACGCACACACGTCATCTACCGAGGACCGCATATAAACAGGGGTGTAAAAAGTACCCAGAAATTGCACTTAAGTGAAAGTATGGGTAGTGGGTACCGTCTCAAAATCGTACTCAAGTTAAAGTCAGAGTATCTGGCTAAAAACACACTTGAGTAAAAGTAAAAAAGTTTCTACTTTTAAATGTACTTAAGTACTAAAAAGTTAAAGTAAAAACTTTTTTTCTGACTGTCTATTCTTCTGATAGCAGGTGTTTAATCAAAGATCCCCGCTTTCTAGTCTTGCACAACGACCAATCAGCATGGGTATGGGCGGGTTCATTTTCCATTGATGGGGATTTGATTGGCTGTTTTTAAATAAAGTGTGGCCGCAGGATTATTAATAACGTTAACGTTAGTTCAGCCAGAGAAACAAATATACTAATTAAAATAGTTGTACTTTGTACTTTGTAGGTCTGCATTTGAAATGTAAGGAGTAAAAAGTATGTATTTTTTCTCTGAAATGTA
The DNA here is from genome assembly GCF_963971535.1 of Notolepis coatsorum. Taxonomy (NCBI): domain Eukaryota; kingdom Metazoa; phylum Chordata; class Actinopteri; order Aulopiformes; family Paralepididae; genus Notolepis; species Notolepis coatsorum. The sequence continues at coordinate 16,240,078 of NC_140166.1, read as the reverse complement.
ATTGAGTAAAAGTACAAGTATACAAACCTAATAATACTCAAGTAAAGTACAAATCCCCCAAAACAGTACTTAAGTATTGTGATGAAGTACAATTACTCAAGTACTTTACACCCCTGCGTATAAATGTAATCTAACGTTAGGAGGACAACAAAAACACATTGTAACGATGTAACGCAGTAACACAGCGTTACTTGAATTAGTTACTGTAATATAATTACTATTTTGGAAATTGTAAAGCCTTACTTTACTCATTACTGGGAAAGTAATACAATTACAACATGTTACTGGGAAAGTAATAACATGACACAACGTGTTACTGGGAAAGTAATAACATGACAACGTGTTACTGGGAAAGTAATAACCATGACAACGTGTTACTGGGAAAGTAATAACATGACAACGTGTTACTGGGAAAGTAATAACATGACACAACGTGTTACTGGGAAAGTAATAACATGACAACGTGTTACTGGGAAAGTAATAACATGACATAACGTGTTACTGGGAAAGTAATAACATGACAACGTGTTACTGGGAAAGTAATAACATGACAACGTGTTACTGGGAAAGTAATAACATGACACAACGTGTTACTGGGAAAGTAATAACATGACAACGTGTTACTGGGAAAGTAATAACATGACATAACGTGTTACTGGGAAAGTAATAACATGACATAACGTGTTACTGGGAAAGTAATAACATGACATAATGTATAACATATCATTTGTTTGAACAACTTACTGGAAAGGTCTGCGACCAATGACAGACTCTGCACGGTGATATTCCCACGCACGCACTGTAGTGGTGTAGCCTATCTGCATCATGCACCACTGACTGTGTGCTGAGAGGCAGTTGATCAAACCATTGTGAAGGAAATGCGGGGGGGGGGGGGTGTCGCAATCTCTGGAAACTTAAAAACTCGCTATTAAGTGTCTATAATTAGCACAAGTTCTTTCATTGAATTACATAGTTATGTTTACAGTGATATATTGGGGGGGACATATCATATCTTTCTCAGGATGTCCCCCGTGGGATTTCCGTGCCTGGTTGTGTGTGTGTATGTGTGTGCTCATGTGTGCTTGTGTGTGGAGAGTTAAGTGTTCAGTGTTCTGATGGCCTGGGGGAAGAAGCTGAGCCGTAGTCTCTCTGTTCTTGCTGCGTGTGTGCGTAGGCGCTTGCCTGACCGCAGCAGCTTGAACAGGCTGTTGTTGGGGTGGTGGGGTCTTTCATTATTCTGCAGGCTCTGGATTTGCGCCTCCTGTTATATAAGTCCTGCAGGGGTGGTAGTCCAATACATGTAGTACGCTCTGCTGAGCGCACCACTCTCTGTAGGGCCTTCCTGTCCTGGGCCGTGCTGTTTCCAAACCAGGCAGTGATGTTTCCAGTCAGAATGCTCTCTACAGCCCCGGAATAGAAGGAGTGGAGTATCTTCCCCGATACTCTGACCTTCCTTAACTCATTCAGCGCCAGCTATTAGACGGGTCCCGTTGTAGCAATGCCACGCTTTAAAAGATAGGAGTGCGTCACCTTGTTTGTAGAGCTATAACTATATTCTTTTATTTTTATTTTTTAAATCTTCTTTCCCCTCCTTTTTCCTCCGTTTTTCTCCCATCCCAATGTTAGTCGTTAAATGCCAATTCCCAATCCCCTTCCTGGTCGCTGCGCACTTACCCCCTACAGTCGGTCTGGGAGAGTGGAGGCTATCACATGCTTCCTCCGACACATGTGTAGCCAATCAACCGCTTCTTTTCACCTGGCAGCGCGGACTCTCACTGAGAGGGTGTAACGTGTGGAAGGATCACACTACCCTCCTTAGATCCTTTCCTCGCTGAGCAGGCGCCCCGACCGAACTGTAGGAGTCGCTGTTTACAATGACCAGGACCCACCCACAAGCTTTCCCACCCCTAACACTGCCAATTGTGTTAGTATGAACGACCAGCCAAGCTGGTAGCAATGCCGAGAGCTGGGCTCGAACCCAGCATCTCCTGCACTAGTGGCGAGCGCCTTGCCCACTGCGCCACTTAGCCGCGCTATAACTATATTCTATATTATAGCTATGGATACAATACTATGGCCCATTTGACATCAACTATCTATCGTTCAATATGTGAAAAAGAATAATCTTTTTCATCCATACGTTCCCGTGTTATACCGTGGTGAATATAAGTATAGTTTTAGAGTGGTCTGGGGTAATTCCCGAAAGGCTGTGTTATAGCCTCATACGTGAATCCTACTATAAGCGTTGCCGTTTCTTGCCTGGACACGCTACTATTCCCAAATAAAATCTATATAATAGGTATTAAGTTTCATCATGAATGCATGAAAGGGGGGGGGGGGGGGGGTCGTTTCAGATTATTTGATTGCCAGTAACGGCATTCGTATTGAACACTAAAAACTTTGATCAGCTCGATCGGTATAAAAGCATTGCACGATCAAGCCAGAATTGACGTCAGATAGTCCTTACCTGTGATCAGGAGTATTCCAAAAATAATATTCCAATTGTTTGATCGCCATCTGGTCCATCCGATGTCCATTTGGTCCACGACATAACCCACCACAACATATGGATCAGGAGCATTTGACGCGCTTCAATGCAACCGGGAGAACCGCTTGACTGGCCCGACCCAGAAAACTGCGCCCGGAGACATTTGACCATTGCACAGGCCAAGATATAAGGTTTCAAAGGGTGCTCGATACCGCCGTCTAGCTGGATGCGGCCGGTATTGCACTTTGGCGATCTCAGACTCATTCCCTATGGTAACACCAAGGTCCCTGGATGAATAATGAATAAAAATATTGAATAAAAGAATAAACGACCAAAACCCGAGATATCTCGGGTTCTAGTGTCCAACACATGGCGAGTTAACCCGACTTATCTCGGGTTTGGCAATTAAAGAGTTAATTGTCTCAGGTGATAGAGGCGCTGTTTCGCCTTTTTTACCACAGAGTCTATGTGTGTTGTCCATGTCAGGTGATGTGGACTCCCAACTTGTAGGGCTGGGCGATATGGCCTAAATATGATATCACGATATTTTCTGACCTTTCGGTGATACACGATACACATCACGATGTTTTTCCTTTTTTCCCCAAACAATTCATTATGAGGCTTACCAAGACAGTATTTGAGTTTGCAAGCGAACATTAAAGACAAAAGACTCATGCATTTAGCATTTTTATATTAGATTTAGATTATTGGATTCTTATATTATATATTTAGCATTTTAGCCTTTCGTTTTTTAGATTATATATTAGATTAGATTTAGATTATTAGATTACATATTGTAACTATTTATTTATTTACATGTATGTATACATTTATTATTTGAACGGCTTAAGGCTATATCTGTACTTGATGTTTGTTTGTTGTGTTGCATACTTGAAATAAACTTCAATCAAATCAAACCCCCCCTCTTAAAAACAAAAACCTGTGTTTAACCTAGCCATCTATAAAACATCATGCTAAAACTGAAACAAATGTCCTACTCCCCAAACATGACTCAGTTATCCAATAGTGCTGCTGCTTTTTATTTTGTTAAAATCTTTTAGTTAAGACTAAAAGACTACAATATATATGACTACAAGGGCCAGAAGCCGACTTCATGACGGCTTCCTGTCCTCGCATTCCATTTCCGGTTCTCTGGTTAACGTTACATTTTCAACAACAGATTGCTGCTAATTAAACACGTCATGGAAATCGGAGTAATGTTAACGTTATGTCGAGTTCATACGTGTAGTGTAGTATGAACTCGACATAACGTTAACATTACTCCGTGTCCACTGTTGCTGCCACTGTTGCGTCGCAGATGGATGGTACACTCTGTTAGCTCCGTAGCTAATCCGCTCATAGACTAACTTACCGATAGCAGTACCGTTAACGTCGGAGCTTACTCCTGGGTTTCAGGGGGCATCCCTAGCACCGAGCCACCGCCTCTCTGTCTCTGGCTAGGTGTGTGCGCTTGCGTGCATGTATGTGCGTGTAGATCAGGGGCGGGGCTAGGGGGTGGCTACTTGGGCTCAAGCCCCGAATGTATTCTGAAAAGCCCAGAATCTATTTAAAAAAAAAAAAAAAAAAAAAAAATTTACAATTCATCATTGTTACATGAAAATATGTTTGCACCAGATTTAGCAGAGGCTAATTTCCATCTGTGGTCTATCCAGCTGCTAACTGTATTTGAGTGAGTTAAGTCTTGGTGTTATGGTAGACTCAGACCTAAGCTTTAAATCACAATCAACAAGTTGACAAAAACTTAATTCTTCCACCTTAGAAACATAGCTAAAGTACGGCCATTTATAAATCAAAAGGACGCTGAAAACCAGATCCATGCCTTTATCTCAAGCCAACTCGACTACTTTTTACCGGCCTCCCGAAAAAATACGATGATAACTATTTTATTGCAATGCACTATTGCATTATTTTATTCTATTTTACTAACTATTTTATTGCACTGCACTATTTTACTTTGTATCAGTGAATCATAGACGCCTGGCCATAAGAGCATTCGGAGCATCTCTGCTCTCCCACTATTGAACTTGGGGGAGCAAAGGTATGATCTTGCTCCACCACTTTTTGATTATATGAAAAATATGATATACCCCCCCCCAATATATAAATCTAACCATAACTACTAGGGAGAGGAAAGCATTTAGCACTGCGCTTGTAAGTCTCATCTCAGCCGCGGCGGCCTCTAACGCGAGGGCAAAACATCACGATATCCACGATACGTTTAAAAAGTGTATCGTTAATGAACTGTACCCGATATTTATATAATATCGTCATATCGCCCAGCCCTCCCAAGTACTTAAAACTGCTCACCCTGTCCACGATAGCCCCATTTATCCACAGTGCCCCCTGCTGTATTCTCCAAAAATCCACGATCAGCTCCTAACTGTTTCCGACATGACATAACGTGTTACTGGGAAAGTAATAACATGACATAACGTGTTACTGGGAAAATAATAACATGACATGACGTATTACTGGGAAAGTAATAACATGACATAACGTCTTACTGCCCAATACTCCCCAGTCCCACCACCAGTGATGCTTGTGATGAAGAGGGTAGATTTCACTGTTGAAAGATGTCAATGTAAACATTCTCATGCCAAAATACCACTTACAGCAGCTTAAATTGGCCATCCCTGTGTCCTGAGTCTTCAGCCATTGTGTTGTGTATCTGGTGCTAGTGTCTGGCAGCCATTGTGTTGTGTATCTGGTGTGTGGTGTCTGTGTGTTGTGTATCTGGTGTGTGGTGTCTGTGTGTTGTGTATCTGGTGTGTGGTGTCTGTGTGTTGTGTATCTGGTGCTAGTGTCAGCCATTGAGCCCACGTAGCCCAAGCTTGGCTGCTACACATTGGTGGTGGAGGAGGTCATTTCCCTTCTACATTGTAAAGCACTGTGAGTGTCTAGAAAAGCACTATATAAATGTAATGATTCATTAATTCATTGCATTAATTGCCTTGTGTAGAAATAGACCCAACAGTATGGAATCAAGTTGGTAATTTCTTTTTCTCTACGCTTTGGTTGCAGCAAACTTTTATGATTGCTGATTACAAAAGCGTCTCTTGATTTGCACTGTAAGTTAGGGTGGAGTGTGATGTCTCTGCGGAGGTTAAGGGGTTAAGGGGGAGGAGCCTGTCTTCTGTACGTGTGTTCATAATGTGGCTCACTGTGACCAGAACAGCCTTCTGGCTGAAACTAAACACACGTAGATTGTTGGAGCAGATATTTTCTTTAGGCTAGACTGTTTCACTATGGACCCCCAACTCACACACACACACACACACACACACACACACACACACACACACACACACACACACACACACACACGCACACGCACACACACACACGCACACCCAAAATGCCATTCCACCCTGGGGCAGTGTGAGGCCAGTCTATAATTTCCCCCAAAGCTACTGCTCTCTTTCTCTCTCTCTAGAAAGGTTTATAGTCTCAGCCAGTCTGTGCCTCAGGAGAGGAAACCACTCGTAATCGCCCTGCTCTCTCACACGAACCTCAATTATCTCTCTCTCTCTCTCTCTCTCTCTCTCTCTCTCTCTCTCTCTCTCTCTCTCTCTCTCTCTCTCTCTCTCTCTCTCTCTCTCTCTCTCCTCTCTCTCTCTCTCTCTCTCTCTCCCTCTCTGTCTGTCTCTCTGTCTGTCTGTCTCTCTGTGTCTGTCTGTCTCTCTCTCTCTCTCCCCCTCTCTCTCTCCCCCTCTCCCCTAGTTCCTATAATAAAGGTGCCTCCTCAGAACCAGATGAACTCTACAGGCAGCAGCTTGGTGTTCCTGTGTGAGGTCTTTGCGTTCCCAATGGCGCTGGTGGAGTGGAGGAAGGAAGGACAGGATGTTATCCTGCCTGGAGATGACCCACACATCTCTATCCAGGTATTCAAGGAAATGCACTTATTCTCCAGAGTCAAACAAGAAATGTCTGTGCTTTCAGTAGAAAACGGTCCGCCTGCAAGGTAGCCTACGAAAGCAGATACAGACCAGCTAGCCTAACTTTTGTCCAAAAACACCTCTCTCTGGAGTTTTAAGCTAGTGGTCTATATCCGCTTCCATAACCACTTAGATAACACTCAGGAGCCGGGAATCGAACCAGGAACTTTCAGATTACCAGACGTCGCTCTCTATCCTCAGCAGGGGCGTTTTTAGGGTTAGAAAACATTGGGGGCTTCAGCCCGGGTGGGGGAAGGGGGGCCCCCCCCCCCTTTTTTTAACACAGAAATACACAATTTTAGAGTAATTAGAGATGAATACTGAAGATAGATAGATAGATAGATAGATAGATAGATAGATAGATAGATAGATAGATAGATAGATAGATAGATAGATAGATAGATAGATAGATAGATAGATAGATAGATAGATAGATAGATAGATAGATACTTTATTAATCCCCTTGGGGAAATTCAGGGTATCTCAGCTCACACAGTATACAGACATTGACCATTCTCATTCAGTTATTACACGTTATGTCTGCATCATGAATAAAAAATAAGCACATGATAAAATTCATTTAAATCATATCCATCAATATTAATAGGAGCGTGATTAGATAAAACGGGTGTATAAAACAGTGTATAAAACAGGTGTAAAAACAGGTGTGTGGGTCAGAGGTCAGGTCCCCCGCACTATATTGCGCTGTTGTACAGTCTGATGGCTGTGGGGACAAAGGACCTCCTGTGCCGCTCAGTCCGTGAGTGCAGGGAGATGAGCCGTCCACTGCGACTGCTGCTCTTCCCCACCAAGGTGTGGTGGAGAGGGTGGTTGGCATTGCCCATGATGGCCAGCAGCTTGCTCTGCGTGCGGCTCTCCACCACGGTCCCCAGTGGGTCCAGTCTCCTCCCCACCACTGAGCCAGCCTTCTTGACCAGCTTATCCAGCCGCCTGGCATCCCTGGCCGTGGTATTACCACCCCAACAGACAGCGGCGTAGAGGAGCACACTTGACACCACTGCCTGATAGAACATGAACAACATTTCCCCACACACATTAAAATACCTGAGCCTCCTAAGGAAGAACAGCCGGCTCTGTCTCTTCTTGAAGAACTAGAATCATTAGAGGTTCTCAAAGTGAGGTCCATGTCCATGAGAGGGATCTGGGCAGTCCCCATAGAAAATTCAAAGTTAACAGGACCAAATCATCTATTTCTTATTTATTTATTTAACCTTTATTTAGCCAGATAAAACATTGATTGAACAAGAGGCCCCAACAGGAGTACAAATATAGTATACATATATACACATATATATACATATATATATAATATATATATATACATATACTGTACATACATACACACATACACACATACACCAATAACAAAATAAAAACACAGTTAAGAATCATACACATAAGCAAATAAACAAACAAACAAACATATGCACAGCCTATGTACAAAAATAAATAAACAGTTAATCTCTAGTCTTTACAGTTTTCTTCAATTGCATAAACACTCAAATCAAAAGTATTACACAATTATCAAAACCTTACACTCAAGGAGCAAAACATAGGCCCAGATTTGCACCCCTATAAGCACAATGTCAGCCTCACACTTTTTGCAAAACAATACACACAGTGATTTGCAAAACACTAAACACACTTGCATTACATTAGACACAGAATGTCAAATTACCACACATATGAGCCAATTGGTTAAACACAGCCATCAGATGCACAAACACACCATTGCTTAATTGTAGATACACCAATCAGGTTTAAGCACTATACAAATGCAGCAGGTGAGTTCACCTGTCTTCAACCAAAATGGAAGGAGAGTGAAGTACTGTACACAGAGAACGTGAAATTATACAATACATTCACCAAACACTACACAAGACAACCAATGATGCAGACTGATGAAAATATACATTTTCCCAAATCAGTCAACATGTCAACATGGAGAATCACAACAAAAAATTCTCTTGCCAGATCCAGCTAGGCAAAGAGATAATGTCTAGTATTTTCTGTACTTTTTCAAAATTGTTTTTGTTTTACTGTAATTTTAACCTGTACTGGATACAGTATCTTATGTTTGTCTGATATTTGCTGAGCTTACAGTGTTATGCACATATAGTAGCATGAAAACTGGGACATGTTTTGTTGTGATTCTCCATGTTGAAATGTTGACTGATTTGGTTAAGAGAACATTTATATTTTCATCAGTCTGCATCATTGATTTGGGTATATGGAGAGATTTTTTTTTTCATCAGTCTGCATCATTGATTTGGGTATATGTAGATAAATAAATTATATTTGCATCAGTCTACAGCATTGGTCTTGTGTAGTGTTTGGTGAATTTATTGTATATGTGCACATTCTCTGCGTACTTCACTTACAGTACTCTAATCACTGAGAAGTAGAATTGCTAAATGTGTTTTAGGTTAAGCACAGCAGTGTGTGTAACTGGTTCAAACTGAATTAAGTCATATGAAACGTATGTTTCATATGGTAACAAAATGTAGTTTTTATAAATTAGTGTATGGTTTTGACAAGTGTTTAATTTAGCAAAGGATCTGAGGTGTTCTGATAATTGTGTGTGTGGTTGTGCTAATTGTGTGTTTTGAAACACCGGGCCCCGTTTTCAAAATCATGCTTAAAGGCCAACCTTCATGTTGTATTTTTGTTCAATAAACAATGTGGACTAGGCCAACGGTGACTTTCATGAAGAAGGGGAAAAAAGTATTGAAATTGACCCAGTTTTAGCGTTTTTATCAAAAATGTTGTCTGCCCAACACAATCACCACGCACGTGGATATTTTAATCAATGGTTCATAACGTGCGTGTGTAATCGAAATGATGTCGTCACAAGAGGTGCAGGGCACCAGGGGGCTCACCAGGGGGCGCTGAGAGTCACACACAGCTAGTGGCAGGCACTGAGAGCCTTGCTACTACTAGCCGAATGAAAATGTATCTGTTTCACCTAACAACACTATTGCTCCGTGATCATAGCCATCCATCTCTAAAGCTAACCACTATTTGTAAAAGCCACAACCACGTTACCATATTTGTAATAATGTAAATCATTGTGTCGTTGTACATATTGTGTACACCGTTATAAGCTAACATAGCTTAGCTTGGTAGCTATTGTGCTAACAACATATCCCGACGGTTGGTTCTCTCCTCTCTGTACACCCCCGTCCCCACTGGTACCCTGCCGGGGAGCCCATGGACGCGACAACGGCGGCAGCCGTAGGGTGCTCGAGCCCGCCGTAACGCTAGTGGTACACGATAGCTATGAGCTAACTAACGCTACGGCCGCCACTGTTGTCGCGTCCACAAGCTCCCCGGCAGGACACCCGGGAGGACGGGGGCACACAAAGAGGAGAGAACCACCCCAAATCGACAAGCCGGACACCGCGGTTGTTGTTAGCACAACAGTAGCCCACTGTGATGCACCGAGTGGGCCACCATTGATCAACATGCAGCGACGTGTAGCTTGCATGATGCGTGTGTAGTGCTTTGCCACACAGGTCTGAGAAGAGGACCTGCACATGATTTTACTCGTTCCCCAAACTCCTCTACATGCCCCGATCTCAAATGGTTCACGACAGTAGACATACGTTAGCCAGCGCCATATATCGAGTAGTACTATGACCCGGACGAGCATAACGCATACGTTTCCTGAAGTGACGTCACGGCCGTGCTAGCGTCTGATAAGCTTTTAGATTTGGCTCATTAATATGCACCTGTAGTGACGTCGGCGTTTGATAAGCTTTTTTGATTCGCGCGTGCATGTTATTCGTGCGTGGACCTTTTTAACTCTTTCGGAGTGGCATTTCCGGTGTCAAATGGAAAAAAAAAATAATGAAATTATATACCAATGATGTAAACTACCCATAATTGATCAGTAGGGTTTAACCTGGATGTTGGGCTTTAAGCAATCGGGAAAAAAACTGTATTGTGTGTTTCATTATATACATATGTTTCAGTGTTCTCATAAAAAAAAATGATTTTGGGGTCTTTTCCTGCCTTTGGTCCGCTTTGCATTCACATCTCAAATGAACCGCAGCAGGGTTCACTTGCAAGAGTGAATGAGCTTTCACACCACCCGAAACCAACCGGACTGTCCGAGGAAATGAACCAGGGTACGATTAAAGCTTATTATAGTTTATCACAGTATCATGAGCATGTCGTCAGTGGACACTGGACATGGGTATGGATGGCTCCAGGTGCTTCTGCGTTAAAGTGCACATCTAAAAGCACAGTGCAGGACACACTCAAAGGTTATCGCACCTCAGAGATGGCAGTGGACATGTATGACAGGACAAAGGCCATATGTAAGGGCCTTTGGATTGAGGAACATACTACCAGCCAAAGGAGGAAGCAGAAAAGGATGGACGAGTATGTAGTTGAGTCATCTTGTGGCACAAGCTCAGACCTCAGCTCAGGAGATCAGCTGAGACAGACAGAATGCTGCAAGAGCTTGAGAGCAGGTTCTCATGAGTTGGATAACAACTTATGAGAGGCATACAGGCATGTTATCCAGCCTCAGACCAGTTTCTCTCAGTGGAATTGCTGCAACCCCTCGCCACACATTACAATATCCAACTATTGCCAGAGGAGATCACAGTTGCAAAGTGTTTCCTGGTCAGGACAGGCAGAGATGCAGTCCCTATACTATCCAAAGTGTCTTTTCCCTCCTGGATGATAATAATAATAATAATAATAATAATAATAATAATAATAATAATAATAATAATAATAATAATAATAATAATAATAATAATAATAATAATAATAATAATAATAATAATAATAATAATAATAATAATAATGCATTTGATTTATAAGGCGCCTTTCAGGACACTAAAAAAAAAGTCCACAAATCGGTGAATGAAAAAATTATAGGATCAAATGAAAACTACTTACTAAAAATGGATGTTTAAAAGTACTAAAAACCAAAAAAAAATACCAAACACTAACAAACATTCAGCACAGACAATGGGGATGCTGAAATAAAAAAAAACAATTTTTTTTAAGGTCCGGGGCTAGGAGAAAAACATCCGGGGCTAAAGCCCCGGAAGCCCAGGGCTAACGACGCCACTGATCCTCAGCCACTTTAACATGTAGGCATGTTATGTCTGGGGCTGCATACATACACACAGTACCTGTACACTACAATGTCTATTTGCCTCACAACTTTAAAGGTGCTATAGATAACATTTAGCCACTAGATGTCGGAATAGAGCACCAGCATGTCATGTATCCAATCAGGTGCATTCTACGTGGGGAAATCGGAAGTAGGGAGGGGATACATGCACACATAAACAACAACATTCCTTTTGGACCCACACAAGTATTTTAATCAGTAATTTCTTGGAGGGAATAGCAATACTTTTATTCTGCACCGTTCGAAAAGCTCTGTGGATGTATTATTTCTTTGAAATGATTACTTTACATAATAATAATAATAATAATAATAATAATAATAATAATAATAATAATAATAATAATAATAATAATAATAATAATAATAATAATAATAATAATAATAATAATAATAATAATAAACTATATTTGTATAGCACCTTCCATACAGCAGTAAACAAAGACAGGCATAAAATTAGCACAAAATTGGCAAATCAAGAGCAATGCAAGTGCAGGCATAAAATAAGTATAAAACAAGCATACAAGTCAAGGTAAGGCATAGAACATTAAATCACATCGTTTTTCATATTAGGATCTAACCGGGAAACACATTTGTGTGTATATGTAGGCTATATAATGAATTATTAGCAGTAAGGCTGTCCCCAAAGCCTGTTTTTGGGATTCGAACTTCGTCAGGGTTTTTCGAACGAACGTTCGAACATTCTTTTTTAATTAAAAAAGAATTGTTCAAAAAATATTTCGATTTCTTTTTTTTAGATTTTCTTTTTCTTTTTTTTTTATAAATATCCTCAAACTAAATCCTCAATTTGAATAAAGTGATTAATCTGATTAAATGAAAAAAAATATATATATAATTATTATTAAAAAAAAAAGAAAAAAATTTAAATGTTGATTTAGAATTCGAATGCCAACGTAACGAACGAAGGTTAGAACGTTTGGGCTCAGCCCTAATTAGCAGGCGTTTCAGGTCTAAATGGGTTAATAGGCCTCTTTGTTTACGGTTTGATTATTATTGATACACATATTATAGACATTTAGATGTTTAGAGAGCTGTCTAGGTCTTTCTCATATATTCCGCCTTTTCCCCGCTCTAAGGTACAAAGTCAACTCAATAGTGTGGCAATGTCATCTATAGCACCTTTAAACTGTTTTTCTTACACGACTATCAGACCGGTTGCTACTAGTGCTTGTCTGTTACATCCAAAATTATGTAATCTTATTGGTCAGTTAATCTTACATTCTGTACAACTACTGTGAATGCAGAAGTAAAAAAACAAAATGGACTGAACTGCTGCCAACAAACCTACCATATGAAACAGTCACAGGTGGAACCTTGGGCAGGGTCAGAGGTCACTAGAGCACTGATTCTAATCATCTATCCTGTATAGAGGATTGGATCAAAGCCAGCAGTGAATGCCATCAATTTTAGAGCAGTGTTATATTACTCTGCTGCTGCACCAGGCTGCTGAGTGGCCTTTTATTCAAGCATAGTTTTAAGAGGACATCGACTGTGTTTTATGACTGTACAATATAATTTACTACCTTATAACACAATTGTGCTCTGTGTTCACTCACACAGTGTCTCCTGCCAACAGCTTAGGAAGCATTTTTAAAAGTCGGATGGGACCTGGCTGAATAGAATTTTCGGCGATCTTTTTTCGAATGGTTTGGCTATTCTAGCGAGTAAAAGGCTAAATACATGATGATGAAAAAATTGAAAATCACCTGCAGATATGTTCATGTTCATGTTGTTGTTCATGTTCACTGCTGATCTGATGTCAGTTTAGAGAGGACCCGCCCAGTCACTAATGGCCACTGGTATTTACCAGGACAGAGACCATGTTAAAATCCTTCACCATTATAAGTCTGTTTCTAAATGTACTGGTTGTACTGGGCAGCTCCTAGTGGTCAACAGTGTCAGACTGTGGTTGTACTGGGCAGCTCCTAGTGGTCAACAGTGTCAGACTGTGGTTGTACTGGGCAGCTCCTAGTGGTCAACAGTGTCAGACTGTGGTTGTACTCTTTCTCTGTCTCTCTGTCCCTCCCTCTCTGTCTATTTCTCTGTATCTCTGTCCCTCCCTCTCCGTCTATTTCTTGGTTTCTCTCTCTCTCTCTCCAGTCTAGAGGCGGTCCTCTGAAGTACGAGCTCTCCAGTTGGTTGCAGATTGAGGGGGCGGGGCCAGGGGATTCAGGGACCTATCGTTGTGTTGCCCGTAACAACCTGGGCTCTGTCTCCGCCTCTGCTGTGTTAGGCATTCTGGGACCAGGTAGCACAATGACACTATTTATCCAATAGAATAGAATACAATACAATACAATACAATACAATTTAGACTTATATAATACAATACAATGAAGCGTTTTTTACCCTCCCAACAATTTTCAGAATACATATTCTTCAACAGCTGTTTATCTGTCTGTCTGTCTGTCTGTCTGTCTGTCTGTCTGTCTGTCTGTCTGTCTGTCTGTCTGTCTGTCTGTCTGTCTGTCTGTCTGTCTGTCTGTCTGTCTGTCTGTCTGTCTGTCTGTCTGTCTGTCTGTCTGTCTGTCTATCTACAGAGGAACTGTCTTCCTATCTGAGGGAGAGTGTGTCAGAGATGAGGGAGTTGATGGAGTACAGCCACCCCAGAGAATACGAAGAGGATTATTACTAAAGACATATCAGGAAGTGGACTACAACGTCTCCCAGAGTCATTTGCCTTCAACCAATGTCACAGTTCCCATCTGCAGCCATTTTGTGGCAGACATTTCAGTATCACTCTGACGCCGAATCTCAATATCCAGACTAAGGACTTGCAGACTGAGCCGTTGCAGACTTGACTGATGTTTTTCAGAGTTCTCAAGTTCTGGAGTCCAAAAGGGTTTGAGGGTTCTGAATAGGAAGAGCGTATGGAACAGCCCTCCCCGGTCAATCAACGGAATCAACAACAGCTTTGTGCATCCTAACTATTCCCAAGTGAGTTTAGCTCCAGCATGACGAACTGCTGTGACCTCCGATATTGCGCTGTGATTGGCTTATACACTCTCCGTACTGGCTTCAGCCTCTCTACTGTTCATCAGTGTTGAGCTGTTAGCTAGAAGCTGTCTACAGAATGTTTGTTGAAATAGCTAACTAGCTACTCATTGTCTCAGCTCCATCATCAGTGCTCCGCTGACTGACCTCCCGTAAAACAGCAAGGAGTATGAAACTTGTAAAACAGGCAAAAAAAAGAAAACGAGGAATGTCCCTAGATATTGTCGTACATAAAAAATGTGGGAATGTTTTCATATTTTTAATGACTGATGTACTATTTCTTACTGTGGTAGGCCTGGGAACAACGTAGCTACCAGGGGCAACAACGCCCATGTTAGCTCCTCAGTCGGCACTGGTTGTTACTGGCTTGACAATCAGTAAAAGCACACAAACCCATCCACAGTTGGCGCTGTGAGGCCAGGCATCACGACATGTAAAGCCTAAATGTTTGCAGCTAAACTTGCTTTGGAAAAGTTAGGAGGCCAGCTGAGCAGCACAGTGGGAACTAAACTAGCTTGGGAACAGTTAGGAGGCCAGCTGAGCAGCACAGTGGGAACTAAACTAGCTTGGGAACAGTTAGGAGGCCAGCTGAGCAGCACAGTGGGAACTAAACTAGCTTGGGAACAGTTAGGAGGCCAGCTGAGCAGCACAGTTGGAACTAAACTAGCTTGGGAACAGTTAGGAGGCCAGCTGAGCAGCACAGCGGCAGCAACCTGAGACCTCGGATGTTATTATAATAATACATGAAATGGACAGAAAGAGACATAAAAGTGTGAATGTGGGTTTATAATAGACCCTGCATACCGTGAAACTTCATTTAAGTCCCCTTTACCTTTTATCTACACTATTTTGACTAATAAAGGCTGGTCTGGATTAGAAGCTGGGTCTAAATTAATGTTTTTCTTTGGTTACCACAGGTGTAGTTTTGTTTTTCTTTTCATCATCATTTGTGATCATATGTCAGAGCTGAGCAAAATTCTAATGACGTAGCGAGACATCTCCATTATCTCTCTCTCTCTCGTTCTCTATCTATCTATCTATCTATCTATCTATCTATCTATCTATCTATCTATCTATCTATCTATCTATCTATCTATCTATCTATCTATCTATTTATCTATCTATCTATCTATCTATCTATCTATCTATCTATCTATCTATCTATCTATCTATCTATCTATCTATCTATCTATCTATCTATCTATCTATCTATCTATCTATCTATCTATCTATCTCTCTCTCTCTCTCTCTCTCTCTCTCTCTCTCTCTCTCTCTCTCTCTCTCTCTACCCAGCTGATTTAGCTTGATGTCCAACTTAGTAGCTCCTCTTAACCCCCTTCCCCCGTAGTAGCAATTCTTGTAAAAGCGCAATTCCATGCAATTGTCAGCCTCACCATGAAAAAATTTAAATAACATGATCATAACCAAACCAATTTCAAATGTATCATCAAGGTCTATATTTTGAAGTACAAAATAGATTTGATCGTAATATTTATGAGAATGCATGTTTTTTCACACTACAGGAGGAGACACAATGATGTAAAAAAAATAATTTCCTAATTTCCTAAACCTAATTGTATGACTTTCTGAATGGCCAGAATGGCAAAAAAAAAATCAAGAGATATTTTTCTAACCTCACCTTTGGTCATGAAGGTCTGTTGTATCAATATGTGAATCAATTATGTACTTTGTGTCTTTCTATTGGCAGGTGAAGCATGCTGTTATAATGCCCCTTTATGGGACAGCGAATGTAACATCCATAACGTTTTCCAGGAAAAGTTGTCATAAAACATGCATCTGGAATGCAATGTCAACCAAACTTCCTAAGCAAAGCTAACTTTTATAAAGATGACATATTAGCAACAATTAGTCATTCTGGTCTTATTTTTTGTATTCTTTACAAGTGTTATGGATGTTACCGTGACGGATGTTACATTGCGAGTGACGGATGTTACATTGCGAATGTGTGTTGTTAAGTCCGATTATGACCCCTTTGTTTGATTTAAATCAGAAGTATTTTATGACTCCTTGTTTGATTAAAATCCAACATATTTCCAGACACAACTTTTTCACACATTGTTGGTCTAGGCAAAGCAGTGTCCACGTTAGCCTACTGCTAATCGGCTGCTGTCGACCATCTCCCCCTCGCGTCTGCTCAGCCTACATGTGTATTTGTTATTGTTTTGCCGAGTATTGTGACAAGAAACCCACCCCAAAAAACACAGAAACCCCAAATGAAACCAAACAGAAAGTAAATTAGTATTATTCCAGGGACGACATTTCAAGACAGGCCCCAGGAATGAAGGATGCAGTGACCATAAGAGAAGGAGTCAAGCAGAGGGTTCAGAAACGCCACATGTCCATGTCCCTTATGGAGGCTTACCGCTGTTTTAAGGAGGACAATCCCGACATTGTAATTGGCAAATCCAAGTTTGCTGAACTCCGGCCACCTCATGTCTGTCTCTGTTCAGAAACGCCAAGGAACATGTGTCTGTGTAGGTACCATGAAAACACTACCCTTCTCCTGGAATGTGTGCAGCGCCATGTTCCTCGCAAAGTCTTTAAGAGCTCGACAGAATTAGTCAGTTCCGTGGTTTGCAGCACTGATGAGCCACAATGCATGCTGAACACTTGCCAGGAGTGCAGAGATGCAAAACTGTTCCGGAACAGTATTGTGGACCACATACCAGATGAGGATAAACAACTGAAGACCACCTGGTATGCCTGGGAGACGGTCGGTGGAGTGCAAATGAAGGTCCAGAAGACTGGGGTACTAGGAGATGTACTTCGTCTTCTCACAAGCAGTGCACCACAATTTCTGAAGCACTGCTTCATAAAAAGAAAACAAAGTGCTGCGTTTGAGGAGAAGAAGGCGACCACCCAAGCAGATGGAGATTCTGTGGTTCTGCAAGTGGACTTCGCAGAGAACTACACGGCGGCGTACCAGGATGAGATCCAGTCTGCCCACTGGAATCAGAAGCAGATCTCCATCTTCACCTCCGTTGCCTGGTCTGACGCCGATCCCTTGTCCTATGTGGTGGTGAGTGACAGCCTGGACCATGACAAGAAGGCTGTGGCAACCTTTATGGGAAAGATTGTAGAAAACATCAGGAGAAAACATCCCCACATGACACAGTTCAAAAAAAAAATGTGTGGGCCTTTTTATCGTCAAGTTTCCGGGAAATGTTCCCCAACCTCCACGTTGAGTGGCACTTTTTTGCCACCAGCCATGGCAAGGGAGCCGTTGACGGAGTAGGAGGCACGGTCAAGCGAGCAGTCAGCATAGCCGTGGTCAGCAGACAGGCGGGAGTTGTCAACACTGCTGCCGACTTTGCCAGAGTCGCTGGGCAGAGGTGCCCAAACATATCTGTTGACGAGGTGATACCTGAGGCGATCAAGAGCTTCAGTGAGAAACAGGAGCTGGAGGCCAAGTGGGCAGATGTCCCCACCCTTCATGGCACACAGGGAGTGCATCACATCGCGGTTGTATCATGGGGGAAGATCAAACACAAGCTGTACTCCACCGCTGATACATCATACCATCACACTTTTCTCTCCTCCTCTGAATTGGCCAGACCACCTGTCTCCTCTGACAAGACCACCTCTCTTGTCAACAGCCAGACCCCCAGCTGTCTCGTGCACACAAGCCAGTAGTCACATTGAGGAGGCCAGACGTCCACCACCTGTATCCTCTGACGAGGTCGACTGTCACCCACCTACCATCAAGACAGGGGATTGTCTCCTCGTTGAGTTTGAGACAACAAACAAAACAAACAGGCAATTTGTAGGATTGGTCACACAGCAAGACAACACAGGGGCTGAAATTCAATTTCTCCGAAAAAATTACAAATCGGGCCTGGTCTTTGCACTTCCAACCAAAGAGGACAAGTCCTGGGTCAGTTTTGATCAGATTCGTGAACACCTCAATCCTCACATGGTTAAAAGAGGGAGATACCATTTCTCTGAACCAGTCCAGGCAGAGTGAATTGGACTTGATTTTTTATAACTTTCTTTTTCATGGTGAGGTTCACAGGAATTGCTCCAAAACTCATTTTCTGATTTAACCGATAATAATATTGCTGTTCTGGCCAATACCGATATTTACCAATGTCGATATCTCTGTATAGAAAACACTTTTTATGTTAATCAAATAAAGAGCTATTTTCCAAAAACTTTTTGTAATTTATTTTCAGAAATGACTGATATTTTGAAACAATTTAAGACCAAAAATATATATATATATATTATTATTTTTTTTTGTGTGATTTTTGTGGTGTCACAGTATGATGTAATAATAGAACATTCTAGAACATTTGTGATGTCACAGTATGATGTCATAATCAAACATTCTAGAACATTTGTGATGTCACAGTAACATTACTTCCGGTCCACTTCCTGTTTGAGTGCAAAACCGGAAGTACCATTTCCTGAAAGTTTTTCAGACTACAACATGAATCCAGACTGGTTTGACCCTCAAAATGGTCCACCGAAGTCAAACACATGTGGGTAAAGCCCTATTTTTGATAGTGTTTTTTGTCTATTTCAGACGTGTAACATCCATAACGCAAAAATGTAACATCCATAACGGCACTTTTTTGTGATTCATTCCTTGAGAGGAAATGCCAGGTTTTCCTGAATGTGCTTTTTGGGTACCTCAAACCCTTCCATACAAAGTGATAGTAAACATGTTATTCTTTGAAAAAGATATTCACAGAGTTTTCATCATGTGTTCAGTGAGTCCAAAAAGCTTGTCCATTTCCATAACATCTATAACGCTGTGTATTTTGTCACCTATCTCAAAATCCAAAAGGTAAAATGATTTTTTACTGCAGGTTCATCTTTATCTCAATAAGTGTAACTAAAATGTGTAAATTATACTTCCAATTCAAATCGATGCCTTGTCAATGTTAAGTTAAGTTTCCAATTTTCTCTCTGAATGTAACATAACGCTGGAATTGCCCAAAACTGACTGAAACTTCCTGAGAACATTGGACCTCATGATCAAACATGAACAAGAAGTTCGTACGAACAAATTTACAAAAATCCTCCTCCGGATGCCTGAACGTGTGAAAAGGTCTTCGTAAGTGGCCAAAATGATTGCAGCTGGCTTCCCATGAATGAAGAACGTCACTCATTCTTAAACTGGAAGCGCATTCTCGTACACCTGAATTTGCATACAGAAACGCCCCGCCAGCTCCTTATAAGGAGAGGCTAAACATTGCACCTCCCGTTGTGCTTACCCTCTGTGAGGACTGTGTGCACATGACCTGTGACCTACATGACCTATGACGAGTCCAGAGGCAACGCGAAAGCAATTTGCGACTGATCAAAATGAGATTAGATTAGATTCAAATGTTGTCATCATACAGCACAACAAAATTAAGTTTGGCGTCCAACCAGAGTACAAATGTAACAGTAAAGTGCAGTAGTAACATACAATGTTTTGGGCTTAATTTGGGAGAAATCATTGGTGATTGCGTTCACGTCGATTCTACAGACATCCTCGGAATTAAATAATTATAATAATAATTATAAATACGACAATATTTGTATCATTAACAATTACGTTTTACATTTATAGTCATGACTCAACGAGGCATCGTGAGCATTACACACACACACATGAGAGGTTAGGGTACGACGATTACCGACTTTTTTATAGACTGGTTTCCCGAACATGTTGGACTTAGTGTGCATGTGTATTCATGGTACAAAAAGGAATGTAATCCTGGTCAGAAGTACAGGACAGACTACAACATATTTGTATTTGTTAGCCATGCTAGCGATCTAAACAATCAATCCATGCCAAAGCTAGATATGTAAAGGGTGAAAGACTCACACTCAGCCAATGCTGATTTGGCAAAATGGCATCCAGCTGTTTTTGTTTAAAACTACTTTTAGTCAGGGGAGTGTCATGGTTTACCAATAGAGCTCCCTTGTACTTAAGCATTACATCACACGCAGGAGTGTGTTATACTCATTAGATCACGCCTAGGGGTGGTTGTTAGGCCCGACACGCAGCGGAGGGTCGTTAGACCCCCCTAAGCGTGATCTAATTTGTATAACACACGACTTCAAGTGATATAATGCTTTTATACAATGGCCCAATTCACCCAACCTTATTGCTATACAATAAACACACAGTAATTGAAGCATAATGGAGATTTATTCACAAAACCATCCACAGAGAAAGTAGATCCAATAGTAGATCCACTAGTAGACACCAGAGGGAGCTCCACAAACCATGTTAAACCCAGATTCGGCTCAAACAAGGGACTAAACACGTTTAGCAATTATGCCACATCAATGTGGAATGCCCTACCCACAGCTGTAAAGGAATGTGAATCACTACCCACTTTCAAAACCACTCTCAAAGAGCACCTACAGGAGACTGCAATTCGAAACTGGCCCCTGTAAATGTCCTAACCCAACCCCCTCCAGTAAATGTCCTAACCCAATAATACACAAGACCCCCTTCTTGGGACCAAGTAAGGTTTCGTCGATAATCCAATGTACAGTTACCCCACCCAACCACCTCCAATGTACAGTTTCCCCACCCCACCTACCGAACCCCACCTCCACCCCACCTACCCAACCTCCTCTAATGTACAGTTTCCTCGTCAAATGTATATACTCTCTTTTTTAGACTCTTTGTATCACAAACAGTACTGTATTTGTAAATCTGATATGTCATAAATGTATAGATGTAGCAGTACTGTCTATCTGTATGTCATGTATCATGTCATATATGTTATGATGGATTGAAAATGGGGGACCCTGATGTAAACAAGACGAAAGTCTTTCTCTGGTCTGCATCCCCTTAACAATTGTGTGTATTGAGCCGTACTGTATTGTACCCATTCTGCAATCTGTTAATACAATCTTCAATCAATCAATCAATCAAATCCACTGGTCTGAAAGAAAAAGATCTACAGCCATTTTTCTTTTTTTTTAAGTCCGCAATTTTTCTTTTGTTTCACAATGGGTCATGACAAACCAATTACATAATCCAACATATGTGTAACAAACTAACATATTCCAGTTGACTGTATCTTTTTTGGAGGATTCGTTAACTTGAAAGGCTATTCATACTTCCATTTGTCTATCTATGGCGGATTCATTCAGACAGAAAAAAAAAGTAATTCGGTTGTGGGAGGGATCTGGGGTCACGTGGAGTGTGTTATACGAAATAACAACGTCTAACCTGACTGTTTCAGCCAATCAGAATCACGAAATTTGCATGCCATTGTATAATGTACTTTTAGTCAGAGGAGTGCCATGGTTTCCCCATATACCTCCATTATACTTTTAGTCAGGGGAGTATCATGGTTTCTCCATAGAGCTCCATTATACTTTTAGTCAGGGGAGTGCCATGGTTTCCCCATAGAGCTCCATTATACTTTTAGTCAGGGGAGTGCCATGGTTTCTCCATAGAGCTCCATTATACTTTTAGTCAGGGGAGTGCCATGGTTTCTCCATAGAGCTCCATTATACTTTTAGTCAGGGGAGTGCCATGGTTTCTCCATAGAGCTCCATTATACTTTTAGTCGGGGGAGTGCCATGGTTTCTCCATAGAGCTCCATTATACTTTTAGTCAGGGGAGTGCCATGGTTTCTCCATAGAGCTCCATTATACTTTTAGTCAGGGGAGTGCCATGGTTTCTCCATAGAGCTCCATTATACTTTTAGTCAGGGGAGTATCATGGTTTCTCCATAGAGCTCCATTATACTTTTAGTCAGGGGAGTGCCATGGTTTCCCCATAGAGCTCCATTATACTTTTAGTCAGGGGAGTGCCATGGTTTCTCCATAGAGCTCCATTATACTTTTAGTCAGGGGAGTGCCATGGTTTCTCCATAGAGCTCCATTATACTTTTAGTCAGGGGAGTGCCATGGTTTCTCCATAGAGCTCCATTATACTTTTAGTCAGGGGAGTGCCATGGTTTCTCCATCGAGCTCCATTATACTTTTAGTCAGGGGAGTGCCATGGTTTCTCCATAGAGCTCCATTATACTTTTAGTCAGGGGAGTGCCATGGTTTCTCCATAGAGCTCCATTATACTTTTAGTCAGGGGAGTATCATGGTTTCTCCATAGAGCTCCATTATACTTTTAGTCAGGGGAGTGCCATGGTTTCCCCATAGAGCTCCATTATACTTTTAGTCAGGGGAGTGCCATGGTTTCTCCATAGAGCTCCATTATACTTTTAGTCAGGGGAGTATCATGGTTTCTCCATAGAGCTCCATTATACTTTTAGTCAGGGGAGTGCCATGGTTTCCCCATAGAGCTCCATTATACTTTTAGTCAGGGGAGTGCCATGGTTTCTCCATAGAGCTCCATTATACTTTTAGTCAGGGGAGTGCCATGGTTTCTCCATAGAGCTCCATCATACAGTACTTTAAATCAGGCGAGTGAAAATGGCTGGATATCATTTAGCCAATCAGCATGGCTGTGAGTGAGAGTCTCTCACATTTCACATATCGCTGCTGTCGGGACAAAACCTCATAACTCCATTTTTTTATTTTATTTTTTATTATATAAATCAACTCCGTAGATCATCCTCCATATGTGTGTGTGGGTTTTACAAAGTTTAAACAATGGGAAAGCATTAAACCGATCATCTGTCTAAACCTCTTAACTCTATTCACCCTCAAATCTGTGTTAGTTTTTTTCATCTGCTGAAAAGTTGGGTTTTTGGAGTTATGAGGTTTTGTCCCGACAGCAGCGATATCTAGGTTTGGCATGGATTGATCGTTTTTTAGACTAATAAAATGCAAATACTGTATATTGTAATCCGCCCGTTGTTCTGACCAGGATTCCTTTTTGCCTCCTTGTTGTCCGCACACTGAGTCTGACGTGGGCGAGAAACTCATCTATAAGTAGCACTGCATCAAGGTGTCTTGTCCATCCTCTCAAAGAGCCATCTCTTCACCTTGACCCTGACAGCTAACAACTTCAGCAGACCCTGCCCGCTCTGAAGCAGCTCCTCGCAGCAGCAGTAATCAGCACCAGGACCGTGAATGTACAACAGGGATTCAGGGATTAGGAAACAGTATAGAACACAGAAGGGCCTCAGCCAAGGGAAAATATCTGTTTCTTACATTTTAAATAGCTGTGGTGCTTGTGTAGACAATAACTACATACCAGATACTAGTCCATATTAATAGAGGAGTGTAGTATATTCCTACAGAATCCTACAATAATCTAAGGTTATTGTAGTACAGTACAATGGGATTGCTTATCTGGAAGGAGGAGAAATGGAACTCATACGTGATAGAATTGTTGGTCTCCTCATCTGACTTAAAGCAGATGAAGAATAAACGTGTAGCCAGACAAACCAGAACTATAGTTCAACTCAACATTTATTTGAGCCGGGGCCAAGAGTGAATAAAAGGTTGCCTTTCACATTACAAGGATTATCAGAAAACATTAACATGGCTGCCGTGTACAGGAATCAACAACAAGGTTTGCATCTCAAACCCCAATATGTACAGAAAACAGTCACTCGTTAACATAATTTGAACATACATTGACAATACTGTAAGCCCTTTTTGTATATAAGTAAGCCTGGTTTCTAAGCTAAGTTTACATTCTATTCTAACCAAACATGGTGGTTCCATTCGGCTTACTTACATTAAAACAGCTCAGCAGTAGTCTCTCGGTGGGGATCGGTTGGAGCCGCAGACCTGGGGGGGGTCTGGGCTCCAGAATAACACTATGTCGGCCCTTATATCCTATAATTTCTAGCCAATAATAGCACATTTTCCTAATATCGTTGGTCCAATCCGGCTTCTTCTTGTGGGAGGTTGGGTCTTTCCCCACGGGTGGGGGTTGGTGTCAATAGCCCCCTCCTTTGGGCTATGGCTTCTCATGTTTTGACAGAGAGGGGGGCCTGCCTATGGCCCCCGTTGTTGTCGTCCTCCAGTGAACAGAAGGGGGGTCTTGGTGGCCCCCGTCGATGTGGTGGATCTTGACTTCAGTGAACAGAGGGGCCTATTACCATACAGTACTACAGTCTCGTGTGGGGGTGGAGAATGGCTCTCTGTCACCCCTGTATCCATCCATATTTAACACTGAAAACCCACTCTGCTTGTTGCCAGAGTAGCTGTGGCCAGAGTAGCTGTGATGACTTATACCAGACTTCTATAACAAGAGTGTAATCACCCTTCCTTTCATGTGACATTCTAAATGGTAGTATTCTTTGTAAGTTACCTACACCAACCTTTATTTACCAGATAATATAACTGTGATAAATATACCAGGATTTAGAGTGAGTCACCATTTCGTCTGTGGGGTGCAACTTATTTACATAGTCTTTGTTGTCCCCTGATTACATTAGCTTGAGGGGCTTTTTATTACCGCAACTGTTCTCCTACATACCATTTGGGTAAGCAGTCTTCTTATGAGAGGGGGTTGGTGTGGAATGTCTGTCTCTCCTACATTATGACTCTCTAATTATTCACACCTATTAATTATGAAATTCAACGTCAATATTTACCACAGGAGCCAACACACAGGACCAGCACTGGCTCAAGTCTCCCGGCTCTGGGATAAATATGGAACATAACCGATAAACACAACTCTCCTGAGTCTACTCTCCTTATGGGGGAATTGAAACCATACTGCAGCATGTTCCGTTTCCAAGAAGTGAATCTCAAGTCCTACAGCTGTGGCCAAATTCTGCCTCATATACAATATATTATTACACTGTCTATATACTGCCGCCATGGTGGAAGTCTAGCCGCTGATTCTGCTGTCCTACGGCTGAAAGTCTGCCTCGTATAAAATATATTATTACCGTCTGTACTGCCGCCATGACAGAAGTCTAGACACTGATTCTGCTGTGCTACTGCTGGAAGTCTGTCTCATATATGGTACATTACACTGTCTACTGCCGCCATGACGGAGGTCTAGTGACTGAAGTTGCTGTCCTATAGCTGGAAGTCTGTCTCATATATGGTACATTACACTGTCTACTGCCGCCATGATGGAGGTCTAGTGACTGAAGTTGCTGTCCTATAGCTGGAAGTCTGTCTCATATACGGTACATTACACTGTCTGTACTGCTTCCAGTTGTGACCAAAGTCTGTCTTATGGTTTACTGTATAGTGTAATATTATTACACTATTACTGTCTCTCTGACGTATGTGTCCTCTGCTGCGGGACAGTCACCCCACCCTCTGGAGGAGTAGTTTGACAAGGGCCTGACCACAGCCACAGCTAAACAGATACACCAGAGGCTATTCCAGGGAAGCGGTCAGCTTTAAACTCTAAATACCGGTAATAGTATCTAACAACTTCTGAGATGTTGTTGGTAATTATATATATCACTGACTGTCATTCCACGACTTGATATTGAAGGTTTTTATTCCTCCCAGCTCCGCCAGATACAGTAAAATCATTGTCTCAGTTAAACCCCCCGCTGCCTTGGGAATAGAAACCAGCCGACTGTGACTATAAAAAAACATCTATTAAAAGCTTTTTCTGAAGTTCTGAAAAAAACATTTTCTGGAACATCCTTTTGTTCTCGAGGTTCTTACTCGGCACATGAAGAACCCGGTACCTTTAGTTTCAACTGGGGAAAAAAGAAAAACAGAAATAACAAAGAAGACACAAATTGAAGTCAGGTGTTTTCCCACAATAGCAGTGGAATCATAATACTCCATCTGGAGCCTGACGCCCTGTTCTACTTTATCAATGAAATGGAACAATCTTTACTATTAACTATTTAACTCTTTTAAAGGCTTCTGTAGTTAATAAAGATCCCAGCTACAGATAAAATACAATTGGTATTGTACTACGGCTACTGTAGCTAACATTAACCCTTTCACTGCCACACTACAGACGGTTAACACTTTCAATGCAACACTACAGAAGGTTAACCATTTCACTACCACACTACAGAAGGTTAACACTTTCACTGCAACACTATAGAATGTTAACCCTTTCACTACCACACTACAGACTGTTAACGCTTTCACTACCACACTACATACGGTTAACCCTTTCACTACCACACTACATAAGGTTAACCCTTTCACTACAACACTACAGATGGTTAACCCTTTCACTGCAACACTACAGAAGGCCGTCTGTAGTCTCACTACCACACTACAGACGGCTGTCTCTAGTTTGGTAGTGAAAGGGTTCATCTTCTGTAGTGTGGTAGTGAAAGGGTTAAAGACCATCCAAACGCTGCACTCCCTTTGTTATTAGTAAGTAAGTACAGTTTATTTGTACAGCACCTTTCACAGATACAAAATCACAAGAGGCTTCATATAATTAAAAGCAGAAACCTGTTAGGGTGAGTTGTCTTTTCTAGAACCCAGGAGCAGAATACAGGCACAGGAGAATAGAGTGGTTTAAAATATTTAATTGGAGTATGGGGAAGCAAGGTCCAAGGTGGTGAGAGGAGCTCAGAGACAAGGATCAAGGAGTGGAGGAGTGACAGACTGGGTGTGTGTGTGTGTTTGTGTGAGGTCCATGATGGTTCAGGCTGGTCAGGATCCGTGGTTGAGGTGTAGTCCGGAGAGGTGAGGTCCTGGACATCAGAGAACAAGAGTTAGTATAGAGCAATAGTCACTGAGCACAAGAAGACATGATTCCATGAACACTGAGGTCTGAATAGAGTCCTATACTTATCCTTGATGATGTGAGGGTTCTCAGGTCTGTAGGCCACCAGGTAGACAGAGTGGTTGTCATACCTGGGAACCTGCTGACACACAGGGGAGAGAAAAGCCCTGGCTGTGGCTGTAACAAAAGCAATAAAACAGACGACACAGTAGCTAACGGTATCAAGTAAGAGCATATTAAAACCAGCTGAAACAGGACAGAAAGACATGACCACACACATGATACAAAGATAAAAGAAAGATCAATGATGCTTAATTAAAAGCCTGCCTGAATACAAACATTTCTAGCTGGCTTTTAAACGAACAACAAGATTCTGATTCTGCAGATAAGGGGAGGGGGTTCCATAAAAGTGGTGCGATGGTTTGAAAAGCACCTTGGGTGCTGAGATGGCTAATTACATACTGTAGTGACACACATTACATCTGGCTTTCTGTGTGAGATTTGTGTTCCAGATCAGATCGATAGACTTGTTAGAATCTCCTTCATACACTGTGCTTAATCTATTCCCACAAACCCTGAGTGAACCTGGAAACGAACCCTAACCCTTAGTGACCGTGTGCAGTCACATGTTGAAAATGGACGAGGACAAGGCTCTCAAAATGACTCAAAATATTCCTGCAATTTTCTCTCCGCCTGGTGTGAAATATTTCCCATTTTAACACTAAAGCCACGTCGGCAAACACCAATAGCATTTAGTTAGCAATAGGGACAGATCTTTCTTTCTTTCTCTCTCTCTCTCTCTCTCTCTCTCTCTCTCTCTCTCTCTCTCTCTCTCTCTCTCTCTCTCTCTCTCTCTCTCTCTCTCTCTCTCTCTCTCTCTCTCTCTCTCTCTCTCTCTCTCTATTTGTATTGATTGCATGGCAAACTCTTGTTGCCTAGATACGTTCTATATTTCCCCCTCATTCTCACTTCATTTCCTGTTGGCAACCATGATGCGTTATCATGTATCACTGCCATAGAATGTACAGTTGAGTCGTGTGGTGTAAACGTGAGCTTGTTAGCATGTATGAGTAGGATACTTTGCTGGGTGATTATTTTATTATTGCACATTTATGTGTTGTGAAGTTTATCATCGGCTATGAACTTAAGACTCATTAAAAGTCTCTCTTCATCTGTGGTGGTAAGCCTGTACTGTATAATTTATTTATTATTGTTATTATCATTTTCTTCTTTGGTACTATGGCTACCTATCGGTTGAATTGACTGGGGCACAGAGTTGGCGTACAGATCCACCAGATTCTGTCTCACTCACGACGACAGGCTATCCCCCTGACATCTGACCCATGTGTCGCTGACCTTTGACCTGTGTGTGAAAACCAATGGCCAGTAAACTATTTCATGATGTGCTGTAAAAAACAAACAAAAAAAAACATTTTCACTGCAAACGATGTGAGGAAAACACAGGAAACAGACATCTGCTGGATCCATTTAGTCCCCCTATCGGAGGCTGCCGGCATTTCCTCCCTGGTGTTTGTCTAACTGTGGGAGGTGGGATGCTGGCACGTTGAGTTCTAACCCTCATGATTCCCTCCTGGCCCTGTTCCCAGGATTACTCACCCCCCCCCCCCCCCACTGTGATTTACACTGTTCTTAAGGATCTCATGTCAAGACAAATACTATTTGTAGCATTTTGTTGGTTTGTTGCTCTTAGACCTGCCGTTTTTTTTCTTTACTTTTTGAAATGTTAGTGAAACATTGAGCTGGGTTTCATCACTTCAAGGTTCAGCCTCAAAGCCCAGTCTTAAATCAGAACACTAGTCTCTTGTTCACTTCTGGGGCAGGGAGTATTTGAAGGGTTTAAAGACAAGGCAAGGCATGATTTGTTCATATAGCACATTTCATACATAGGCATTTAAAAGTGCTTTACATAAAATACATAAAAAGGAAATAGCTTAAAATTATTAAAAGATTAAAAGACAAATTGCAAAGCTGAACATTAAAGCGATTCAGAGTGCAGTTATTAGCAGTGATTAACAATTAAATTAAAGGCAAATATTAATATAAACATGTTTAACCTGTTGTTGAAAGTAACCAGAGTTCCGATCTAAGATCTGATGGAGGTGTGTTGCAACTATGTGGTTGGAAATACAAAACAAAACACAGCATAATAGAACAAAACAGAACACAGTAGAACAGAACATCTGTAACAGAGTAGAACGTAACAGACTAGGAGAGAACAGAACACAACAGAGTAGAACGGAACAGAGTAGTTTGTTCTACTCTGTTCTGTTCTACTCTGTTCTGTTCTTTTATGTTCTATCTGTTATATTATGTTATATAGCATTACTGGCAATCGCGTCTCGCTCTTCGCCATAATGAGATATCTCTTATCTCCAGCACCTACTGTGCTCATGAACAAAACAAATGCACCCATGCACCTGACCAGGCCACGCCCCGGCGTCCTCCTATAAGACGCCGGACATGGTCACACTCCCCCTTCCTCTTTTTTTCGTTTCCATCATGGACGCTGCAGTGCACTCCATGAACTAGTTGTTATGAAATGCAGAGAGAAATTGAACAATGCTGGGTTTTCGCCAGAGATTCACCAGCCCCTGGAATCTTCTCGGCACATCCTAACAGCGCATCGGGCCTGTCCTGGGTTTCCTCGTCTCGTGACAGCGGACCGAGGGACGTCGCGTGGTGGCTAGCTGTCGGGCTAGGTCGCGCACAGGTAGGGCCTGCGCTGCCAGGCATTAATGCTAGCATTTGTGATACTGCTCGTTGTCCCATGAGACAGCCGAGTTGTGTATTGGTGCGAGGGGCAGGATATTTGGGAAAACATGGTCGTCATGACTCTGTTTTGGGTGTTTTCCCGGCTATCCTAGTGCGCGCGGCTAATGCTACAATGCTGGGTCTCCATTCTTGTTCCCCGCCGAGGGCTGTCTTTTTTAAAAGGTCTTCCCTCCTCTTAACCATTCATGCTGATGGTCAATCGGTGTCTACTGTTGGGAGTTTTGATGGGGGCTTGTTTACCATTTCATGGGTGGATGGGCTGAGGCCTAGGGCTGGTGTGCTTTTTGTGAATCTATGAATTGTGTGCGGGACTGGTGTTTCTCTGGTCTGCATCCCCTTAACATTGTGTGTATGGGCTAGCCCATTCTGCAGTGTGTTAGTGGAGTTTTCGTTCATTTATTCATTTACCCCTTCATGGGTGCACACCACAGTGGAGGTTGCTGCATTACTACTAGTGAGGCAGTGCTTTCACTAGTAGTCGTTTTTTGTTGCAGCCACCACTGGTGCTCCGTGCTTGTGAAGCAGGTGGCATCAGTCCTTTGCCTCTGACATGGTGGAACGGTGTCCCGCCCGGCCGACGCCATGAGGCGAGTCAGCCCGGCAGGTGGCTGGTGGGCTGTTAAGCCTAAACCGCCACGTTATAGAATTAGCAGCGACTAGTAACATTGTTCGAATTGCTGTTTTTTCTGTCAAAAATGGTGTCGGGTGGCGGGGCCTTAGGGCCAGCCGACGTCGAAACATCGCGCAAGGTTTTGACGTTATTAGCTTTGACCTAGCCGCAAGCTATAACCGCAGGGAGGGCTAGGATGCTGTCAACGCTTGTTTACAGACATCTTGGTTGGATCAGTCTCCCCTTGAGGAAGAGAGACGTTTTTTCCCTCCTCAGGGCTCCCCTCTCCGCAGAGTGACTTTGGTCTTTCCGCAGGAGTGCAAGCGGTATTTGACCTAGGCCCCACACCGCCTCACACCGCAAAGCCAGAGGTGAGGGCGCGGCCTCGCCAGCGGCTGTGGCGAGGCCCTCAACCAGTTGCCATGTTTCCCACGCCTGAGGTACCCTGTACACAAAGAAAACAGGTGATCACAAGGCCAACAGCCTTGGCGGCCGAGGGATCGGCTACATTAGATGAGCACGCCCTAAAAAACCGTCGCCGTCTAGCTGTGTCTAGCTTGATCTCCGGTCACTCCCCCCCCAACACCAGCGGGATAAGGGCTCTGATTTGTTTCCTTTGGCTGCGGGCCGCGTGCCTTCAATGAAGCGCAAGCGGCCCCACATTTCGCTTCTCCTGGGGACAGGGGCTGACACCCAGTTGCTGGCTAGGCCTGGGTCTGTCCGTGAGAATGTTGTGCTGTCAAGCGGCTCCCACGCCACACGTTCTGCGTCTGTGTTTGGTGAGCCTGGTGTTGTGTCTGTCAACAACAAAGGTTGTCAGCGGGGGAGTTCGAGGCCCTTGGGGTCGCAGCGCGAGTTCCCCCAGCCCCGCCCTCGCCAGGCCGGGTATCACGTTAGTGCCTCCCACGGCCGGAAGACCGGCGGTGGTCTGGCAGGCGCGCGTGATTTGGGTGGTAGTAATATCACTGCAGGGCTACGGTGTGTAGGAACCCACCCTATCGGGCAGTGTGGGGACCTCACGTCTTGCATGTCCAGCTGTAGAACAGTTCCTCAGCAATCCATGCCGGGGAGGTGTTCAGTGGGGGAGCTTTTGTCACCCAGTGTGATGTCAGCTTCCCCCGTATCAAACCGGCCCTTTCTGTCGGGGTCCCCCCTTGGGTGCGATTGCCTCGTTGGTAGTGTCGGGGTGCGGTATCCCAGCTCCACGAGACGCCCTGCTCGCGCGGTTGGCCAGTCCAGGGTTGGCAACGCACAGCGGGTGGGACCGGGCTGCCTATCTAAGGTTCCTGGCGGACCAGCGCCAAGTGGCGGCGGGTGCGCTTGGCATTATCATCACATATGGCTACAGCAGTGCCATATGTCAAGGTGGATGGAGAGAACGCTGAGGTGGGGACTTGTTTGGTCAGGTTTGGTACAGACCCTATTGTCGGGGTCAACAGCAGTGACAGCTCTGGCCGACGAGATCCAATCTCTGTGGGCAAAGCAAGCCATCGTCGTGGTCCCAAAGGAGGATGCGATGCGTGGCGTTTCCTCCCGGTATTCTCTGGTGCCCGAGAAATCGGACCCATACTGCACCTGTCCTATGGAAGGTTCAGAATTTTGACCGTCTACCACCTGTTAGACGCTGTCAGGGGGCCTGGTTCTCCTCCATAGACCTGTAGGATGCGTGTTCGCATCCCGATCTTCCATCCTAGGGCTTACCTACGCTTCCTTTGCAGGGCTTAGCGTACGAGTACCAGAGGCTGCCGTTCGGCTATTCTCTGGCTCCCCACATCTTCACCAAGTGCGTGTAGACCGCACTGGGGCCTCTGCGTCGTCGGGGGTTATGAAGTGTATTCTGATCTGGACGACATTCTGGTCCTTGGCCGGTCAGGGTAGATTGCCAGGTCTCATACCAGGCAGGTGGTGTCTCACCAGCCTGGGTTTTGCTGTAGACTGGAAGTAGAGTTCTCCTCTTCCCAGTCAACGGGTGGAGTACTTGGGCTTTTTCTAAGCTCAAGGTCTATATGGGCATCCCTCTCGGAGCGGCGGCAAGTGATTGGGTTCTCGGCTCGCTCAGGATGTTCCGTCCTAGGACGGTTACGGCGCTGTCCGTGATGCGCCTGCTGCTGGGGTCCCTCTTGGCCTCCTCTTCATGGGGAGGATGCAGAGGTGGTTTTTTTCCAGTATGGAAATGGACCCGGTGTGAGACATATGGAAGAGGCTGAAGGTTCCCATGTCAGTGCTGGGGGACCTCGTCTTCTGGGGAGAGTCTGGTGCCCTCACCTGCGGGGTCCCCTTGGGCAGCAGGCTGTCACACGTCACAGTCTTCACCGACGCCTCCCTCATGGGATGGGGGGGGACATGTCGGACCAACGCAGTAGGGGGCAGCTGCCATGCTGCCCGGTCTGCGCTACATTCAATATGTTGGGATTGAAGGCAGTCCTTCTGGTCCTCGAACGGCTCAACCACCTTGTGGTGGGCAAGCATGTTTTGGTCAGGACGGACAACACGACGTCAGCGTCGTATATTGTCAGACAGGGTGGAGTGCGCTCCCCCCGTCTGCACCGGGTGGCGGTCGGGCTCTGGCTATGGGCGTTCTCCATCTGCTCTGCCTGAGGGCTCTCCACATCCCCGGCAGGGTGAATGTGGGTGCAGGTGTGATGCCGCGGGGCGGTCCTCACCCTGACGAGTGGGGATTACGTCCAGACATAGTCGGGCAGGTCTGGGACCGATTCCGTGGCCGTCCGGGATTCTGTACGCTTTCCCCCCTTACACCTGATAGCTCAGCTGTTGGAGCGGGTACGTCGGGAGCGCAGGACTTGGTCCTGGTCGTGCCGGGCCGGGGCTCAGCTGTGTGGTCCCCGGCCCTGATTCAGCTCTGTGTGGCCCCGCCATGGCCTGTTACGTGGTCACCGCGGGCCCTCTCTCAGGCACATGGAACTCTGTTCTGCCTTCCTTTTCTGGGGCAGCCTCTAGGCTTGGCTGCTGACAGTGTGAATCTGGTGGGGATGCGTCTTGACTATTCTGTGGTTAAC
The DNA here is from genome assembly GCF_963971535.1 of Notolepis coatsorum. Taxonomy (NCBI): domain Eukaryota; kingdom Metazoa; phylum Chordata; class Actinopteri; order Aulopiformes; family Paralepididae; genus Notolepis; species Notolepis coatsorum. The sequence goes on along the minus strand of NC_140166.1, from coordinate 16,206,458 downwards.
GCTATCCGGTACGCGCGGGCTCCATCCTCTACCACGGCTTACGCTGGGGAGTGGCGTATGGTCGAGTATGGGGGCGGAACGTTGTTCAGCCACCCTCTCGTGGGACGTTCCTGCTTGGCGCTCGGCATCTCAAGCCGGTGGAACGTTCTCTGTCTCCGAGTTGGGACCTCCAACTGGTCCTTGGCCGGTTGTCTGAGGCCCCGTTGAGCCTCTTGAGCAGGCGCCGTTGGAGCAGCTGTCTTCAAGAATGTGTTCCTGCTGGCCGTCACCTCCGCTAAGTGCGTGGGTGAGCTGTGTGCTTTCTCGGTGCGGCCTAAGTGCCTGTCTATTCGTGCCAATACCGGTGCGACTCTGAGGCCTAATCCAGTCTTCGTGCCAAAGAATATCCGGAGCTCTTTTCGCTCCTGGGATATTGTGATTCAGGCGTTTCATCCGCCTCCTCACGCTAGTGGGTTAGAGGCGAGCCTTCATCTGTCGTGTCCTGTCCGTGCTTTGGGGGTTTACCTCAGTCGGACTCGGGATCTCAGGGCTGCCGATCAACTTTTTGTTTGTTACGGTGGCCCTCACGCTGGTAAGGCACTGTCCAAGCAGCGCCTGTCACATTGGTTGTGCGAGGGCATTGCCCTTTGCTACACGTTGGCTGGACAGGTCCCCCCTGGGGGTGTCAGGGCGCACTCCACTGGAGGGGGCCTCAGTGGAGGACATCTGTGCTGCAGCCTCCTGGTCCTCCCCGGGTCCTTTCATCAAGTTTTACCTCATGGACATGACTGGGGGTTCTGTCTCCCAGGCGGTTCTGAGGTCTGGGACCTCCCCTGCGTCCCGCCTCTCGTGGGTTAGCAGGGGTGTGTGAGTGTGTGCCACGGGGTGTTGTGTCACACGTGGTCCCGCCTGTACTGTGCATTTTTAGGGGTCTCTGGTTCCCTCTTTTTCGCATTTTGGTGGAGTTGACTGCCGCCGCCCCTTCACTAGGACGGGCGGGTGGACGGGACTCTCCTCCCCCCTGGTAGTAGGGCTTGCGGGTCCTCAGGGGGTACACTTGTCGGGCCACGCGTCTGCTCTGCCCCATATCTCATTATGGCGAAGAGCGAGACGCGATTGCCAGTAATGCTATATAACGAAAGGTTATCCTATAACCTAGTTATATGAATACTGGCTGAGCATCTCGCTCTTAGCGCCCTGAGGTCCCTTGGTTGGGTTTTCATGTTGGAAACTTTTTTTCCGAGGAAGGGGGAGTGTGACCATGTCTGGCGTCTTATAGGAGGACGCCGGGGTGTGGCCTGGTCAGGTGCATGGGTGCATTTGTTTTGTTCATGAGCACAGTAGGTGCTGGAGATAAGAGATATCTCATTAACCTTTCGTTATGTTCTGTTCTGTTCTGATTTGTTCTACTCTGTTCTTTTCTTTTGTGTTCTACTCTGTTCTGTTGTGTTCTACTCTGTTCTGTTCTACTTTGTTCTGATTTGTTCTACTGAACATAACAGAGTAGAACACATAGAACACAACAGTATAACAGAACATAACTAATATAGCAGAACTGAACTGAACTGAGAAGAGCAGAACAGAGGAGAGCAGAACAGAAGAGAGCATAACTGAACTGAGCAGAGCAGAACAGAGGAGAGCAGAACAGAAGAGAGCATAACTGAACTGAGCAGAGCATAACAGAGGAGAGCAGAGAAGAACAGAGCATAACAGAGGAGAGCAGAGAAGAACAGAGCAGAACAGATCAGAACAGAGCAGAGCAGAGCAGAGGATAACAGAACAGAAGAGAGCAGAACTGAACTGAACTGAACTGAACTGAACTGAACTGAACTGAACTGAACTGAGCAGAGCAGAGCAGAGCAGAGGAGAACAGAGGAGAACAGAGCAGAGCAGAACAGAGGAGAGATGTGGGAATCAATGTGTCTTTGTTCTTTGTTCAGTAGCTGTGAGGCTTTTCTCCCTGGAGAGAAGAAGAACATAAACACCAGCACATATGGAAGAGAGGGGGGGGGGTACCGTTTGAACATATGGAGGAGAGAGAGAGAGAAAGAGAGAGAGATACAGTCACTCTGAACACATGGAGGAGAGAGAGAGAGAGAGAGAGAGAGAGAGAGAGAGAGAGATACAGTCTGAACACATGGAGGAGGGAGAGAGAGAGAAAGAGAAAGAGAGAGAGTCTGAACATTATGGAGGTGAGACACACACAGAGTAGACATACAGACCTTATTTCTGTATACTATAGGTGGCCTGTCTGTTTCTTTCTTTCTTTCTTTCTTTCTTTCTTTCTTTCTTTCTTTCTTTCTTTCTTTCTTTCTTTCTTTCTTTCTTTCTTTCTTTCTTTCTTTCTTTCTTTCTTTCTTTCTTTCTTTCTTTCTTTCTTTCTTTCTTTCTTTCTTTCTTCTTTCTACCTACCGTGTTTGTCTGTCTATGTGTCTATTGTATGTTTCTGTCTGTCTATGTGTCTAATTTATGTTTATGTCTGTCTACGTGTCTATCGTATGTTTCTGTCTGTCTATGTGTCTATTGTATGTTTCTGTCTGTCTATGTATATTGTATGTTTCTGTCTATCTATGTGTCTATTGTATGTTTCTGTCTGTACATGTATATTGTATGTTTCTGTCTGTCTATGTGTCTATTGTATGTTTCTGTTTGTACATGTCTATTGTATGTTTATGTCTGTCTATGTGTCTATTGCATACCTGTCAACCCTCCCGTTTTCCCCGGGATTCTCCCGTATTCCACCCTTCTTTCCCGCCGTCCTCCCGTTTAAATATTTTCCCGTAAATCTCCCATATTTTGCGATTCTTACTAAAAAGGCTACATTACCCGCTGTGAAGACGACGGGCAGGCTGAGGTAGCAGCCTGGAGCCCCCGCCAGTAGGGAGTCCCCCCGAGGGCTGACATAATGGCTGTACTCAACAAAAGCGACCGCAATTCAAATGGATGATATGCAATGAAACGACAGTAGGGGCCCCATGGCACTTTGTGTTTAAAAAAATATATATATCTTTGCGTGTAAATGAAACTTTGAGCCAGCAATACCTATGTATAATAAACAAGCAAAATGAAGAGGATTTATCCATCTGGAGCAGAAAAAAGATGAGGAGGATAAAAGAAAGAAATACAGTGGTAAGTAGAGCGTAAAAGCTACTGTTTAGTAATGGTTATTATAGCCTTAATTAATGGGTGAGATAGTTCAAACTCTCCAGCTAACATTAGCTATCTAACTAGGTCTCACGTTGTTTTCAGTTATCCTAGCTAGCTAACTGTAAATGACAGGGACACTAAATTATTATTTTTCACACTAACATGCAATCGTCTAGTGTCTCATTGGTTCATTTTGTGAAAAATATGCACTTTGCTTTTCAAAAGCTCATAAACACTGCTGTTTCTATATTTTTATAACAACTGACTCAATCTCAATTTCTACAGCTTACTGTCACGGCTCATTTTAAATATTCCACAACAGAATTATTCGTTACAGCCCTAGCATGTTTTGATATTGTCAATTATCTCACTTTTACTAGGTGACTAACTCAAATATGCCACAAAAAAATGGCATGAGTAAAAAAAGGAAAATGGACATAGGGATGTTTTTTTGTCAAAGGGCATCAGAGACAAGTGATACAGGGACACAGGTAAGGTCTTACAATGGCTTAGTGATTATACAAAGGTTATCCTATAACCCTAGTTATATGAATACTGGCTGAGCGTCTTGCTCTGCCTATTGAGATATCATCTCTCCAGCACCTACTGTGCCCGTGGAAAACTTCACATACACCTCACTTGCAGGTGACCACGCCTACACCCGTGCGTGCCTCTACAAGATGCCAGAAGTGGTCACGTTTACACCCTTCCAAGATCGAATTCCATGCGTGGAAAACATCCAAGGGACCTCAGGGAGCTGAAGAGCGAGACGCTCAGCCAGTATTCATATAACTAGGGTTATAGGATAACCTTCGTTATATTATCATACTGGCCAATCGCGTCTCGCTCTGCCATTATGAGACCAAAAGGGGCAGAGCGGACGCGTGGCCACGTCAAATGCACCCCCTGAGGGCCCGTAAGCCCCCGCCAGGGAGGAGGGGAGTCCCGTCCACCCGCCCGTCCTAACGAAGGGGGGGAGGCAGTCAACTACGACCTATGTGCGAAAGGGGAACCAGGCACCCCAGAACGCACAGTGCAAGCGGGACCATGTGTGACACAGCACTCCGCGGTCCACACCTGCTAGCCCACCTGATGGCGGGATGCAGGAGAGGTCCCGGACCTCAGGACTGCCTGGGAGACAGAACCCCCAGTCATGTCCATGTCCAACCTAACTAAAGGACTCGGGGAGGACCAGGAGGCCGCAGCGCAGATGTCCTCCACCGAGGCCCCCCCCAACAGGGCAGCGGAGGCCGCCACACCACGAGTGGAGTGTGCCCTGACGCCCGCGGGGGGAACCCGTCCAGCCAACATGTAGCAAAGGGCAATGCCCTCGCACAACCAATGTCACAGGCGTTGCTTGGACAGCGCCTTACCCGGCGAGGGCCACCGTAACAAACAAACAGTTGATCGGAAGCCCTGAGATCCGACGTGCGACTAAGGTAAACCTTCAGTGCACGGACAGGACACGACAGGTGAAGGCTTGCCTCCAACTCACTAGCGTGAGGAGGAGGGTGAAACGCCTGAAGCACAATATCCCTGGAGCGATAAGAGCTCTGGATATTCTTTGGCACGAAGACCGGATTAGGCCTCAGAGAAGCACCGCTATCGGCCCGAGTAGACAGGCACTCAGACCGCACCGAGAGAGCACACAGCTCACCCACGCGCTTAGCGGAGGTGATGGCCAAAAGGAACGTGGTCTTAAAGACAGTCGATCCAATGGCGCCTACTCAAGAGGCTCAAACGGGGCCTCCGACAGCCGTCCCAGGACCAGTTGGAGGTCCCAACTCGGAGACAGAGAACGTTCCACAGGCTTGAGACGTCGTGCGCCACACACGCGCGCGCGAACACACACGTCAAGTCTCACAGCTGATAGGAGAAAAAATAAAAGCACAACATACCACCAGATCATCTGAGCTCCTCTCCAGTTGCTGCTGCCTGCTACTGTGTTTAAATCCAAAATATTGATAATCCTCTGCCATTGTTGTGTAACATGTCATCTGTTCTCTAGTATTCTTTAGTCTCGGCTTCACGTGAAGTTAAATCCTCTCTATAAGTGAAACTGAAACTAAGTTGTTGTTAAAGGTGCAGTAGGCAATTAATTTACTCGGTGGATGCTTGAACACAGGATTACACCAGTATCACTGACTACTACGGCAAGCCTATAGAATATTATTATATTTAATAATAATAATTATAATAATTATTATAAATATATAATAATAATTATAATTTTTTTTCCTGTTGTACCGAAATCGTACCGAACCGGGACCGCAATACCGAGGTACGTACCGAACCATGGCTTCTGTGTACCTTTACACCCCTAATTCCTCATGAAGTGGAGGACAAGAGGGACCACAGCCTGAGCAGATGCCATAATACCGCGCAGGCGCATCACGGACAGTGCCATAACCATCCTGCCAGGACGGAACCTCCCGAGCGTGCCGAGAATATCCTCTCGCCGCCGCTCTGAGAGGGATGCCCACATAGACTTTGAGCTTAGAATCAAGCCCAAGTACTCCACCCGTTGACTGGGAAGAGGAGTACTCTTCTTCCAGTTTACAGCAAAACCCAGGCTGGTGAGGAATTCCACCACCTGCCTGGTATGAGACCTGGCAATCTTCTCTGACTGGCTGAGGACCAGAACGTCGTCCAGGGTAGAATACAATTCGTATCCCCTGACGACGCAGAAGCCCCAGCGCGGTCTCCACGCACTTGGTGAAGATGCGAGGAGCCAGAGAGTAGCCGAACGGCAGCCTCTGGTACTCGTACGCTAAGCCCTGAACAGGAAGCGTAGGTATGTCCTATAGGGAAGATCGGGATGTGAAACACGCATCCTTCAGGTCTATGGAGGTGAACCAGTCTCCCACCTGACAGCGCTTAACAGGTGGGTGATGGTCAACATTCTGAACCTTCCATGGGACAGGTCCAGTATGGGTCTGACACCCCCCGCCGATTTCTCGGGCACCAGAGAATATCGGGAGTAAACGCCACTCATCGCATCCTCCCATGGGACCACGACGATGGCCTGCTTCGCCACCAGAGAACGAATCTCTTCGGCCAGGGCTGTCACTGCCGCGGACTCTGGCAATAGAGTCTGTACCAAACCCAAAAACGGAGGGCGGGGGTGTGCAAACTGTAACACAAGCGCCGCCCTCAGCGTTCTCTCCATCCACACCGACATATGGCACTACTGTAGCCGCCAACTGGCGCTGGTCCGCTAGGAATCGTAGATATGTGGCCCGGTCCCTCCCGCTGTGCGTTGTCAACCCTGGTCTCGCCAACCGCGCGAGCAGGGTGCCTCGCGGAGCCGGGATATCGCACCCTGACTCTACCAACGAGGCAATGGCACCCAAGGGGGGGACCCCGACAGAAAGGGGCGGTCTGCGGGCGGTTAGGTGGCCGAGCGGAGATTGCGTTCGTCACCAGCCCCGGAGCTGAGCTGGATTTGCCTGTTCGAATCCAGCTCACAGCTCCGGGGTTGTCACCAGCTTGGCTGGCCGTCTGCACTGATACAATTGGCTGTATCAGAGGGTGGGAGAAGCTGGCGGGGTGGGTCCGGGTCGTTGTAAACAGCGACTCCTACAGTTCGGTCGGGGCGCCTGCTAAGCGCGGATTGGACGTGAGGAGGATAGTGTGGTCCTCCCACACGCTACGCCCTCTCAATGAGAATCCGCGCTGCCAGGTGAAAAGAAGCGGTGATTGGCTGGACGTGTGTCGGAGGAAGCACGTGGTAGCCTCCACTCTCCCAGATGATCTGACTGTGGGGGGTAAGTGCGCAGCGACCAGGAAGGGACTGGGAATTGGCATACGACTAACATTGGGATGGGAGAAAATCGGAGGAAAATGGAGGGGGAAAAAGACCAATAAAAAAAAAAAAAAAAAGAAAGGGGCGGTCTGATACGGGGGGCGGCCATCACCCCTGGTGACATAGGCTCTCCCGCTGAGCATCTTCCCGGCTTAGCTCGCTGAGGACAGCCTGCTCTGCAGCTGGACATGCAGGGTGTGTGGTCCCCACGCTGCCCGATAGGGTGAGTCCCTACACACCGTAGCCCTGTAGTGATATTACTACCATCCAAATTACGCGTGCCTGACTGACCACCGCCGGACGTCCGGCCGGGGGAGGCACTAACGTAATACCCGGCCTGGCGAGGGCGGGGCTGGGGGAACCCACGCTGCGACCTCCTGGGCCTAGGATTCCCCCTCTAACAAAATTGTTTAGATACAGGGAACCCTGCTTCGTCGACAGATACAACACCAGGCTCACCAAACACAGACGCAGGACGTGTGGCGTGGGAGTCTCCTGACAGCACAGCATTCTCATAGACAGACCCAGGCCTAGCTAGCAACTGGGTGTCAGCCCCTGTCTCCATGAGAAGCGATATGTGGGGCCGCTTGCGCTTCACAGGAAGAATGCGGCCCGCAGCCAAAGGGGACAAATCAGAGCCTTGAGTCCTGTAGTGTAGCGGGGGGGAGTAACCGGAGAGCGTGCTAGACACAGCTAGATGGCAACGGTTTTTCAGGGCGTGCCCATCTAATATAGCCGATCCCTCGGCCGCCGAGGCTGTCGGAACCGTGACAACCTGTTCTCTTTGTGTCCAGGTCATCTCAGGCGGGGGACACATGGCCGCTGGCCGGGGTCCTCGTCCGCAGCCACTGGCGAGGCCGTGCTCTCACCTCTGGCTGCGTGGTGTGGGGCGGCGTGGAGCCCAGGACAAATACCGCCCGCGCCCAGACCAAAGTCCATCCGCGGAGAGGGGAGCCCTGAGGAGGAGAACTCTCCTCCCCTCCTCAAGGGGAGATTGCTCCAACCAAAGATGCCTGTGGACAAGCGTCGACACCATCCTAGCCCTCCCTGCGGTTGTAACTTGCGGCTGGGTCAAAAGCTGAATAACCTCAAAAACTTGCGCGATGGTTTTGACGTCGGCTGGCCCTAAGGCCCCACCACCCGACACCATTTTTGACAGAAAAGCAGCCAATTGAGCAATGTTATTAGTTGCTGCTAAATTCTGTACTGCGGCGGTATAAGCTTCATCAGCCCACTCAGCCACCTGCCGGGCCGACTCGCCTCTTGGCGTCGGCCGGGCGGGATACCGTTCTACCACGTCAGGGCAAAGGACCGATGCCACCTGCTTCTCCAAGCATGGAACACCAGTGGCGGCTGCTGACCAAAGTCTATTACTAGTGAAGCACTGCTCCACTAGTAGTCATGCAATAGCCTCCACTGCGGCACACCTGTGCACCCGTGTAAGGGATAAATGAATGAATGAACAAAAACTTTATTAACATATTGCAGAATGGGCACACTTACCACAGCCCAATACACACAATTGTTAAGGGGATGCAGACCAGAGAAAAACGTTTGTCCTGTCTACATCAGGGTCCCCCATTTTCAATGAATAGATTCATAAATGCACACCTGTCCTGAGCCCTGTCGTCAGGCCATCCACCCGTATAAAGGGTAAATAAGCCTCAGCCAAACCCCCAACATTAGACACCGATTGACCGTCAGTAATGAAATGGTTAAGCGGAGGGAAAACTGGAGACAGTCCCGGCGGGACACATGGAAAACGGAGCCCCTAAACATTAGCATTAGCACCAGCTGCGAGCGCTAGGATAATTGGAAAACCATTCAACAAACTAGTCATGTTGACCACATTCATCCAATACCCAGCCCCCCCGCGCCAACACATCGCCCGGTCGTCTCACGAGACAACGAGTAGTATTGAATATGCCAGTACCAACGCCTGTCGGCGTCGGTCCTACCTGAGCACGGCGTGGCTCGACTGCCAAACGCCGCGCGTAGCCCATCGGTCCGCTGCCAAGAGACGAGGAAAATTCAGGACGTCCGGACGTGCCGAGAAGGTTCCGGGGGCTGGCGTACTTCTGGTGACAGTCCAACATTGCATAATTTCTCCCTTTGCTTCATAACAACGTTCCACACCTGGTTGAAGTGCATATGAGCAGCTCCACGGATGGAAAAGATAATGGAAGGGTGTAAACGTGACCACTTCCGGCATCTTGTAGAGGCACACATGGGAGTAGGCGTGGTCACGTGCAAGTGAGGTGAAGTTTTCCACAGGCACAGTAGGTGCTGGAGAGATGATATCTCAATAGGCAGAGCGAGACACGATTGGCCAGTATGATAATATAACAGTGCAGTTCAGCATTCAGTAACCCATACTTTTTGTGAACGTGTTTTTGATACTGCATTCTGTTGAACACACACTCAGAACCATACCTAATGAAAATTGGCTCAATTGCAAGAAAAATAATATACAGTTATGATATTACATTCTGCTCAGCATAATTTGTATGCAAAATATTGTGGTTCCCTGCTTTAGTCTGTTGACACATTTCTATACTAAATGCTTTTGTAGTCCTGTGTCATACCTAAATGTCATATAAGTGAATTGTATAGAAACAACTCACCAAAAGTGACTATTGCGTAACTGATTTGACAAAAAAAAACACCAAGGGGGGGAAACCCCCACTTCACCCCCCCACCCTCCCTCACTGGGAAATCTCCCTTATTTTACAATCCCAATGTTGACAGCTATGGTCTATTATGTATGTTTCTGTCTGTCTACACTACAGTATGTATGTGTCTATTGTATGTTTCTGTCTGTCTGTTTGTCTATTGTATGTTTCTGTCTGTCTATGTGTCTATTGTATGTTTCTGTCTGTCTATGTAAATTGTATGTTTCTGTCTATCTATGTGTAGCAACCTGGAAAATATACCTATTATCCAGATGTGCTGACTTGCCTTTCTATCTCCCCTGATGCACCAAGATATTCTAATTAGTCTCCGCTAATATTCTCTCGAACAATGATGCTCGCCCCTCCTTGTTCTACTCACTGGAATATGGATTATGAACAGGATTACTGGACCCTACTCTATCAGCCTCTTCCTTGTGACTAGTTGGCGGCGCCAGCAGGGGGCGGTGGCAGGCAGAGAGCGTACGTGAGAGACGGAGAAGGAAGTGGACGGAAGTGCGAGGAAGCAGCCTCTTCGACATTGGACTTGGACCGGTTCGGTCATGTCTGGAGAGCCCCGTATAGAACCTGAGTATATTACGGGTTATCGTATGAATGTACTCGTAGTGGAGCCTTGCATGTTTCTCCCTGAATATCCCTAGTGATATACCCCGAGTTATCCTAGAATAAGAACGGTATAGCCGAGTTGGGCTTAAGTTAAAGTTATTCCCTCTAGCGAGGTGCCCCGCCAGCGTGGCGCGAAGAGGACCGGTGTTTAGGAGCACCCTGCGTTATGATATATCCCGTCTAGCAGAAGGGATGTTTGGGACCCAGAGTTTAGCTGCAGTGTGAGTGAGGGCAAGTTAGATCCGCGTGTCGACCCAGCACCAACTCTACAACCAGTCCGCCCCGGCTGTCTACAACCAGATCTGCACCCGGCTGCCTTCAGAGACCGACAGAGGTCGCTACCACCCAGCACACGCTCTCAGCCCAACACTGCCCTCTGCTCCAACCCCGCCGAGAGCGTTCGACGCCATCTTGCCTTCCGGACGACGGTGGCGCGGCGAGGCCGCCATTTTGGATGAGTACAAATGAGCATCTATGCTCCGGAGCTATTACACCGTACACAGTGTGGTGCAGCCTGCGGGCGGAGTTAACGTTGCTACTACAGTTCATAAGGGGAACCCCAAACAATGTATGCCGGCATTAAGATAGGACTTGTGTTTGGTATTTGTGGGCCCACCTTTTGATTTCTTTTCATTTTCTTTGAGTGTGATAACATGTTTGCTCTTTAATAATATTTTCCCATTTAATTAACCCTTTCCCTTTGGGGAGGTTACAGACCTGGCGCATCATAAGCAAAGCCTTAGGGAGGTGTTATGCTTGCCATATAATTAAAGCCTGATAAGAGGTATTATACCGGGTACTGACCCAGACGTGGGTGAGGAGTCCAACACATTGACGTTGACATGGGAGGTAGCGGGCTTGGCTCGGTGGGGGGGAGTACCACCCCTCGCCCCACCACTGAGCCTGGCCCAATTAAATTCATGGGACCCGTGTCGCTGAGTGCTCGGTCCCACGTGGGACGGACCTGGGATGTGGGGGAGCTCGGTTTCTAGGGGTGGATGGCGAGAGGGGGGGGGTCCCTCTCATGGGGGTCTGGGAGGCTGAACGCAGCCGAATTCAAGGGGCCCATGTTAATGTACTGTTATGTTATTGAGGTCATTGTAGGTATTGTATAAGTGTTGTTTGTCTATAAATGTTAATACAAATTTAAGTAAAAAAATAAATATTTGTTAATTATTTTGTTTTGTGTCCAGTGTCCATTGTTGTAAATAATGGTTAATACAAAATTATAAAAACATTACCGATACAGATATCTCCTGGATCCAGTGATGCAGTCTGAGCCTTTGGGGGCAGACTTCAAAAGCATTAAGACACCACTTTGAATAACATCAAATATAATGGCATATTCCTTTGCAGTTACAGGAAATGTAAATGGATGCATTTATATAGTGCTTTTATCCAAAGTGCTTTACAACTTACGTATGTCTCACATTCCCCAGGTTCACTCATACACTCACACACTGATGGCGGAGGCGACCATGCAAGGTGCCGACCTGCACAAGGACACTTCGACACGTTGCCCTGGAGAAGCCGGAATCGAACTGGGAACCTTATGATTACCAGATGACCGCTTTACCTCCTGAGCCTCTGTCCCCTGACTAAATCTATGTATGAAATGTGTTAAGGATCGGTGTTGTGGAGGACCCAGTAGCAGTCAGGACGAAGAGAAAGCAGGCAGGACGAGACGGGGTGTAAATAAAAAATAGAGCTTTACTCAAAACAAGGACTTAATGCAACAAACAAAAATATTTTCCAAAACGTGAACAAAAACCTCAGAAATGCTGGTAGAGAACAAAGTACAAAAAAACTAACACAGGGAAAAATCTGACAAGGACCATGACATGAAACAGAATACAGGATACAGAGTTACCAGTGTAGACAGGATAAACAGGATAATGAACCGACACGGGGAAGGGGGCAGACAGGATAGATATACCCTGACTAATTGACACATGAGGGTTGATTGGGAACGAGACACACCTGGGATAGGAACAGACTGAACAAACTGGGGTACAAGACTAAATAACAAACACAAGACAAGACCAAACACACTGGGGACAAAATACTAAAGACAAGAATAATACCTAAAACAGACAAGGGAACACAAAGGGTAACATGCAGACAGGGAGACTTAGCAATAGGGAAATGACAGAGGAACATAGAATATCTAACCATAAACAAGTACACAAGGAATCCAAGAAGTAGTGAGGGGTATTGTCCAGCAGGTGGAGGTAGAAGTCCATGAAAAGGTGGGGGCAAGTGAAGAGGAACTGGTGGACCGTAACAAAATGTACTTTCAGAGCATGAAAGGAGAAGGCCAAGTAGAATTATCTTGTCCACCCAGTGCTGTAAAAAGTGATTTACCCTTGTATTTCAAACCTGTTAAGCATCGGACGGCCCGACAGCACAGTATTTTGCCCTCATCTGTCGGCTTAGGCTGTGTTATTGCCGATCAACCAACACAGTTGTTGGAAAGCTAAAATGGCAACTGTTTGATTGGCACCCTACTTGACCTATTATGTGTTTCCAATCTTGGGTTACAAGACCAAACAACCAACGAGCATCAGTTTTAGACCACGTCCAGCTTCGCCTGGCCCGGAACGGACTAGTCACCTCTGACGGTGAAAATGATTGACTTTGGTTTTTGTAGCCAATGAAATTCTGGAGCTGACGGTATCTTACATGAGGGATGATTACTACAATAAAGGGAGAGAAGATGTCAAAGAAGTTGGAGAATTACTCGCTTGTGCGTCGAAATGTATTGTACCGGATGGCCATTTTGGATAAGCATACCGAATTATTACAGATACAAACATGAGAAAAACATGTGTAAAACGTTTCAAATTTTCCATGGGATTGATTGATTGATTGATTGATTGAAAAGTTTATTAACAGATTGCAGAATGGGTACAGTACAGTACAGCTCAATACATACAATTGTTAAGGGGATGCAGACCAGAGAAAGACTTTCGTCTTGTTTACATCAGGGTCCCCCATTTTCAATTCATCATAACATATATGACATACATGACATACAGATAGACAGTACTGCTACATCTATACATTTATGACATATCAGATTTGCAAATACAGTACTGTTTGTGATACAAAAGTGTCCAGAAAAGGAGTGTATATACATTTGGCATAGAAACTGTACATTGGAGGAGGTTGGTTGGGTGGGGTGGGGTTGGGTGGGTTGGGTGAGGGCTGTACATTGGAGGTGGGGGGGGGGGGGGGTTGGGAAGGGGACACACACACATTTTACACTGTACATTGGAATATTGACAAAGCCTTACTTGGTCATTTACTGTACAACTAGGTTAGGACATTTGTAGGGGCCAGTTTCGAATTGCAGTCTCACGTAGGTGTTTTTTGAGAGTGTTTTTGAAGGTGGGTAGTGATTCACATTCCTTTACAGCTTTAGGTAGGGCGTTCCACATTGATGTGGCATAATTGCGAAACGTGTTTAGTCCCTTGTTTGAGCCGAATCTGGGTTTTACATGATTTGTGGAGCTCCCTCTGGATTGTTATCAACTTTGAACCTGTACTAGATAAGACTTCAGGCTATTATGGAATATGGACCCATTGTGTTTTCTAGCTCATACCTCTCAGCTGGAACTATTTTGCAGGCATCTGTTTGCAAAATAATTCAGTGTGTTCAAACCTCTGTAACTCTATTACAGTAGCATTCAGAGTCAGAGTGATTCTCCCTGTTGTGGAAGACAATTCTAAATGTTTCCTTTCAAAAGAGACCAGACTCATGCATGTGCTATAAGTGGTTCAAGAATACATCTTGATATTTTCAAAATACATGACGGTATCATTTATAATATTTCATTTTATTTGTAACGGTGGAGGGGTAATCGGCTGGCCAAAGTTTGCATTTGTTTACAGGCTGGTTAGTTAGCAGGCTTTCAAATAAGCAGTTTTACAAGCCATACACCCGGTGGCCCTCAGTTATTAAGATGGGGAATACGATGCTTCATCTGGGGAAGTGTCCGCAGGGAGGGAATGGGGTTTATTTATGTTGAATGTTGTCCAGAGCTGCCAGACTCATTGTTTTTCTTTATCGTTAATTGAAATGTTAGTGTGCTTTTCCAGGCTGTTTTCATTATTCCAATTGTATAGCCTACATGTCAGGATCTACTGGTATAAATCAGACAGATATGAATAACATAACGTTGGTCTCATGGAATGCATGCATTAACCCTTTACCGGTCACTTCTTGAAATACCTGGAAATCCACAATTTCAACCCTAGAATGTTATTTTGGTGCTATTTCAAAAGTTATCTACAATAAAAAAAAAAAAAAAAATTCCCCCCTGTAAATTAATGTTAACACTTTGGGTGCCGGCCAAAAATCCGGAAAATGACTGTGGGTTGCTAGGATTCCTGGGCGATTCTAGCATATCTCATGATCTTAGCGGAGCTATTTCTATATTTTATATTATAACTATGGGGAAATGGTTGGGCTCATTTGAAGACGACAAGTCGATGTACACAATGCAAAAAACTGTTTGTTTCTGCATGTCTTCGTTCGTTCACAATTACAAGTTAAAAAACGTCAACAAAAGATAAAAGTAGAGGTAAATTCTTTAGAACAGGAGTTACAGGCACTTTTATGAACGGTGTGCCGGCGGGGTGATAATAGGTACTGAACGTGTTATAAAGCAATTTAGACTGGGATGGATGGATGGATGGTTTGATTGATTGATTGTTTGACAGATTGGTTTGATTGATAGAATGTTTTATTGTTTTGTTGATCGTTTGATTCATAGATTGATTTGTTTGATTGATTGATTAATTTGTTGGTCGTTTGATTGATAGAATGTTTGATTGTTTTGTTGGTCGTTTGATTCATAGATTGATTTGTTTGATTGATTGATTGATTTGTTGGTCGTTTGATTGATAGAATGTTTGATTGTTTTGTTGGTCGTTTGCTTGATAGAATGTTTGATTGTTTTGTTGATCGTTTGATTCATAGATTGATTTGTTTGATTGATTGATTACTTTGTTGGTCGTTTGATTGATAGAATGTTTGATTGTTTTGTTGGTCGTTTGATTCATAGATTGATTTGTTTGATTGATTGATTAATTTGTTGGTCGTTTGATTGATAGAATGTTTGATTGTTTTGTTGGTCGTTTGATTCATAGATTGATTTGTTTGATTGATTGATTGATTTGTTGGTCGTTTGATTGATAGAATGTTTGATTGTTTTGTTGGTCGTTTGATTCATAGATTGTTTGATTGATTGATTGATTGGTTTGATTGATTGATTGTTTTGTTGGTCGTTTGCTTGATAGAATGTTTGATTGTTTTGTTGATCGTTTGATTCATAGATTGATTTGTTTGATTGATTGATTGATTTGTTGGTCGTTTGATTGATAGAATGTTTGATTGTTTTGTTGGTCGTTTGATTCATAGATTGTTTGATTGATTGATTGATTGATTGGTTTGATTGATTGATTGTTTTGTTGGTCATTTGCTTGATAGAATGTTTGATTGTTTTGTTGATCGTTTGATTCATAGATTGATTTGTTTGATTGATTGATTGATTTGTTGGTCGTTTGATTAATAGAATGTTTGATTGTTTTATTGATTGTTTGATTCATAGATTGTTTGATTGATTGATTGATTGATTGACAGTCCGACTGACTGACAAACTTGAAATGCAGTAATACTATTATATCGATCAGGTGAGAATATATTGTATTGATCAGGTTAGTAGATATTGTACCGATCAGGTATTATAGATCATGTGCATGCAATAAACTAAACAAAAAAACATTTTGACTGTTTCTCATTCATGTACTGTGCATAATCTGCTCCTGTGTTGTAGACACTGTGTTGCTCTGTACCTACCTGTTTTCCAATTTATTTGTCCATACATGATAAACACATTCATAAAGTAATAATATCTTGTATTGATAATATATCAATTAGTTTCACCTGGAAATACTACTACCTCATCAACCACCATGCCTGGCACTAATGAACAAGTAAGTTATAACTACTGGTGTAGGTCCAGAAAACATTATTATAAAATACAGAATACTTTACAATGCAGAAAACTTGAAACGTTGATGCCATGGACATTTTTATTGTAAAATATGTTCAATAAACTGGGTGACAAGTCATCAGTACCAACCATTGTTGCTGTGCATTATATGCTGGTAACATTCACAGTATAAAATTATGGTAATTTACCAAGACAATACCTTATAAAAAGTGAACACTGGCTGATGATAACCAACCATTGTTTCAGTGCATTTAGGAGTTTGTTGGTAACATTCACAGTATATGATTATGGTAATTTACCAATACAATACCTTATAAAAAGTGAACACTGGAGGATAATCAACCATTGTTTCAGTGCATTTAGGAGTTTGTTGGTAACATTCACAGTATAGGATTATGGTAATTTACCAATACAATACCTTATAAAAAGTGAACACTGGAGGATAATCAACCATTGTTTCAGTGCATTTAGGAGTTTGTTGGTAACATTCACAGTAAAGGATTATGGTAATTTACCAATACAATACCTTATAAAAAGTGAACACTGGAGGATAATCAACCATTGTTTCAGTGCATTTAGGAGTTTGTTGGTAACATTCACAGTATAGGATTATGGTAATTTACCAAGACAATACCTTATAAAAAGTGAACACTGGCTGATGATAACCAACCATTGTGTCAGTGCATTTAGGAGTTTGTTGGTAACATTCACAGTATAGGATTATGGTAATTTACCAATACAATACCTTATAAAAAGTGAACACTGGAGGATAATCAACCATTGTTTCAGTGCATTTAGGAGTTTGTTGGTAACATTCACAGTATAGGATTATGGTAATTTACCAAGACAATACCTTATAAAAAGTGAACACTGGCTGATGATAACCAACCATTGTGTCAGTGCATTTAGGAGTTTGTTGGTAACATTCACAGTATAGGATTATGGTAATTTACCAATACAATACCTTATAAAAAGTGAACACTGGAGGATAATCAACCATTGTTTCAGTGCATTTAGGAGTTTGTTGGTAACATTCACAGTAAAGGATTATGGTAATTTACCAATACAATACCTTATAAAAAGTGAACACTGGAGGATAATCAACCATTGTTTCAGTGCATTTAGGAGTTTGTTGGTAACATTCACAGTATAGGATTATGGTAATTTACCAAGACAATACCTTATAAAAAGTGAACACTGGCTGATGATAACCAACCATTGTGTCAGTGCATTTAGGAGTTTGTTGGTAACATTCACAGTATAGGATTATGGTAATTTACCAATACAATACCTTATAAAAAGTGAACACTGGAGGATAATCAACCATTGTTTCAGTGCATTTAGGAGTTTGTTGGTAACATTCACAGTAAAGGATTATGGTAATTTACCAATACAATACCTTATAAAAAGTGAACACTGGAGGATAATCAACCATTGTTTCAGTGCATTTAGGAGTTTGTTGGTAACATTCACAGTATAGGATTATGGTAATTTACCAAGACAATACCTTATAAAAAGTGAACACTGGCTGATGATAACCAACCATTGTGTCAGTGCATTTAGGAGTTTGTTGGTAACATTCACAGTATAGGATAATGGTAATTTACCAAGACAATACCTTATAAAAAGTGAACACTGGCTGATGATAACCAACCATTGTGTCAGTGCATTTAGGAGTTTGTTGTTAACATTCACAGTATAGGATTATGGTAATTTACCAAGACAATACCTTATAAAAAGTGAACACTGGCTGATGATAACCAACCATTGAGTCAGTGCATTTAGGAGTTTGTTGGTAACATTCACAGTATAGGATTATGGTAATTTACCAAGACAATACCTTATAAAAAGTGAACACTGGAGGATAACCAACCATTGTTTCAGTGCATTTAGAAGTTTGCTGGTAACATTCACGTCACATGAACTACAGGGCATATCTTACTTGGTCTCTCGCATCGATGACTGCATTGTCCATTGATAAATGGATGAAGCGCCAGATGATCTGTGGACCAAAAAATATCCAATACATGCTTCCAAAGTATATAAATAATAGGCCAATGGACTGCATTAGAAAAGTGTGGTATGTTACCTACAGTATATACTTTTATAAACTGGGTGACTGTCAGCAACCATTGGTTCTGTGCAAACGGTAAAAATGAGGGGGGAAAAAGATTAAAAAAAAAAAAACTATATACACACACAATGCAAATTATGAATGGAGTCGATACAGCTAGATCGCTAACATAACGTCTCATCTTCAAGTGGTCCAAACATGCCTATGCAATATCGACAACCGTGGCCCAAATACATGTGTTCAACGCATTTGTCTTGTACAGAAAACAGTGCAACTACCCATACACTATACCAGGGGTTCCCAAACTTTTCAGGCCGGGGCCCAGAAAATAAGGCGTCAGAGAGCCGCGGCCCAATGCACATCGTCTGGCTTTTTTTTTCTTTCTTTTTTTGCCAGGCGACCGATTTTTTAAGCCAAATATCACTTCAATCCTATAAAGTTAGTTCAAGTTAGTTATTCATTTATATGTGCTATTTATGAGAGGGCTAACTTGTTGCAAAATAATAATGATAATAATAATAGCCTCATTAAAATACTATTGTTGCTTCGGTTGTTTTCAGCGTTTTATGTGCATAATCTGTTATTTAGTTTGAAATGTTCGTTGAAATAAGTAGATTTTTCGTTTTTGTTTATTTATTAAGTTAATATAAAACCATATAGTCACATTTTAGAATACAATAGAATAGAATTTTAGAATACAACTAGAAACACTGTCCTGGCCTGCTTCTAAGTTCAGTGGCCTGACAAAAAAAATTAAAATAAAGAGATTTTTTTTTTTTTTTTTTTTTTTTTTAGATCATCTCGCGGCCCACCCGTGGCTGCTCGCGGCCCACCTTTGGGTCGCGACCCCGACTTTGGGAACCACTGCACTATACTATACTATACTATACTACAATATACTATACTATACTATACTATACTACACTATACTATACTACACTCAGCTAGCTATACTATGTACCGGTACACATGGTTCTGTCTGTATCACACAATGATGGATTATTTAGAAGTAATCTGTACTTCTGTGTGCCGGATTATTTAGAAGTATCTGTACTTCTGTATGACAACTAATAAAGAAACTATTTAGAGAAATCCCTCTTTGTGTGGTACAGAGTGAAGCATTTGTCACGATGCAGGGGAACTTTGCACGATGTGCAAAAATATCTGGTCTCACTCCTGACGCCTACTGCAGACACGACATTTCCTACACGGTAGCTTTTTCTTGGGGGTGGCTTTGTATGCAACCATTACATGCTTCACAAAGCCACCCACTAATCTGCTCTGCGGGTCCCCCAGTGGGGCCCTAGGGTCGACACGCCCCACCTGCTCAGCCCCTGCCTCCTCCTCATCCCCACCCCCTGCCTCCTCCCCTGCCTCCTCCCCTGCCTCCGCCTCCGCCTCCATCTCCGCTGTCACCCCAGGAATCTTCTTCTCCTTACCGTCTGTGTAGGTCCGCGCCACAGCCCTGGTGAACCGGAAGAGGTTGTAGTAATGCCCTTGTGGGTGCTTTTTTTTGTACAAGACAAAAGCGTTGAAGATACATATTTGGATCAGATACATCACAAACTTTTTGGTCCACTTTCCAGTCTTACGTGTAACCGTAAGATATATTCTGATCCAGCTGATCGACGCCGTTCATGAATTTATTGTACTCCATGATTGATGATGGCTTGAGCATCTCCACCCTCAGCGCTTTGCCCTTCTTCTGCTTCTGCCACACCATCGCCTTTTCCATGGTGTCCTCGTGGAAGCTGCTGATGGTCTTCACGATTCTCTTATCGCGCCATGCCACGATCAGGACCTCCTTGTTGTTGACCGCAATGCGCTCCCCCACACCGATGTCACGTTTGGTCACGTTCTTGATGATGGCTGGCTCGCCCCGGTGCTTCCTGAGGGTACCACAGACGTCGGTCCTCAACTGTCGGAGCCTGGCGGACATACGTACCGAGTTGTAGAAGTTGTCCATAAAGAGCGTATAGCCGGCCCCAGACAGACGTCCAAGCAGACCGACGACCGTGTCCCCCAGGAGCGAGCCTTCCCGACAATATGGCTTAAATGAAAAGCAATATCCTGTGCGAGATTCGCACAGGAAGTAAGACTTGATACCATAGCGGGTGGGCTTGTTTGGGTTGTAGACCCGGAAGGTCAGGCGGCCTCGCCATGCCATCACCCCCTCGTCAATGGCGAGCTCGCGTTCAGGCTGGTACAGCTCCTTGCACCTCGCGTTTACATGGTCAACAACACTGCGTACTTTGCACAATTTGTCTCTAACTTCCAGGGAAGTATTGTCCGCAAAGTGGAGGAATCGCCAGATCAATTGAAACCTGTTGCGTGGCATGGTCTCAGAGTAGTATGGTGTGTACATCATGTCGTCAGTGGTCCACATCTGGTCCACGCAAGGCTTCCGCAGGACACCGCTAAGGAAATTGAGTCCGAGGAACTTCTTCAGCTCCTTCAATGTGAGGGGCTTCCAAAGCAGTGCCCTGCTACTGGTTAGCGTGGGGTCCAGCCGGGCAATGGACTGCTCAGCGTAGAGGTTGGACTGGGCAACAATAGAGTTCAGTAAAGCATCTGTCAGGAACAGATCCATCCATTTCGCAGGCCGGTAAGATTTGAGTGCCTTGGCGTCCTGGAGCAACCCCGGTTGGGCTGTGAAGGGGATCCTTTGAGGCACCCAGCCCTCACGAGACCAGGCATTCTCCTCTTCCTGGCGGATCGCAGCCCTGCTCTTCGCTCCTCCGCGTCGCACGCCACGACCTGTCAATTATACAAATATACTATAACACCCCTACTGTAGACATTCATATGCCACGTAGTTACAAACTGTGTGTGAGTGAATGAGTGAGTGTGTGTGGGGTTCAGATGTCAGAGCTGGACGTGGTGTGGGGGTCAGAGGTCAGAGCTGGAAATGGTGTGCAGAGTGAGGCCAACTTACCGCTCTTAGATGTGCGTTTCCGCCCTGCAACGGGTTCCGGCATGTCCAGACTAGCATCCAGTTCTAGAATCACATGATGTAATACATTACACTAGGGCAACGTATTGTCATTGTATTTACCACCATCACCACCAGACCAGGCCCTGCAGCAGCCAGTCACCACCAGGCCCAGGCCCTGCAGCAGCCAGTCACCACCAGGCCCAGGCCCTGCAGCAGCCAGTCACCACCAGGCCCAGGCTCTAGCAGCAGCCAGTCACCACCAGGCCCAGGCTCTAGCAGCAGCCAGCTACCACCAGGCCCAGGCTCTAGCAGCAGCCAGTCACCACCATGTACAATTACCTGCAGGAGTAGAATGTGATCCTATGTCATTGCCAGTCTCAGCGTCACTATCTGCAGGGTCTGCGCCAGAATCTGAATTGGATTAAATTCATTCAGTAAGTAAGTCTCATAAAACACAATAGTAATACATTTACCGGCCATTGTACATCAAAGCATGTACATGTGTGTGTGTTGTAATCAATGGAATTTTACATATGCTACACAACCATGCATTTAAATATAGGCCTCACCATGTGCCCATGCCATTGTGTGTGTGTGTATGTGTGTGCTGTAATCAATGGAATTTGCATATAGAGGCCTCACCATGTACTGCAAAGTTCAAATGTGTTGGAGAGGATTCATGCCTTTTGATCTTGTGTGTGTGTGTGTACACACACTGCACACACACACACACACACACACACACACACACACACACACATACACACATCAAAGGGCATGGGCACATGGTGAGGCCTGCATCTACACACACACACACACATCCATGTAACCTAAAGGTAGACAACTTCAAAGGGCTGGCATCTACACACACACACACACACACACACACGTCCATGCAACCTAACGTGTAGCAGCACATGGTCATCAACTATATCGATTTGAACATAAAACAATATTCACATTGCAACATGACATACCACGTCGACCACCACCACGTCGTCCCATGTCCAGCATGCAACTATTATCACTTACATTGATAGCTACACACTTCAAAGGGCGTGCACATACACACACACCAAAGGATGTGCACCCCAACTTAGCACATGGTGTCCTGCACAGCATGCAACTATTATCACTTACATTGATAGCTACACACATCAAAGTGCGTGCACCTACACACACACACACACACACACACACAAGACCATTGCAACCTAACGTGTAGCACATGGTGGCCTGTACATGCCTATATCCTATATCATTCAACTATCGATTTGAACATGCACGTAAAACAATATTCACATTGCATTAGTAAACATGACGTACCATTGCCCCCTCGACCACCACCGCGTCCCACGTCTGACTCGTGCGATGAATCAAACCCATAACACCTCCGACCCAAGCCGAGATCATCGTCAGATGATTCCGGAGCTAGAATATAATAAATGCATATCAGCGTTGGTTTGGCGAACTAACGTTACATAGTCACAGTATACAATGATTCAAATAAGCGTTAGGTAAATCATCAAATACACGTTTCACACACACACACACAATCACATGCATATCGGCGTTGGTTTGGCGAACTAACGTTACATAGTCACAGTATACAATGATTCAAATAAGCGTTAGGTAAATCATCAAATACACGTTTCACACACACACATATATATATATAAGACCGTGTAATTACCTGGTGGTTCCCAATCGGCGCTCCCATCAGATTCGTGGGCGGTCGAATCGCTGTCCCCTGACTCGGATGAAGAAGATATGACCACCGCAGCCTTCCTCTTCCTCGAACTGCGTCGGGGTGAGCCGGTCCCGGGGCGAGACGCGTTGCTGGGCCCAGCAACGGTCTCACGGCTCTCTCCGATCGGAGCTACCAAAGACGTTGGTGCTGCTGCTGCTCGAACAACCGCGGGTCCAAACGCCAGCTTCGTCTGAACAAAGCGACCCGCCGCCGGATTGTCCCCTCGCTTACCTACACTACGTCTCTTCATACTGATCTAATAATCTAAATGAAACTACTAACTGATCAAACTACTATTACTACTACTGAAATAGACTACCTAGACTACACACTAATCCCTCACAATAGTACTACTACTTAGCACGACTAAGTACTTTCTAAAGCACAGCTGAAACCTTACAATTAGTCTGATACTACCACTATACTGTATAACACTATAAATATAGACTATAGGCTGATCTCAATTCAAATATCTCTCTCAATCTCTCTCTCTCTATCGCTCTATCTATCTCTCTCTCTCTCTCTCCTCCAAAACCTCGTCGATTCTGGGATCGCGCTAACGTTTTATACCTGTGGTTACATTGGCCAGGTATGCTGGCCAATCAAATGCCAGATTCATTGTGGGGTACAATATTCCCCCTATTGTGATAGTGTTAGAAAATAGGGGGACACTGCCACCTAGTGAAATTTGAGAGGAAATGCAGTTTCCGGTTCAAATTTTCTGCCAAAAGCTCGGCGGTGAAGTTCAGACGGGGAAAATCGAAAAAAGATGTAAACAGATCGAAGACGCTGTAAAGCGTCTTCGGCACCTTGAGCATGGCCGGGAAAGACGTGAAAAGACGTTTCCTGGCAGTTAAAGTGTTAATGTCCGTGAACAGGCCCTCGACCGGTACCCTACAAATGTGGGGGCTATGGGGCATATTTTTCCTTTGGGGGCATATCTATGAAACTTGGCAGGCTGATTCATAACATAAAATAAATAAGAAAATGTATTGGGAGTTTTCCATGGCAACAGTACAGTTGCCATGGCAACAGTAGCCGATAAAGGCCCAAAGAAGAATAGCGGACAAAACTATATAACTACATGGTACTACAGGGTACTACATGGTACTACAGGGTACTACAGGATACTACATGGTACTACATGATACTACAGGGTAATACATGGTACTACATGGTACTACAGGGTACTACATGGTAATACATGGTACTACAGGGTACTACAGGGTACTACACAGGGTACATGGTACTACAGGGTACTACATGACACTACAGGGTACTACATGGCAATACATGGTACTACAGGGTACATGGCAATACAGGGTACTACATGGCACTACATGGTACTACAGGGTACTACATGGCACTACATGGTACTACAGGGTACTACATGGCACTACAGGGTACTACATGGCACTACATGGTAGAAGTAATACCCTAAGTGTGACTGACTAGATGCATCGGGCATATGTCTAAAAATGGACACTATGTCACTTCACCTGAAGGGGCCTTTATATACACCCATCCCATCCTTTACAATGATTGTTCAACTGCAAAAATGAGTAAATGTTATCAATTCATCATGATTGTTGAGGAAATAATGAATTTTGAAGAGTAGAAGTAGGTGCAAAATATTGCATTTTTTTGCTGTGGTGAAAAGAAGGAAGTTGCAGATCCCCAGGGTCTATCCTGATTGGTCAGATGGGATGGTGACAATATCTGTGTCATAGCCTGACCTGTGCTGATTGGCTGGAAGACGTTTTTTTCATAGATTAAAGATCGCCCCCTCTCCCACCTGGCTAAATATATTGTATGGGGAAGTGGCCAAAAATGGTTACCAGTGGTGCGTTATTGAAATCATCGGGGGTTGCACGCACCACGTGCACGCGCGCTCCCGCGAATGCGCATTTAATGTCCCCTCGCTTGAGCACAGACTAAAGACAGTGCCTAATTGCCTCTACGAATGGAATGTAACACATGTCTTCACAACAAGTTAGGTGTGAATGCATCTGAGAACGTATTTAACACACCTGACGACCGGCGCTATTGATATGCAAATAGCGAGTACTTATCATGGGGTGGCACGGAGTGCAACCCCGTCCCATGAAGAACGCATGCCTGAACTTGGCCGGTAAAGGGTTAAAGCGGGGTAAAGTGTTTGCACATTTAACGTCTCTTAACGCTGACATAATGTTTCTACAAGAAACTCACATAAAAGCTACAGAGCAGAGGCGACTGAGGGCTAACTGGATATCTCAAGTTTACCAGTCACCTTTCACATCCAAAGCTAGAGGTGTCGCTATTCTTTTCCGCAAGAATATCCCATTCCAGCTTTCCTCAATAGTCCCAGATCTGAATGGCAGGTATATTGTGGTTACAGGAAACATACATGCGTTCCTTATTACATTATTGAACATAATATATGGCCCAAATATTGGCGATCCAAATGACTTCCACAAAGTATTTGATTGAATTCCAGACCTAAGCACCACTAATCTATTAATGGGCAGTGACTTTAATTGCTACCTTGACCCATATCTTGATAGACTCTCCTCCCGTACCCCACCGTCATAGCTTCTGTCCAAACATTAAATCATTTAATTAAATCTAGAAATATAATAGATATCTGGAGACAACATCCAACAGACAAAGACTTTGTTTTTCTCTCATGTCCATAAGTCATACACAAGAATTGATAATTTTTTAGTGGACATGAAATTAGTAACTAACATTGAGCATACCAAATATCATAATATATTAATATCGGATCATAGTCCAGTATCA
Source organism: Notolepis coatsorum (assembly GCF_963971535.1). Lineage (NCBI taxonomy): Eukaryota > Metazoa > Chordata > Actinopteri > Aulopiformes > Paralepididae > Notolepis > Notolepis coatsorum. Next base: position 16,180,668 of record NC_140166.1, on the reverse strand, counting down.
CTACTGTTGGCGCTTTAACCCGTGGTTACTCACAGACCAAGTGTTTATTAATTGTATGACAGCTCACTTGGAAGAGTTCCTTGAGACTAATGAGTCATGACACAGGGGAGGTGTCACGCCCCGAACTCACTGCTCACGAACGAATTTCACGTGCGGCTCCCTCGTGAGATCGCGCGCCTGGTCAGGCACACTGGACCTACGACTTGAGTCCGTCCGTCCGTGTTCGTTCGTGAGCAGTGAGTTCGGGCCGTCAGACTCCATACTCTGGGAGACTCTCAAAGCAGTAATGAGAGGTCATCTATAATCTCCTTTGAAAGTTCCAAAAAAAGGGAACAGCGGCATCGTCTGGCGGAAATTTAAAACATACTCCCATTTACATTTACATTTAGTCATTTAGCTGAGCTTTTATCCAAAGCGACTTACAAGTTCTGTAAGACAAGTCATCAGGAAGGGCACAACTTGTTACAATGGGGGTGTTTAGGAGGAGTGTGTAGGATTCAATCACTGGACAAAGAGGAACGAGGCAGAGTCGACGGAGTACAGTGCAATGAAAGGTCCTTACTGAGCAGCAGTAAACAGAGGCACGTTACAGGGCACAACGTTGTAGCGGCACAGCCGGGCTGGCTCGAGGGAAAACAAGACACAGACTATAAATTAGAGGTGGGCATAGATTAATCTTTTTAATCTAGATTAATCTATCTGCAATCCTGGAGTTAATCTAGATTAATCTAGATTAAAATGGCTCATTTGAAGTCTGCCGAAGGCATTCAAAATATGTGTGTTCTACCCAAATAATGACCAGAACGTAAGTCCTTATTTTTTCTTTCCTCCTTATGTTTCTCAGGCCAGGTGGCCCATTACACCATGAGCCCATCTCCCGTTTCCAAAATGCATTACAGACTGTTTGAAAAAGCTGTTTTGCTATGATAATTGGTAATGAAATATCAAAATAGTGTTCAATAAGATGTACTTGTGTTTAATAAATTGTTTTATTCAGAACACAAATAATGTTACCAGTACAGTCACTCAGTAGCTATGTGACATGGCTTGACTCAATCAGTCCAATCTCTACTTCTCCTTCTTCCACCAGTCACTCAGGCAGACCAGCTTGTTCACATTGGCTGGTCACAAACTAGCTCTCTTCTTCTGTACAATATGGCCTGATAAAGAGAACAGTCTCTCGCATGGGACAGTTGAGGCAGGGGTCCCCAAGTACTTCAGGGCAATGTGGGCCAGCTTACCATAGACAGCAGTGTGGTCTGACCACCACTTCAGTGGACACTGATCCAAGCTGGCACTTGGCTCTACCTTGTACCCAGGGATGCGTTCTTCATGGGACAAAAGTTTTGTGAGCAGAAGCGCGTGCACGCACACGCACGGATGTGCACGGCACGCGCGTGCACACAGGAATGCGCTTCACTCGCCAACTCGCTATAAGTACCCCACCTGGGCTACTTTGCATATCAATAGCGCCGGTCGTCAGGTGTGTTAAAGACGTTCTCAGATACATTCACACAGAACTTGTGAATGAAATGTGTTATATTCCATTCGTAGAGGCTATTAGGCATCGTCTTTAGTCTGTGCCAGAGCCTTATAATCTATGACTCTGGTCTGTGCTTAAGCGAGGGAACATTTATGCGCATGCGCGGGAGCGCGCGTGCACGTGGCGTCATTAGCGTGCGTGCAGCCAATGTTGATAAGAAGAACGCAACTCTGCTTGTACCTCTCCACAGCATGTCGTACTGGTGTGTTGTCATCCGACTCCGACTCTGATCCCATCAGTAGAAGGGCTGTTTTCTTTTTAGCTTGTAATGTATAGCTTAACTTAGTTAGCAGCTAACGTTAGTTAAAAAGGTTTTAACCGCGATGGGCATATAGTAATGGCAAGGATATAAAGCATGTTTAAGATGCATTTATTGGACACGTTGCTCGCAGAGTTTACATAGAACAGCGCGACTCCCAAGAGGAGTTATCACAGGCTGTAGAACGCAGGGCTGAAGAGCTGCTTCTTAAACTAAAGTGTGGGTACTGCTCAGCCCCTCCCTGCAGATGGAGCGTAATTATTTTATCGTGCGATAAGAGTCCGCCGTTAACTTAGCCCGGTAACGGCGTTAACGGCCCGGCCTTACTATAAATAAGCCGAACCAGAAACCGAACTGAGAACGAACCAAAAGAGCATCAAAACGTGAGCACTAACATACACTTACTAGACTTGGCAAAGTGATAAATCCGCGAACGGCAGGACATGAACACGACAGGGAATACAGGGAGCTTCACGAATGGTACACAAGGTAGCACGACAGGATAACGGGGTAAACAGAACAATGACGCAACACTGGAAACAGGGCGAGGCACGTATATACAGGAGTTGATTATAATGAGCGACAGCTGGGAAGACAGACACTAAGGACTAAAACATGACGAGACTAAATAGCAAATAGATACAGACACTGAGAACACTGGACTAGATGCATAATACAATAGATGGACACCGGGGAGACATACTAGACTAGGCAGGGGAACATAGCCAGTGTTAATTTTGGCAGCTATTTTAATTTTAGTTTTAGTCTTAGTCATGTGTCAAGTGCTCCTTTTTCGTTTTCATCATATTTAGTCATCTTCATTTATTTTTCATTTAGTCAGTTTTAGTCAACTAAATGTCTGAGCATTTTAGTCTTTTTTGTTTTAGTCTAGATTTAGTCGACGAAAACGGATGACATTTTGTCTATTTTTAGTTAACGGAAAAGAAGTCAGAAATAGTCAACATGGAACATTTTCTGATTTAAATTGCGTATTTATTTTTTAACCTAGGGGAATCTGAGTCGGCGGCACAAGTGATACACAGGAAGTATATGTTGGTGTAGACATGGTCCAATGTATTGTTGCTCCTACAGTATATGTTGGTGTAGACATGGTCCAATGTATTGTTGCTCCTACATTATATGTTGGTGTAGACATGGTCCAATGTATTGTTGCACCTACAGTATATGTTGGTGTAGACATGGTCCAATGTATGCATCTAAGAGAGCATTACGGATGTGGTGACGTTGTTTCTGACCAGAGAGACGACGCTGAACTCTGTCTGTCTTCTGTTTGCTGTGTCTTTCCTTTCTCTCTGCCATGTCTGTCCTCTCTCTGCTGTGTCTGTCCTCTCTGTCATGTCTGTCCTCTCTCTCTCTGCTGTGTCTGGCAGCGGTTTATTCTATAACAGGATACTGTAAACTAAGTAAACAGAACACACAGTAGTACTAGTAGTAGTACACACTGATTGCAATCTGCTTGCATAAAAACATTATATAAAATCACATTCTGAGGTCAGTGTTAAAGTGCCACATGGAAGAGGTCTGGTTAGTGGTTAGAGTTAGAGGTGGTCTAGGTCTGGTTAGGGTAACTTAGGGGTAGTTAAGCATTCATTATAATTTATTATTATTATTTAGATAGATGGATGTAAAGGGCTAGACCAACTCTTAACCCCTATCCGGACCTAGACCACCTCTAAGTCACAACCCTAACTTAGGGGTTAAAGTTAGAGGTGGTCTAGGTCTGGTTAGGGGTTAGAGTTAGAGGTGGTCTAGGTCTGGTTATACTGATCCGATACCAGTGCATACATAAAAAAAAATATATATATATTATATAAATTATAAAAAAAAATCTTTTCTTTTTTACAACTACTATTTTATATATACAGTTGTTTAGTAATAACTAGAAAGTAATGGTATTTATTCAACAACAGGTGATTGTATTAGTATTAGTATCATTAAATGACAACTATGCTCAACTATGCTTCACCCACGGAAAGGTTGTTGGCACATTGGTTCCACACGGACATTATGCGTTGTTGCGCACTTCCTATCCAGTCGGCTCCGGTTCAGTTAGCTCCTAGCAGAGGCACTGTTGTGATTTTTAATGCAAAATAAATATTCAACATTCTCTTTTGAGACTCCGCCTCAGACTCTTATCATTTGGCACTAAAAGCTAAACATTGTCACCGGTATGGCTGTCTGCATTATGTCATTAATTAGCCACATTCACGTGAGCTAGCTTAGCCACTAGCTAACGCGATCTAGATGGAAATACAAACAATGTAACGTTACTGGTGACAAAGTGATTTACCTTGGAATACTCCTTTGCCAACTTGCTGTACTTTGCTTGCAGGTCTGCAGCTGGATTATGAATAGTCCCAACTTTAGCCAAGGTAACGTTAAGCTAAAACTAGCTTTTCAAATAGCTCCAGCTAATGCTAATAACACAGAGCTCCCGTCAGCCGTCACACTGTTCTGTCGGGACGATGGCATTAAGAAAAGTTATAATTAGTTTGTCTCGTCTTGTTTTAGTCAACAATATCAACATACGTGAAGAGAAATTTCGTCCTGGTTTTTGTAAATTACATTTTTGTGTCGTCAGTTGTGGTCAACGATATTTAATAAACTATTTAGTCTCGTTAGCGTCACATGGTATTCAATAACGTGACGTCACGTCTCGTTGTCGTCATGAAAAAAAACTTCGTTGACGAACATCTTTCGTCATCAATTTAGTCAACAAAATTAACACTGAACATAGCACAGATAGCAGATACACAGGGAGCATGACAGAGAACAGATTCATAAATACAGATAAACAGAGACCAAGGCACAGGGTGGATGCCTGTAGTATTGCAGACAGGCCGCAGGATGGCAGCAGAGTACTGTTCATGAGGCCAGAGAGATTGTTTGTGGTGCCATAAAGGCTGATTGTGACACAACTCTCTCAGCTGAGTAACAATACTCCCGACCTTTGAGCAGACTTATAGGAACTCTCTTTTAAAAGAAGACTATAATAAGATATTGAATTTAAAGTATGAATATATCCGCATTCTTAGTGGAAAAATCGATAAACTATTATTGAAGCTCAAACAGAGACACTTTGAACTGAGTGACAAACCAGAGAGACTGCTGGCCGAGTCATGCAATCCACAAAATTAAATCAAAAACAGGTGATTTGTTAATGAATCCTAGTGAAATAAACAACCGCTTTAAAGGCGGTATTCTGAATTATATACCGCAAAGTCTTTATCAACTTTGCAAATTTTTACTCCATTAACCTGCCAAAACCGTATGTGTCATCCAGGTTAGAACTTGACTCAGATTTTTCAGAGAGTGAGCTAGTTAAGTAATTTCCTTCTGGTAAGGCAGCAGTCCCAGACGGATTTGGCTGTGAATTCTACAAGACATTTCCTAGGACACTTGCCCCACGTTCGAAACTTGAATTTGCCGCTTTTCGAATGCCTCACTCGACCAATTCCGTGCCTCGGTTCTCGAGTTACATGATGATATGTCAGGTGAGCGTCTTTTTACAGGCTGTGCGTCAAATGACCACGCCTGACTGTATACGCTCAAGAACTGACCAATCACTGCTGATGGCGAAAATGATTGCTCAGCGTTGTAGCCAACGAGTGTCCGCTTCCAACGATACCCCACATGGGGGCAGGGGGTGAAAGTTGATGAGCGGAAATTTGTTGTGACTGAATCTTCAGAACGCACAGAGGTGGATAGCCATTTTGGATTTTGGAATTTTTTATTTTGGTACACGGTTTACTAAAACCTTTCTCAAGCACTCAGTTTTGGACAGATGTTTATAAAATGTACTACATAAGACTTCAGGCTATGGAACTGTGGTGTTTTCCAGCTCATACCGCTATGCTGGAACTTAAAAACAGGAATCTGGCAACCACTAAAGAGAAATGTCAGTACACAAGTTCAAGTTCAACTCAAGTTCAAACCTCTGTTACTCTATTTCATTAGCACTAAAAGTGATTCTCCTTTTTTGCTTTAGTAACTTCAGAATGTTACCTTTCAAAAGAGACCACGCTCATGCATGTGCTAGTATAAAGTATAAAGCTAAGCTTTGCAAAAAAGGTATGCAGTCCTAAAAAACAAAAACAAAAATGGCCCTGTTTTGGGGGTGATGCTTAAGAGGTTAAGAATAACAGATTTCCCTGTATGAAGCAAATATATGTATCTTACTGAAGAAGGGCAAGGAGGAAATGGAGCCTGGGAGTTTATGGAAAGGACATTCCCCAGGTTGATTAGTGCCCGAGTAGAATAATAATGTTTTTTCTGGTGAAAATGAACAGTGTTTTCCTTTCCTGGTTAACAGTTATCTTGTCCATTTTAGATTTAATTTGTAATTGTAATTGTTAATAACAGAATTACAAGCATCAGTTTAAATACTAAATTATTATTACAAGACAGTCATAAGCACTTACAAGAAACTTAAAGTAATAGCAATAGATGGCTAAAGAACGTTAATGGCAGCCTTGTGAATGTCTTGTAATTGTTCATATAGGCCATAAGGTGAACCCCGTTATCGTTTCATCCCGTTCCCACCTTGGGGAACTATGATGTTTTTACTCTGGGTGAAAGATCTATTTGTGTAGATTTAGGAATAAAACGTTCTCCATCCACAATCTTGCCGGTTTTGCGCAATTATACTTTTAAAGTCGGGACTAGATCTTGGATACTTTGGTCATCGCGTAGATATATTTGATGTAAGTGGTGCGAGTTCTGTCACGTGTCTTGTGCTCGAGCAATAGCAGCCGCTTTGTTGCCAGGTTACGGACTAGGGATGACAACAAATTTGTGTAAACAGTCTAGCAGTAGCATGGAATCCATGGAGTACATATCGATGAGTACAGAAGAGGACGAAAAAGGACAAAAAACACCTTCTAAAGGTCGCAAAAAGGTTTCTAAACAATGTTATATGCATCTCACGTCCGAAAGTGTACAAGGCAGGCAAGAATCATACCATTGCAGAGACATACAAACATTGTTTAGAGATCAAGTTTGCCAATGTTCCTGGAGATGCTGGTTTTCATGCTACTTGTTATAGGTGTTTTATCGACAAAAAGCGATTGGATACAGCTGAGAAACGGGCCACAACGTGTTCTGCAGCTCAAGATGTGGATACACTATTTGATGCTGTGCTGAGAGACAGTTTAGCTGTGTATTTATAGTTTAACTAGCATTCTAGTTTTCTTCAGATACTGTATGCCATCTGTCACCAGACCCCAATGAAAAGCACCCCAGTCTACAGCTAGGAAGTGCAAGCGCACAGGCAGGGGCGGAGCTGGGGGGGGGTAGCTTAGGATGATTCCAAGGGCCCAGCACTGAGGGGGGGCCCCAAAAAAAAAAAAAAAAAAAATTTTTTTTTTTTTTTTTACTAGACATCACTCAGGTGTATTATTGATGCTCTCATTGATACTATGTTTGTTTCTGAAGTGTGTGTGTGTGTGTGTGTGTGTGTGTGTGTGTGTGTGTGTGTGTGTGTGTGTGTGTGTGTGTGTGTGTGTGTGTGTGTGTGTGTGTGTGTGTGTGTGTGTGTGTGAGATATATATAGAGAGAGGGGGGGCTTTGGTAGACTATTGCATTGGTCCATTCATTGAAGATGAACGCAATGCGACATCCTTTACTAGGCTCACCCACCAACAGTGCAGGTGCTGAACTGCTGATCCGAATGTATAGGTAAAAACCATATTATGCGTTTTCATCAATAAAAAAATGGCAAAAAAAAATTCGCTCGCGCGCTTAGGCGCGCTCGCATACACTGGGGGCCTACAAATACATTCTTTCATGGGGCCCAGAATCTGGAGCTACACCCCTGCGCACAGGTGTACTTTCCAAAGAGCTCAGCTGAACTACCACAACAGATTCCCCAGGACCACAGACAGACAAGGAAAGAATGTTTAGCAAAAACAAGCAATACTTTATTACATAATGGTATTTAAGAAAAACAGGCAATGCTTTAATACATAAGATACAAATTCATAAACCTACCTAAACACTATTAGACTAGATTAAAATACCCACGCCTCTTAAGCCTAAGGTAGTTTAAAAGGAGGAAGTGCTCCATGCCCCGTAAACCCACCCCCAGACTGTTACTCCCACCCACGCCACCTATCCCCGCCCCTGAGACACTACACACGTGAAGGAAAAAGAGTCTGCCCTGCACACGGGTCTATGACTATCAAACGTCAACTTAGAATCATATACCACACGGTTCACTGCAAACAGCCTGAAATAAGTATCGATATCACACTATCCCTCGGGGAGCCACGGCAAATGATTTAGGGAGAATATAGGTAGATAAATACACACTAAGTGTTCACACGGTAAATTAAAGGGCTTTGGATAGGATAGTGGGTGTTGTTCACCGCTAGGGGTTGTGACCAGGCCTAGAATACTCCTCCCATATCCTAACCTAGGTCTGGGGCAGTGGAAGCGCTGAGTTACAAACAATACAAAAAAGGTTAATGATAACCGGGGCTTGAAGCTGAGGGCCGGAAGGACGCCACCTCCTTCCGCTCCCGTAGCCCCTCTCGGCTTCGGGCTAAAAACTGTTCGGTCTGTACTGGGGTGTTTTAGGCACTCCAAGCACCAGGCGTGCAATAATGTCCTTCCGCCTGCAATGAAAGACACAGTCAGTAAGAGCAAGGTCCCCCCGTTCACGGGTTCGTCAAAATGCACAATGGATTAGATATCCTCCATATGATTTAGAAAAGAGAGAAAGGTAGTTCACAGAGGATGGAGAATCCACAATACTAGGTTCCAGTCTTCAACAGTATTACTGGCTTTACTGTATGCCGTTCCGATAATCTTCAGCTTCACGCCACTAATAATATTCCTAATTCAAATGCAGTCACTGTTCGTCTATGTCTTCATTTACCACTCGGGAAATAGTTTGTTTGTTTAGGCACGTTTTCTACTGTCTTGCGTTCTTTACTCACGGCGCCCGGTGTGGCGATAATGTCTCTCCGGTCTGAAGCTCCACTCGTTTCCACTGTGGGGGAAACACCGCAGTCGCCGCTATGAACTGGTTCCCCTGGAGGAAAGGTAAAAACACAAAAGAGCCGCGTGTCCTCGTACTCCTTAGCCCTGCGTCCTCTGCTACCGTCCTCTCGACTCCCGTTTTCGTTCAAGGAAGCAGCAATAGCGCCGTGTGTACCAGCAATATCACCAATATCTTTCCTCCTCTGCTCCGGGTCTCGTCCTTCTGTGTCTCGCCCCCAGCTGACAATACTCGCCTCCCTTTTGAGCGAGTTCGCGGGGTTCCAGGGCACCGCCCCTATGCGCCAGCCAGCCAATCAGCTTCCTCCAACGGCACAGCCTGTAACGCAAGAGAGGGAACTCCCATGGGTACATCCCACCGCTCCATGAATACACACAGACACACACATACGCCCACCCGCGACACCATCTACAGTAGTTGTATTGTTTTACAGTGATGTTTATGTAGCTCTGCTAGTTTATAGTGATATTTAAGTTTCAAGTTTCAAGTTTCTTTAATAGTTGTCATACAGAAGTACAGAATACTTTTGTACAAAATGCTTCTTACTGTTGCGCTCCAGAGACTGTGCATGACAAGATAAGTATGAAATAAAAACATAGTAAAAATTAGAAGTAAAAAAAGAGGTCACAGTGTTCAGTTTAGACATATGTACAATGTTCGTAGACGTAGTTACCATACAATATACAATACTGTGCAGTGTACTAATATACAATACTATACTATATAGTGCAAGGCATAAATGGACGAGGTGCAGTTTAGGTACAATTCACAGTAGGTGTACGAGTTGTAGTGCAAATCCTTTATCAATAAATATAAAGTGTAAGTGTGTTTGTGTGATCTAAAGTGTGGAGAGTGGGTGCTGCAGTGTGTTGTTTGTTTGAGTGAGTGTGTGCGTGTGGGTGTGTGTGCTGTGTGCATTTGATGGTTGTTGCATAGTGATTATTGTTCGTTTAGCGATTATTGTTCGTTTAGCAGCCTGATGGCCTGGGGATAGAAGCTCCTTCTGAGTCTTTCTGTGCTCGCCATAAGACTCCGGTATCGCTTGCCTGACGGCAGCAGTTCAAAGAGGCAGTTGTTCGGGTGGCTCGAGTCCTTAATAATTCTCTTAGCCTTCCCCTTGCACCGCTTGTTGTAAATGTTCTGGAGGGTGGGAAGCCCCCCTCTAATTGTGCGTTCGGCTGAACGTGTCTAAAGCTAAAGTATGTTAGCTTTCAGAACCAATGCGTGTGTTACCCTCACTTCTTCCTCCCCCCACACTCACTAGTACAATAGAGCTAGCATGTACCCCTGGGGGAGGGGGGAGCTAACTAAGAAAACTAGAATGCTAGTTATGTAAACTATAAAAACACAGCTAAACTGTCTCTCAGCACAGCATCAAATAGTCTATTTTTCATATTAGTGTAGCTAGGCTTAGGTGTCATCAGCCCTTAGCACCAATGTGTGTTCAGCACTTATTGGGATCTATTGGGGTTGTGACTCTACAAGTGCCTTTCATGGCAAGGGCAAGAGGAAAACATTTTCTGTTGCTTGTGAGAAAAAGGAGTACCTGACTGCATTTACAGAAATGGGTAGCAGTTTTATCCTAGACCAGTCTACCTGTGATGGTCTTAGCAAATATGTGTGCCACCTGTATCGCCAGCCATCAGCTAAGAATTTGAATGATGCAAGATACAAAGCATTCTGCATGGCGTCATCAGCTTTGCCAGAACTCTCTATGCCCCTGTAAAGTATCTAATATATTTAAATGTATTTTATTTGCAGATGACACAAATCTTTTTTGTTCTTGTGAGAATATCCAGCAGCTTTTAGAGGTCATCACATTTGAGATGAAGAAATTAAAAAAATTGTGTGATAGAAACAAATTATGGTTGAATTTGAGCAAAACTAAAATTATGTTATTTGGTAACTGTAGATTAAATACTCAAGTACAAGTTCAAATAAATGATGTGATTATTGAAAGAGTTTATGAAAATAAATTCCTAGGTGTAATAATAGACCATAAAATCAGCTGGAAACCTCACATAAAGCATGTCCAAACTAAACAAGAAGCATTTCAGTCATGAGTAAAGTAAAGCACATTCTGGATAAAAAATCACTCTACATTTTCTACTGTTCACTAGTTTTACCATATTTAAATTACTGCACTGAAGTCTGGGGAAACACTTATAATTCTACACTACACCCACTTTTTATACCCATAAGGATAGTTCACATTGCAGGTTATCGTGATCACACAAACATATAATTTTTAAAGTCAAAAACATTAAAGTTAAATGATCTTGTGGAATTTAAAACGACACAATTAATGTATAAAGCAAAAGGTAATGTACTTCAAACATTCAAGAACTGTTCTTTGATAGAGAGGGGGGTTATAATCTGAGGGGAGAACTCAATTTAAAAGTTCTTAGTGTACGCACTACCATGAGAAGACACTGCATTTCAATATGTGGAGTGAAACTGTGGAACAGTCTGAATGTGCTGCTAAAGCAATGTCCAAATATGAGACAATTCAAACTGAATTATAAGGAAATTATGTTCACGAGGTACAGGGATGAGGAAGGGATTTGACATTCATGGGTGTTTACATTTAAATTCGATTTCTTTCATGTTTTACATATATAGTTTTTTTTGTTTTGCATATAACACTACTCCCCTTAACACATAAATTGATTGATTGATTTTTATTGTGGAGTAAAAGACAGCATCCAAGGGATAAAAACATGAGAAAGTGCAAGCACTTATTTCCATCATGGTCCCTGATTTTGGACATGGACAGACATCATAAAACATAGAGCATCATAATAAAACATACTAAAACAGAGCATCATAATAAAAACATAGAGCATCATAATAAAACATAGAGCATCATAATAAAACATAGAGCATCATAATAAAACAAAGATCATCATAATAAAAAACAGAATAAAACATAATAGCAACCCCATACAAAAAAAGCACTTCCTACCCTCTCCTTCCTATGGCTATTCTATACTTCACTGGCTAGCCATTTCTTTGTGGCACGTCTAAAACTTCCCCCCTCTTCAATGTTTTTCAGGGCCACTGGAAGCTTGTTCCACTCCAGTGCTGCAGAATATAAAAATGTATTTGTGCCCATTAGGGAGTTAAATCTTGGCAGAATAAAATCCGTACTGCTCCTTCTAGTGGAGTATGAATGATTGTCACGGAATCGATTAAAATAATTAGATAGATATTTCGGACCTGTATTTTGAACTATCTTGTGTGTGAGACCTAATTTGATGTGAATTACCCTTTTATTGACCGGAAGCCAGTTTAGTTGCCTAAAGAAAGTTGGCCCTAGGTGAGTGCGTGGAGGTAGTTTAAGGACTACTCTAATTAATTTGTTTTGAGCTGTCTGAAGTTTATTTTTCAGGACCTGTGGAGCGCCAATCACGACTATAGTCAGGTTATCTCGCCAGCGGTTGAGCGCCAGAACCCGACTATACTCGGGTTTCATAGTTTTTTCTTTTATTTGATTTTTATATTCTATACAGTCTCACGGACCTTTGTGTATCATTGGGACTCATTCTGAGACCTCGAGATTGCAATGTCGGCCGAATCCTGCTAGGTGGCAGTATCGCCTACCCTTTGAAACCATATTTCACACTGTGTGTTACATTTGATATGGTCCGGGCGGAGAAATGGGACCCGGGCAAGTTAAATGCTTCATTCGAGCCACTTGGAACGCGTCCAGCACACTTGATGCATAGTTTGTCCCATTTCATGTCAGGGACCCAATACTGGAAATCGCGATCAGACAATTGGAATATTCATTTTGGAATACCTCCTAGCAAAGGAAAGTACTATATGACGTCAATCCTACTTTAATTTCACATCGATCGCAACGATCATATGTCACATACTCCAAAACGTATGCCGTTGCTGACGATCAGAGCATCACAGAACGACCCCCTCCTTTGATGCCTTCATGATGAAACATAATACCTATTATATACCTTTGATTTGGAAATAGTATCGTGTCCAGGCGAGCAATGCGAACGACTTTCGCAAAATGCAAATAGTGCTCCATAACTCATCTTCTAGGAATTAGCCCGGATCACTCTGAAACTATACAATATTCACCACGGGAATACATGAAACGTATACATGAAACGAGATGTTTCATGTACATGTTGGACGAGAGATAGTGACTGTCAAATGAGCCATAGTATTGTCTCCATATCTATAATATAGAATATAGATATAGCTCTGCAAACATCGTGAAACACTGTGAAAATGACCATCTTTTTAAGCGTGGCCACAGGCAGCGCAGATGGGGATTAAGCGTGGCGCTGAAAGTGTTAATTTGGAATAATGTCAAAACATTTACAAATCAATAAGTTACTCATGAACCTTTTTATCTTCCATTTAACACTTTGGTCGCCAGGCTTATATTCTTAATAAACCATCCCACGCCAGCTCTATTTGTCTATGGAGAAGTTCCCCTTCTTTGCAGGGCTATAACTTTTTAAATTGTATTGCTAAATTGACATTACTATGGCCCATTCAACATCAAGTATATATTGTTCAGGGTGTAGCAACGTTATACTTTTTCATTCACATATTCATACTAAAATACGGTCTAAAGTATAAGTATGTTTTTATCATTTTCTGCAGCTTTCTCCAGAACGTGATTTATAGCCCTAAATGCATTATATTGATGATTGTATACAGTTTGATAGCAATCGGCGCGAGATAAAAAAATTCAAATGGACGTGCTTCTAGAAGTTACTACTTATCATCTGATGTTGACCGGATGGGGGGGGGGTCGTTTATAATTCCATGGCCAACGTTAGATGATTCATCTAGTGTGGGTGATATGATCATTAGAGCAGTTTGTATCGAACACGTTAAAAAATAACGCTGAAACTAACCGTAGCTTCCTCGGGCCGTTGGGCGATGAGCGTGGAGCAGAAATATTCCTATTATGGGATGTAGAAATATGCGATCCATCTCCAGGTTGTATAATAGTATATACGTCCAAATCATGTTGTTTATCGAGTTATTGGTAACGGATCACTATCCATTGTGTCGCGCTCGAGTCCTGGGACTATTAGCGAGTGATCGGACCGAATTGGAATGAGCACCAGCTTCCATTTCCTGTTTCCGGTTTGAGCGATCCGCCGATCCGCCACCAGATGGCGCTCTTGAACCGTTGGAGAGTTGAGAGGGGATCAACAGTAGATCTCAAGTCTCCGGGGGAGAAATATGATTGCGATCACACATTTTAGAAATATTGATATCAAAGACGTGGTACGGCGTCTTTGGCAGAATGAGCATGGCGGGGAATGACGTGGTAAGGCGTTTTTGGCGACCATAGTGTTAAAAACAAAATAGAATGCAGGTACAAAAATACAAACACATCACACTAAACCTACTGTATAACCCTAATCCCCTCACCATATACATCCCAACCCCAGTCCACACCCTCATCCACCACCACACTTCCCAGGCAACACTGATGTTAATCATCCTCCTCACCACTATCATCTGAGTCCTCATCCCACGTAAACCCTATCCTCAGTTTCCTTGGAAACATTTGCACAGTTTTGGCATTGACATAGATCTGTACATGGCAGTTTTGCAGACACACAGGAACAACTTACTGTCTCACATTTGCCTTGTTTGCAACCGCAGTGGACTACCTGCAACACACTATCAGGGGCCGGATTTGTAGTCATCCAGGTCATTGTTAACTCCCCATCCTCGACGTGCCACCCATTGCCAACGGGTGAAGGGGCACACATTACAGCTTTCAATGAATGTCTCATTATAGCTGCTTGGTAATATGCCATTTTGCAAGGCGTCACTTGATTTTATTTTTTATTTTAAATCTTTATGTGTGTATTATTATGTAAATAAATACAAAAAATATAAAATCAAAACAAATCATTGATCAAGAAATGTAATGGAAAAAAAAATATATAAATTAAGGCCGGGCCGTTAACGCTGTTACCGGGCTAAGTTAACGGCGGACTCTTATCGCGCGTTAAAAATATTACCGCCGTTAACCTATTCTCAAAGTTGGACCTAACGTGTTGTTGTGATGATGTATTCAAAACGCGGCTACAGTCACATAACGCACCAGCTGCAGGGAGGGGCTGAGCAGTACCCACACTTTAGTTTAAGAAGCAGCTCTTCAGTCCTGCGTTCTACAGCCTGTTATTGAGAGTCGCGCTGTTCTATGTAAACTCTGCAAGCAACGCGTCCAATAAATGCGTCTTTAACATGCTTTATATCCTCGCCATTACTATATGCCCGTCACGGTTAAAAACCTTTTTAACTAACGTTAGCTGCTAACTAAGTTAAGCTATACATTACAAGCTAAAAAGAAAACAGCCCTTCTACTGATGGGATCAGAGTCGGCGTCGGATGACGACACACCAGTACGCAATGCTGTGGAGAGGTACAAGGTAGAGCCAAGTGCCAGCTTGGATCAGTGTCCACTGAAGTGGTGGTCAGACCACACTGCTGTCTATGGTAAGCTGGCCCACATTGCCCTGAAGTACTTGGGGACCCCTGCCTCAACTGTCCCATGCGAGAGACTTTATCAGGCCATATTGTACAGAAGAAGAGAGCTAGTTTGTGACCAGCCAATGTGAACAAGCTGGTCTGCCTGAGTGACTGGTGGAAGAAGGAGAAGTAGAGATTGGACTGATTGAGTCAAGCCATGTCACATCTACTGAGTGACTGTACTGGTAACATTATTTGTGTTATGAATAAAACAATTTATTAAACACAAGTACATCTTATTGATGTGAGGGTTCGGTGTGGGAATAGAAGAGGAGACCCCAAGTGCAGGTAACACGAGTAGAGAGAGAAGAGACTGAGACGACGGGATGAAGTGAACAGGCTTTTACTATACAGTTGCAACAAGGATACACGTTGCAAACGGTAGCAAAACAAAAGCGAACTGTACAACCCGAAAACAAACTTAGCAATGCTGGAAAAATATGGACTAAGAGGAACGATAGGTTATGTAGATAACCTAGTTATATTAGTATTGGCTGAGCGTCCCGCTCTGAGCCTTATTGAGATACCCCTTATCTCCTATGATACCTACTGTATCTCCCACGAACAACTACATGCACCCCACCTGTATGGGGCCCCGCCCCCATGGTGGCACCGCCCATATAACTGTGACTCTGGTCACCAAACACTCTTCCTCGCCAAATCCCGTCCCAGGAAAAGATCCCTCAAGAGGGAACTCAGGGCCGCGCAGAGCGGGACGCTCAGCCAATACTAATATAACTAGGTTATCTACATAACCTATCGTTATATATCGTATTTGCTTCGCGTCCCGCTCTGAGCCTTATTGAGATATGGGGAAGAGCGGACGCGAGGCCCGACAAATGTACCCCCTGAGGACCCGTAAGCCCACATCAAGGGGTGCGGGGAGCCCCGTCACCCCATCCTTCCTAATGAAGGGGGGGCGCAGTCAACTCCACCTGAATGCGAACAAGAGGGAACTAGAACCCCTTGAACACACCGTACAGGCGGAACCACGTGTGACCCAACACACTGTGGCCCATACCCATACACTCCTGCTACCCGACCAAAGGACGGGAAGCAGGAAAGGCCACAGACCCCAGAACCGCCTGGGAGACAGAACCCCCGGTCATGTCCATGAGGTAAAACCTTACAAAGGGGCCCGGGGAGGACCATGAAGCTGCAGCACAGATGTCCTCCACCGAGGCCCCACCCAGGAGAGCGGCAGAGGCAGCCACCCCACGAGTGGAGTGCGCCCTGATGCCCCCAGGGGGATCCTGCCCAGCCAACGTGTAGCAGAGGGTAATACCCTCGCACAACCAATGGGACAGGCGCTGCTTCGACAGTGCCTTACCAACACGAGCCCCACCGTGACAGACAAAAAGCTGGTCGGTAACCCTGAAGCCCTGAGTACGGCTGAGGTAAATCCCCAAAGCACGGACTGGACATGACAGGTGAAGAATGACTAGCGTGAGGAGGAGGACGAAAAGCCTGAACCACAATATCCCGGGAGCGAAAGGAACTCCGGATATTCTTAGGCACGAAAGCAGGATTAGGTCGCAGAGTGGCACCGCAATCGGTCCGAAAAGACAGGCACTCTGGACGTACCGAGACACAGAGCTCACCTACGCGTTTAGCGGAAGTGACAGCCAGTAGGAACGCGGTCTTGAAAGACAGCTGTCCCAAAGGCGCCTGCTCGAGAGGCTCAAACGGGTCCAAGGACAACCGACCGAGGACCAACTGAAGATCCCAAGTCGGAGCCAAGGAGCGTTGCACCGGCTTAACGCGTCGAGCGCCAAGCAGGAAACGCTTCACAAGAGGGTGGCTGAACAAAACAGTCCCCTCAAAACCCTCATGATAGGAGGATATAGCTGCCGCATATACCCTCACCGTCGAAGCCGACAGCCTACCAAGAAGAGACTGGAGATAACTCAGAACAGCATCCAGGGGGCAGGAGACTGGGTCCCAGCCCCCCCCCTTACACCACTCTTGGAACGCACGCCACCTGCCCGCGTAAACCGCGACAGTGGAGGGAGCATGCGCACACCGAATGGTATCAACAATCGAGGGATCCATCCTCTCCAGACTCACCCTCCCACCAGCCACACCACCAGGCGTTGACCCAACACCGGAGGCCGGAAAAACACTCCGTTGTGCTGTGAGAGGGCCGTCGCTGACCACGGAATGACCCAAGGAGGAGCGACCAGAAGCTGAATTAAGACCGGGAACCACACTGACGTGCCCCGGTCCGGCGCAACCAGGATCACCGTCCTGCGCTCCCTCCGTATCCGCTCCAACAGCTGACTCAACAGCTGTACCGGAGGGAAGGCGTACAGAAGACCGGGCGGCCACGGAAAGGTCGAGAAAGCATCCACCCCCAAGGGGGGATGATCTGCTCGACTGAGCGAGAACCACAAGGGGCACTTGTGAGAACGTCGACACGCAAACAGATCCACCGAGGCCTCCCCGAACCGATCCCAGATCCGTCTGACTATGTCGGGGCGGAGTTGCCAATCGTCGCGACGAAGACCACCCCGAGACATTATATCAGCCCCCACGTTCTCCGTACCAGGAACGTGGAGCGCCCTCAGACTGAGGAGCCTGCGGGATGCCCATAGCAACAGTTCGCGCGCCGCCCGGAGCAGGCGGGCGGAACGAGTCCCACCCTGCCTGTTGATATACGCCGCCGCCGTCACATTGTCCGTCCTGACCAAAACGTGTCTGCCTACCACCAGGAGGTGGAGCCGTTTGAGGACCAGAAAAACCGCCTTCAACTCCAACACATTGATATGCAGGGTAGCCGGGCCAGCATGACCTGTCCAGCTGCCCCCCACTGCATGGGTCCGACACAACCCTCCCCAACCTGTGAGAGAGGCGTCGGTGAAGACCGTGATGTGTGAGCCCCTGCTGCCCATGGGGACCCCAATGGTGAGGATACCCAGCCTCCTCCAATGGGCGAGATCTCCCCATATCGAAAAAGGAACCGTCAACCATTTCCCTTTGCCCCTCACCGGATCTATTCTCAAAGAGAGAAACCACCTTTGTATCCTCCTCATAAAGAGGAGGCCAAGAGGAACCACCGCGTGAGCAGCTGACATAAGGCCCAGCAGACGCATCACCTGCAGCGCCGTAACCGTCCCTCCCAGACGGAGACCCCCGAGCGCGCGACGGAGATCCTCCCGACGCCGCTCCGAGAGGGTCGCAAGCATGGGTCTCGACCTCAATGTCAAGCCCAAGTACTCCACCTGTTGACTGGGAAGAGGGGTACTCTTCTTCCAATTCACAGCAAAACCCAGGCTGGTGAGGAATTCCACCACTAGCCGAGTATGAGACCTGGCAACTTCCTCTGAACGGCTGAGGATTAAAATGTCGTCGAGATAGAATAGGACTCGTAACCCCCGACGACGTAAAGGCCCCAGAGCCGTCGCCACGCACTTGGTGAATGTGCGGGGAGCCAGAGAATAACCGAACGGCATTCTGTGGTACTCGTACGCTACGCCCTGAAAAAGGAACCGTAGGAACTTCCTGTGAGGAGGGACCGATTGAACGCGGACAGATCCAGTATAGGTCTGACCCCCCCCTGTTTTCTTGGGCACCAGAAAATAACGGGAGTAGACGCCTGACATTGCGTCCTCTTTCGGGACCACAACGACGGCCTGCTTCGCCAACAGAGATCGGATCTCGTCGGCCAGGGCTGTCACTGCGTCTGATCCTAATAATAGGGTCGGCACCAAACCTGAGAACGGAGGATGGGGCCATGTGAACTGCAAAACCAGCCCCCCCTCTAACGTTCTCTGCATCCACTGACTCACAGGGCATTCCCGTCGCCATATGTGAACATAATCCCACAGCGCCCCCGCCGCCAACTGACGCTGGGCCGCAAGGAACAGTAGATAGTTGGCCCGGTCCCCCCCGTCGTGCAAAGCACCCAAGGGGGGACCCCGACAGAAAGGGCCGGTTTGATACGGGAGGAGCTGTCATCAAACTTGTGGACACACACTCGCCCCCTGAACACCCCTCCAGCGCATGCTGAGGAGTTGTTCCGCAGCTAGACACGCAAGGCATGAGGACCCCATGGGCTCCTACATGCCGAAGCCCTGCAGTGATATTGCTACCACTCAAATCACGCTCGCCTCTCCTTTGCAGACCACTGCCGGTTTGACGGGAGTGGGAGGCAACAGCGCGATACCCCGCCTGGCGAGGGCGAAGCCGGGGTAACCCCTGCTGAGCATTCAACAGAAGAGGCACCGAGTCCCCCTGCTGACCACTGGAGCTAGTGGCAGCTGCAACACCAGGTTCCACCCACCCACAACCTGTGGTGTAGGAACCATGCGACGACGGAACATTCTCACGGACAGACCCAGGCTCAGCCATCAACTGGGTGTCAGCCCCTGCCCCCATGAGAAGCGAAGAATGGGGCCACATACGCTTCAATGAAGGTTCGCGGCCCGCAGCCAAAGGAGAACACTCAGAGCCCCGCTTCCGGGGGTAACCGAGAGAGGATTGAACGGGGAGCGGGCTGCTCGCGGCAAAATGACGACGGGTTGGTTTACCAAACCCGAAATCACCCAAAATGGCCGATCCCTCGGCCGCCAAGGCTGTCGGCCTCGCGATACCCTGTTGACTCTCCAACCAGGGCACCACTGGCGGGGGAAACATGGCCGCCTGTCGAGGATCTCGCCACAGTCGTTGACGAGACCGTGCTCCCACCTCTGGCTGCACAGCGTGAGGCGGTGTAGGACCCAGATCAAAAACCACCTGCGCCTCCACAGAACGTCCAAAAAGACTATCTGTGGAAAAAGGAGTCATGAGGAGAGAAAACCGATCCTCTTCCCCAAGAGGAGACTGCTCCAACCAAACATGCCTAACAACCAAAGTCGATAGCATCCGAATCCTCCCCGCAGTTATAGCTTGCGACTGAGTCAAGATCTCTATAACACCACAAACATGAATCACGTTTACAATGTCGACTGGACCCAAAGACCTACAACCCGACGCCATCTTGGATAGGAAAGTAGCCAGCTGAGCCATAACACTGGTCGCCGCTAAATGCCATCCTGCAGCAGTATACCACTCATTCGTCCATACTGCTACCCTCCGAGCCGATATGCTATCAAGCATCGGCCGGGCGGAATGTCGTTCATCCCCGCCTGGGCACAGAAAAGAAGCTACCTGGCTGCTTAGCCAAGGTACCCCCGGCCTGCACCCCGTCGTCAGCCCCTTCAACCGTAAAAAAGGTAAATAGAGCTCAGCAAACCCCCCCACATCCACCACCGACTGACCTTCATTAATGAAGCTGGCAAGAGGAGGGAAAAGCGGAATCCCGCGGCGGGGATTATTAGACATTCCAGCGTCAACATCAGTGTCAGCAGAAAAGGTAGTAGTAGCATTAGCGTTAACAGCATGTTCCAGGATCGCCAGGACATCGCCCACTACAGTGGAACGATCGCCAAGCCGCCCCGGCCCTGGTGCCGAAACATACTCCACAGCACGACCAACACCGACATCGATGCCTACTGACACAGACCTCACCTTTGTACAAGCCGACCCGTTAGTCAAACCTTGTACGCTGCCCCTCGGTCCGTCGCCGTCAGCCGAGGAACCACCAGCATAGGTCTCATGCGTCGTCAAAACAAGCTCCGGAGAATCCAGGGAAACACAATCCTCCGGTAAGCCCTCAACATTACGAACCTTCCTTAATCTTTTCATCCTGCTAGTTATCGTATGGTGCACGCAGCCATTACGCTGGGACGAAAATAGAGGAAGAGTGTTTGGTGACCAGAGTCACAGTTATATGGGCGGTGCCACCATGGGGGCGGGGCCCCATACAGGTGGGGTGCATGTAGTTGTTCGTGGGAGATACAGTAGGTATCATAGGAGATAAGGGGTATCTCAATAAGGCTCAGAGCGGGACGCGAAGCAAATACGATATATAACTGACTCACGGGGAAATACAGGCGACAAAGTGAGTACGTGACCGAACACAACTGTGGTAACAATGACGAAACAATGCAAAACAAATCAATACAATACAATACAATGGCGCGACCATGACTGTGAGAAACGGGCAGGTTTAAATAGTGCCGTGAACTAATTACTAATGAGTGCCAGCTGGTATAAGGCCATGGCCAAGACAGGTGAACACAGAATTAGTAAAGAAAACTCACATCATAAATAAAAGCAAGTGTAATGGGAATATCTTAAAGGAACACATATGTAAAATAACAACCCTTAAAGGAAACATATGAAAAGATGTTAACACTATTAAAAACATGTGTAAAGGGATGAGCCTTAAAGGAAACATATGAAAAGATAAGCCTTTTAAACACAAGCTAAACAACACAACACAACATGAACTAGGGTGACCAGATCCCAATAAACCAAATGTGGGACAAATGGTATGTTTGTGAGGGACAATGTGGGATACCCCCCCCCCCCAGCGCAGCACCCGCCCCTCCTTTTTTTTGGTGGACTGTCCCTGTCCCCTCAATCAAGGCTCATCCGCCACTGTCCTCATTCAAATGACCACAAGCCTAATATGTTTTGCCCTTATTCATTTATTTTATTTTCCTTTTGTCTCTAATGGGTGTTAAGTACTCAAAATAAATAAATAAACAAATAATAAATAAAATGACCACCCAGACTTACAATCACCTATGATTAGGTCTGGACCACCAGTCTTATCACACTGTTACCTTTTTCTGTGTTAACTCGAACCTTAGTAAGAGTACAGGAGAGTGTTATCTTCACTCTAGGGCCGAAGTGGTCATGTACAGTCACGTAATTATTAACGTACTGTCCGGACTCCGGGGTAATTCCCTCTTGATGTGTGGTGGTGACAATAAACCACTGGAAACCGTTATCTTCAGGACTGTGCATTTATTTCCATTATATTCTTCATATCATGCTGTTGACTAACGTTACATATCTCACAACAAGCTACCTGCTTCTGTTGTTCTTCCTGTGTACACACTGTCTCATCACATATTCGCTCCTTGCGTAGCTGACCTGTATGCGTGGGTGCCTCCCTCTTAAAGGAACAGACCATAATCTTATAACACTACCCCCACTCTGGATGGCAATTAACAATTAAATATAATAACATTCCAGCACCCCTATGACTACACACAAAATATCCTAAACAGATTACATAGACTTTTTTTCTTTTTGAACACCCCTTGAGTCTCTGGAGTCCTTTAGGGTCACAATGCCCAAGAACATCTCCCCTTGACGGAGTAACAGTCCATAAGAAACAGTCCATAGGAAACAGTCCATTATAATCCTTAAGATAGTTGTTTCCCTTGAGAACAGGGTGAAATTGTGGAAGGTAGTGCAGTGTTAGGAATTTAAACAGTCCACCTCCTTTCAGTGCTTCTGAGGTTCCAACACACTCTGAAAAAGAAGCATGAAACACACCTACAACGCAACGAATACAGCCCCAATATAACCACAGCTCTAACTCAATATTAAAGGCAACCTCCCAGTATCCTCTCTAGCTTCTAACTGAGTAAAACACCTGCTTCACCTGTTCACCCCAAAATAATTGTATGGTCTCACTTTTCTCACCGTAAACAAGATCACCACCAAAGTAAACTTACTCATGATGCCACAGTGCCTCAAGTGTTTTTCTTTAACCAAAACAATACAAAGTCTTTCAAACAACAAACTCCTTTCAACTATTTTTTCTTTAAACAGGAGTAATATAACCCTTTTTTTTTTAGTAAGTCACCCACTCTCCATATTTATCTGGAGGTCTCCTGGTCCTGCTAGACCTGCCCCTGGATGTTTGGCACTGAGTGGAGTCCATAACCGTTGCTTTTTGAGTACGTTGCACTGCACTACCCCCACTAGCATGAACCTCCTCTGTACTCGAGGAGACTTGGGCTGTGTGTGGCGAAGAGGGGAAAGCAACAGGGCTCAAGGGAATGTCTGTAGATGACTCTGCTTCCTGTCCACTATCACTCCCCGCCGCCGTATCCGGAAACAGATTAGCCAGGAACAGATCAGAGTCGATGAGGCTGGTATCTGGAATGGGTGGTAGAACCTCAGCAGGGTTCCAGACTTGTGCTTGTTCGATGACCCAGACATTATCCAACAGGGTACGGGAGTGGTATGGTTTGAGTTTGTCATGGTGCACTACTTTGACTTTTGCCTTAGGCCCCTTTTTGATGCGGTACACCAAGTCGTCCAGTTGGCCTAGGACAAAGTATGGCCCCTCGTATGATGGCAAGAATTTCCTCACCTTATCTCTTACTCTCTTGGTGCCTTTTACTAGGTGCCAGACAGCATCACCTGTGTGGTACAGAGTGCGGCAAACGTTCTTGTCATATTGCTTTTTGGCCCGTTCCACAGACTGACCTAGGGCATCTCTGGCGATCTGGTGAGCAAGCTCCAGCCTTTCACGGAGCTGAGTGACATACTGTGGAGGAGTCTGGGCACTTTCATGGCCGGGTGGCAGACCAGCCACCAGGTCAATTGGCTCAGTCACTTCCCGCCCAAACAACATCATGTTGGGGGTAAACCCAGTGGAGCTGTGCTTTGTTGCCCTATAGGCCATTACAGCATAGGGAATCATGATATCCCAATCCCAGTGGCAGCGTTCAGCTGTTGTGGCTAAGATATTTTGCAGAGTGGCATTGAAACGTTCAACCTGCCCATCAGACTGTGGCCTGAAAGAAGTGGTGCGCGTCTTCTCTA
This sequence comes from Notolepis coatsorum, assembly GCF_963971535.1. NCBI lineage: Eukaryota > Metazoa > Chordata > Actinopteri > Aulopiformes > Paralepididae > Notolepis > Notolepis coatsorum. The sequence continues at coordinate 16,156,641 of NC_140166.1, read as the reverse complement.
TTCCAAGTAGTTCACACATTTTCTGAAACACTTGTGATTCAAAATTGGTGCCCTTGTCACTGTGCAAAGTCTGAGGTGCTCCAAAACGACATACCCATTCAGAGGTGAATACTTCAGCGACAGTTACAGCCTGCTCATCTGGTAGGGGATAGGCTTCCACCCATTTGCTGAAGTAGTCTTGAACTACTAACACATAGCGACTATGACGATCAGTCTCGTTGAGGGGGCCCATTATATCCAGAGCCACTCGCTCCATAGGTGCTCCAACGCGGACAGTGCCCATGGGGGCCTGGGGTGTCTTAGAGGGCCTGGCTCTGGCAGCACAGCTAGCGCATGTGCGGCACCACAGCGTGACATCTTCTCTCATACGATACCAGTAGTATCTTGTCTGCAGACGGGTGAGAGTCCGATCCACTCCAAAATGACCCCCCACAGGACCATCATGCATTTGTCTCAGGACATCTGACTGGTACATACGAGGTAGTATTATCTGAGGGTAGAATATGGTTTCCTCTGCACAATAGAAGCGTCGCACCAGAATACCTTCTTTGAAATACAGTCTTTTCCACTGACTCCAATATGTTTTGGTGGCCGGGCTATGAGGTGAGATCTCCGCCCATGAGGGACGTTCTGTTCCCTGTTCCAGCGCTTTCCTGATGGGAGTGATATCAGGGTCAGCTATCTGAGCCTCCCTCAGCTGCTCAACGGTCCAACCGTGGAATAATTGCGCCTCTGTAGTCTCTGTGAGAAGAATCCTTTCTTCAGTTTGTGAATTTCCATCAGACCTTAAGTCCTCCACACCTGTGCTTCCCATTCCAGGGGATGGGGAGTCCACTACCCCCACTAAGCTCAACTCTATGGGATGAGCTTCAGTAGTTCCTGCTGTCACACTACCGCCCAGGTCACACTGCACAGCCTGATGTCTTGACTTTTCCATGTTCAACAACGGGTCTGGCACTTTGCAAGGGCAGAACTGACGACAAGGCCTTCTAGACAGAACATCGGCATTGCAGTGCTGCCGTCCTGGGCGATGGATCACCTTGAAGTTGTATTCACCAAGCTTCTCAAGCCATCTGGCTAACTGTCCCTCAGGCTCCTTCATCCGTATTAGCCAGCGGAGGCTACTATGATCCGTGCGGACGGTGAAAGATCTTCCCAGCAGGTACTGGCGGAAGTGTGATGTGAATTCCACCACGGCTAGCAACTCCCTCCGTGTGGTACAGTAGTTTTGTTCAGTCTGGGAGAGTCTTCTACTGCCATATGCCAGCACACGCTCCTCACCGTCCTGCATCTGAGAAAGGACAGCTCCGATTCCAGTGTCACAAGCATCTGTGTCTAGAATGAGGTCCCCGGTATCAAGGGGGTAGCCAAGGACAGGTGCAGTGGTAAGTAGTTGCTTTAGTTTATCAAATGCCTCCTGGCATTCCTGTGTCCAGTGGAAACGGGCATACTTTTTGGTCAGGGCATGTAGAGGTTGAGCGACAGCAGCAAAGTCTTTTACAAAACGTCTGTAGTATGACGCGAGGCCTACAAACTGGCGGACCTCACTGACGTCGGATGGTGTAGGCCACTCTCTGACTTTCTGGACTTTCTGTGAGTCGGTAGCGACCCCCTGCTCGGAGACGATGTGCCCGAGGTAGGCTACTTGCCGTTGGAACAGGCAACACTTTGCTGGTTTCAATTTCAACTTGGCTTGGCGCAGTCGGTCAAACACCTGGGATAGCCGCTGCAGCATTTCTGGTACATCTTTTCCCAGTGTAATGATGTCATCTAAGTATACTAAGCAGGTCTCCCATTGCATGCCAGCAAGGACGCGGTCCATTAGACGTTGAAACGTTGCTGGGGCGTTACATAGCCCAAACGGCATGACATTCCACTCAAAGAGCCCCTTCCTGCTGCAGAATGCTGAGGCCTTGCGTGCTCTGGGGGTTAGTTCCACCTGCCAATAGCCAGATGCAAGGTCCAGAGTGCTGAACCATTTGGCGCTGGATAAGGTGTCCAGAGTATCTTGAATACGAGGTAATGGGTACGCATCTTTAATGGTACAGTCATTCAAAGCCCTGTAGTCCACACAGAGACGATAAGTATCGTCCTTTTTGCGTACCATGACAATGGGCGCGGCCCAACTGCTGTGGCTGTTACGGGCGAGTCCAGTCTCGAGGCTCTGCTGTATCTGCTGGTCAGCATTCAGTTGTTTTTCCTGGGCCATGCGGCGGGGGTGTTGTTTCACTGGGACACCTGGCAGGGTTTGAAGGGAGACAGGAGAGGACAGGAGAGGACGCAGGCGTTTGTTGTTCGCCGCTTCTCCGTCTGATTTGACATTTTAATTATATACAAAGCCAACTTTTTAGATTAATAACTTTGAGAACTTTTATATTGTTTATATATGTTTTAACTTTTTGTGATTTTTACTCTGATCTCTATACGGATACATTTTTGTTTAATGGTTTTTTTCGACGGCTGTTATCAACTACACAGGCCCATTGTCCTCCATTTGAATCCTATTCAACATCCACTGAGATATTTCTCCAAGTTCCATCTTCTTTCCTCGATGCCATGGATCATCTGACCAGCTCCGTGGATCCAGCCCAGGGCTAATTCAACAAATAGCTCCTGGCTAATAACAACAGTTAAGTCCAGGGTTGTCTGATATGACGATTGTCTGGCTGTAGATATATGGCTAAACGTGGTGGTAATCTACACCCTACACCAAGCTAAACGTTAGAGTGTTTCAAAGTGTCCTACCTTGGGATTATTGCACGGGTTTTGAATGATCTGACGGCTGTCAGAGCTTCTTCCTGCATCGCCCGGGCTCTGTTGCTGCCGAGCACCAGCTGACTACCGTTAGCATTCGGCTAACTGTTTCAGCGCCGGTATGCTGAAATACGTCATCCCGCAGCTCCTGTGTCTCAACAGCTACAACCTCCCAACGCTCGCCACAACAATAAAACAACTTGGACCTCTTCGCCGGCCTCGTTACATCCACAGAGGCACCCAGAGGAAGCTTGTTTACTTCCAACATGGACATGCAGCTATTCCATCAATCTGTTCTGCTGGTCGCCGTGTCGCAGATCTGACGCGTCATCGGAGCTCTGTGACCGCTGGTGCTAGTAGCCCGGGAAACCCCGCGAGACTTCTGCGTTTTACCACGGGGAGTAACGCGAGATCACAACCCGCAAAGGATTTCAGAAATCGTGGAGTGGATTCTAGCCTACTCCGGCCCTTACAGAGACTCACCTCATTACCAAAAGTCAACTTCTAAATACACAATCTCTCAATAATAAATCATCATTCATACAAGACCACATTATTGACAAGGAGATAGACTTCATGTGTCTCACTGAAACCTGGCACCAGCCAGAGGTTTACTTCACCCTAAACGAAGCCTGTCCTCCTGGCTACAGTTACCTGGAGAAAGCCCGCAGCACCGGTCGTGGTGGAGGCTTAGCCGTTATTCACAGAAAGGAACTGGAACTGTCCCCCCTGCCCCTGCCTGTACTGTCCTCATTTGAATGCCTTGCTTTCAAATGTAAACCCCCTCTCCTCATGACAATGCTACTGATTTACCGGCCACCTAAACCCAACTCTGTTTTCATCCCAGAGATGCAGGACCTCCTCACTACACTCTGCACAACCTCTGCCAATATTATAATACTTGGAGATATAAATATTCACGTCGACACGCCCTCCTGCCACCCTGCAGCTGAGTTTCTGCTACTCCTGGACTGCCTCAACCTCACACAACACATTGATGTCCCCACACACACAAAGGGCCACACGCTCGACCTGGTCATCACAAACTCCGCCCCCATCAACAACCTGCTAGTCTACGATCTAGGGGTATCCGACCACAAGACCATCTCAATGGAGCTGTCTTTCCAGTCTCCACTCAACAAGCCCAAGCGCCAAATCCGTTTCAGGAACCTCAAAAATATCAACCCGGACACTATGACCCTGGACCTCCAGCTTCTCTCCTCTGTCAACTTCTCATCAGCAACTGAGTCAGTGGACTTCTACAATAAATCCCTGAACAGTCTTCTGGATCTCCATGCCCCTGTTAAATCCAAAACGGTCACCTTCGCACGCTCAGCCCCCTGGTACACCAGCGAGCTGCGTAGTATGAAGACTGCTGGGCGTGTCCTTGAGCGGCGACTCAAGGTCTCAGGACTCACTGTACATAAATTGGCCTACCGTGAACACCAGAAGGCCTACTCAAAATCCCTCAGTCTGGCACGGTCCCAGTACTACTCTTCCATCATAAATGACAGTCCTGGAAACTCCAAGCAACTATTCTCCACCATCAACCACCTCCTCAAACCCCAAATATCACCTCACTCTGATTCTTCTGAGGAACAGTGTAGCAACTTTGCCACCTTCTTCAGGACCAAAGTTGACACCATCCGCTCCCTCCTCTCTAGCCCCTCTGCCCCTCCAGTCCAAACAGTTGAACCACAGCCGGCGACTACTCAACCTCTCTGCTGCTTTTCAATCATCACACAGCGAGAGGTTGAGGAAATCGTCAGGAAAATGAAACCTTCCACTTGTATCCTGGACCCCTTTCCCTCAGCCCTGGTGAAATCCAATATTGTCACTATGAGCCCTCTCATCACCAAGGTCATAAACCTCTCTCTCCAGGCTGGCCATGTCCCCTCTGCCCTTAAAACTGCAGTCATAAAGCCACTAATTAAAAAACCCTCCCTAGACCCGGAAATTTTGGCTAACTACAGACCTATATCCAACCTCCCATTCCTATCTAAGGTGCTGGAGAAGGTAGTTGCCGCTCAGCTTCAGGACCACCTAAACTCGAACCAACTTCTCGAGAAGTTCCAGTCAGGTTTCCGCTCTGGCCACAGCACAGAAACTGCCCTGGTCAGGGTCACCAATGACCTACTGATGACGGCTGATGCTGGCTCTCCTTCCCTCCTCATCCTCCTTGACCTCACAGCAGCCTTCGACACCGTCGATCATGACATCCTCCTTCACCGGCTCCAGTCCACCATCAGACTTTCAGACTCTGTCCTTGAGTGGTTCAGATCCTACCTCACCGGAAGAACGGAGTATGTCTCCTTGGGAGAGGCAGGGTCTGACACCCATCATGTCACCTGTGGTGTCCCACAAGGATCAGTCCTCGGCCCCACCCTATTCACCCTCTACATGCTCCCCCTTGGCTCTGTCATCAGCCGGCATGGAATATCATTCCACTGCTACGCTGATGACACCCAACTATACCTAAAAATAAACCCCACCCCATCCACAGTTCTGCCATCTTCCACGCTGACCACATGCCTGGAGGAGACCAAGGCATGGATGAAGCACAACTTTTTACAGCTAAACAGTTCAAAAACTGAAGCCATTATCATTGGCACCCCACACCAGGTTCGTTCATCCACCATCACCACCATCACCTTTTCCGGCCAAAACATCACCCTGTCACCAACAATAACCAACCTAGGGGTAAAAATGGACCCTCACCTGACCTTTGAGGCACACATAAATCAACTATACAAAAATTCTTTCTACCACCTTAGAAACATCGCCAAACTACGCCCCTCACTCACGCTGTCAGATGCCGAAAAGCTCATCCACGCCTTTGTTTCCTCCAGGCTGGATTACTGCAACGCACTCCTCATCGGGATTCCTAGCAAGAACATCCAAAGGCTACAATGTATCCAAAACAGCGCTGCTAGGATCCTGATGAGAGTGCGGAAATACCACCACATCACCCCCATCCTCAAGTCCCTTCACTGGCTCCCTGTCTCACTCAGGATTGAATTCAAAGTATCCCTGCTCACCCACAAATGCATCTACGGAAACGCCCCCCTATACCTCAAAGAACTCATCACCCCTCACTCCTCCTCTCGACATCTCCGCTCTGGCCAGGCAAACCTCCTCCAGCGCCCAAGGACAAATCTATGCACTATGGGAGATCGGGCTTTTTGCTCCTCCGCTCCCAGTCTGTGGAATGCTCTCCCTGACTACCTGAGAGCACCACAGACTGTGGATGTTTTTAAGAAAGGCCTCAAAACCCACCTTTTTAGTAGAGCCTTCTGTTGACCTTTTATCAAATTTTTTTTGCTCCACACATTTTATGTTCTTTTACCAATTTATTTTATCAGTTTTATTATTCTATGTTTCTCTGCTATTTTATGTTTTAGTCTTGCCTATTTTTATATTCTTTCTTTCCTTTATTCTCGCTAGCTTTTAAGTCCCTTAACTGTAGCGCTCTGAGAGTTGCCCCGCAACTGTAAAGCGCATTACAAATGAAATCTATTATTATTATTATTATTATGTTGCACTAGGTTAGTACGGCCTAGGTCAGTGGGTCCTGTAGAGAAGATGTCGCCGTAGTCTTGCAGGAGCTTCGCTAGACTGCACTTTTCCCCGGTAGTTAGCTCAATGGAACTCTGGGCGTACAGAGTGGTGAGATGTTCTGGCACGGTGGGGAAGGCACGGTCGGACTGTTGGGATTCAGTGATGATGGTAGGGGGCTCCATTATCTCAACAGACTGGAGAAACCCTGCTACAGCTCCTTTCTTGATGGTAACATCAGTGGTTCCTGGGTTAAATACTCTGATTGGTATACTCTTACTGGGCTGGGCTCCTACTAAGACCCGGGCCACCAGCAATCGGTGCTTCTCAACAAAGCCTTTTGTAGGGCATAGCATCACCTCTCCTTTCACAGGGGTCCGGAAATGAGCATTTCCCGGTATAATGTACTCACGTCCTGGTGCTAGAACTGTGGTGCGAGCTACTCTTACTGCATGTGCTCTCGGCCTGTTGTCCGGATGGAAGTATTGTATTTGTTCACCGAACAACACAATCTTTCGGTTGCCAAAGTCCAGATGTGCTCTTGACTGCTCTAAGAATGGATGGCCCAGGATGGCCTCAGCACTGCCTGGCAGGTCGGCAAGTATGAAATCTACACCCACAGTCTGGCTGCCAATCTGAACAGGTAAGTAAACTTCACCCAAAGCAGGGACATTCCCAGGACCAATGCCATGCAGGGACTGTACAGTTGATGGCTGGATAGGTGGTCTGACCTCCGGGTGGATAGAATTATAGTATCGCAAAGGCAGCACATTTCTCCCTGCCCCAGAGTCTAAGATGGCACAAATCTCCATGTCATACATCAGCAGGTGGATACACATTTCTGGGCTCTCACCTTTACCACTGGACCCTCTGCGTGCATTTTGGTTTTTGGAGACATTCAAAACTGTGTCCGCCTGCAGCTTAGTTGGGTTTGTTAGAGAGTGGCAATTACGCCACATGTGTCCAATACCCGAGCAGTTGTGACAGCGGATGCTATCCCAATTTGTATCTTTTTGTCTCCTTTGTTTGTATTGCGCGGGGTGGTTCTGGTTCTGCTTTGTGGGTGCTGGTGCTGCACCATTATTTCCCTCAGCTTCATCAGAGTGGGCATAATCGCGCACCATAGCCATTCTGGTTCTCCGCTCAGCTACATTCCGTGCTCCAGTCTGCATGAGCTGTGCAACGCTGGTAGCTGCTCTCCTGGTAGTTTCATAACGACGAGCAATGTCGTAAGCTTGGGCTAATGTGCGAGGTCGGTCTTCTAGGAGCTTCTGAATAATGTTGGCGTCCCCCATAGCATTAGTGAACACCTCAACACTGATTGCATCCTGCTCCTTTTCAGAACGGTCAGCGTATGCAATAGACACTTTCTCATATATGTCGTCCCTCAAGATGTGTAATGCCTCACCTGGCAGGCGGATTCGTTGCCTTAACTCGATGGCAACAGCCACTGCATACTCTGATGATGGGCCATAAGCAACCTCCACCTCCTCAACAATGTCTCTGTAGTCCCAGCGTGCTGACCTTGGGTTGCGGTGGACCACTGCTCCTGCTGCACCTATGAGACAGAACCTCAACTGGACAGCCATAGTGTTCTCTGACCAGCGATTAGCCTCAGCACAGCTCTCAAAGCGCTGCAAGAAGTCCTTCCATGGTGTGGTGCCATCATACTGACCCGGTTGTAGTGTAGGAATCCTCTCTCGCTGAACACTGTCGTCCTCGCTGTCTGAAGACAGGTTGTACTGCACACGCCGGGGCAGCCGGCCACTTGGATGGAAGCCTGCTCGCCTGCGATGGGACTGATCATAGCCATAAGTCACAGCTTCATTACCTCCATGGACCGGTGTACTCTGCCTGTGGTGTACACCGCCCTCTGGCTGCACCTGACGGGAACACACACCCGGTGTCACAGGGGTGGAAAGCAGGGTTGCAGGTTCAATATGTGGGGAATAGACTGTCACATTGTTCATAGGTGTGCTCTCCATAAAGCAGGGCTATTCAACTAAATTGTTCAGGGGGCCACATTGTCAGAAACCCAAGGGGCCAGGGGCCGGACTGCCACGGCGCCTCCCCGTGCTATGAATATATGTACACTTGACACAACACGCAACCACATTTTCACAACTTTTATTTAACTACATTGCAAAAGTAGTATACTTTTCAAAAAAAGTGCTTTATGTGCCACATCTGCAACATCTCCTGCAGAAAGTGCTTCATTTATGACTGTGCAACAACTGCAACATCTCCTCTTCAACATTTCAATATAAAAATAAAATAAAAAACAAACAAGTGCATGATGTGCATCTGAACATTCTAACATCAACACTTGAACAAAAAAACACATTTATAGTGCAGCTGAGCTTATGAAAAAGTGCTTCATGTCTGTGCAACAACAGCAAATCACAGCATCTTATTAGCACTTATTGTCCACTCTTAACTCTCAAACATCAGGGGGGTGGGGGGCAGACAGGCCTAGCCTACATAAACACATCTAATGAGAGCGATTGCACTTCTTTGACTGGGCAATGGCAGAGAAAGAGGGTTCTCATAGGAAGTGAGGGCTACCCGCAAACAGTGATGCAAATGCTCATTTGTCAATGAGGCACGTTGCTTGTTTTAATGGCATTCATGTGAGAGAAACTGGATTCACAGGTGTATGTTGAGCCAAACATTGTTAGCACAGATATTGCCAGCGTTTTTATTTTGGGGAATGTCTTGACATGAATACACTTTATCCAAAATGTTGTGGTGGATTCATTCTCAAGTGCCTGCTTCAGAGCAGATGATGCTTGCATGTCAATTATTTCAAGTTGCAGGAGACCTTCATCAATGTGAAGTGATGCAAGGAACTCTTGTCCTTTTGTGGAAATAGCAGCTACATTGGCAAATGGGTTGCTCACAAAATGCATCAATTCTCTGGACATGTCAAATTCATCAAATCGACTTGCAAAGTTTTCCCTCAATTTATCAATGAAATCTGTCATTAATTGAGTGACTTTTGGCTCAATTGTGCGTGTTAACGTTGACATGAAAAGAAAAAAGCTAAAAAAAAAAAGAAAAAAAAATATTAAAAAAAACTATTTTTTTTATTTTTTTTTATTTTTTTTTATTATCATGTAATCTTTGGCGGGCCGGTCAGAATCATCCCGCGGGCCGGATCTGGCCCGCGGGCCGCCAGTTGAATAGCCCTGCCATAAAGGCTGCTGGTTTAGCAGCAATGCAGGGGTTAATGTTATGGGTAGCTGCATCTCCTATGGTCATTGAATGCATTTGTCCATACAACATATTCATATGGGGAGGCTCAGTTCCATAATGACTTTGCTGCATTTCAATGCCACTGTCTCTCATACTTTGATCATTCATATGAGCAAAGGGGTTTGTGCTTGACAACGACCGATGAGCATGTGGGTAATTGTCACTGGCCATTATCAATGGCTTATTACGTGCAGTAAATGGGTTTGACATTGCACCAGTAGGGGGCAGCTGATCCTCTGTTATGAACGGGTTGAGGCTTTGTCCATGTTGGTACTTCATTTCACGTCTCAGGTTAGCGACATCAGACTGAGAGTACATGGTTGTAGTTGTGGGGGTTAACATGAATGGGTTAGAGTAGTTGATCACTTGCTCTTCATAGTTGGTCATTTCCCCGTCAACGTTACTTCCATGGGCCGTCATCTTCTCAACTCAGTTCATTGACTGACGAAATTGCCTCGTGCGTCTATTAGCATGAGCTAACTATACGTGTCCATAGTTTACAACTCATTGATGAAATCAGGATTTTTCATATCCCGGACTCGAGCCCCCAATGTTACCTTTTTCTGTGTTAACTCGAACCTTAGTAAGAGTACAGGAGAGTGTTATCTTCACTCTAGGGCCGAAGTGGTCATGTACAGTCACGTAATTATTAACGTACTGTCCGGACTCCGGGGTAATTCCCTCTTGATGTGTGGTGGTGACAATAAACCACTGGAAACCGTTATCTTCAGGACTGTGCATTTATTTCCATTATATTCTTCATATCATGCTGTTGACTAACGTTACATATCTCACAACAAGCTACCTGGGCCCCGTTTCATGTACCTGGATAACTGAGTTAGCCGGATAACTTTAGCTGGATAACTGGGTTAGCCGGACTTTCCGGTTTCATGTACGTGGATTTTCCAGATCACCATGCCAACAGATCCAAAAGTTTGAGCCTGCTCGAAAGCAGAGTTCAAGTTCAAGTTAGCCCGATCACGCAGAGCCACGCCCCCGCAAAGAAGTGACAGCTCGTTTCCTGAAACTATTCCCACAGTCTACGATCTGCATTATACCATTCTGAATTACGTTTTTGTGCTCCATTCTTCCAGAGGGGGCTTTTGAAATGTAAAATAGACCCAAAATGCTGATATTAAATTCACTTTGTCCTAAATAATGCACGTTATATATACCGTGCGCTCGCTCGTGCGATGTACACAAAAATGTGGTTATTTTAATTGTAACTGGGATTAAGATGTCTGATGAGATGCGCTGTTTGACGGATTTGAGAAATTGAATGAGCCGTTGACGTCACATGAATGAATGAGGATAAAGAAATAAAACTTCATTCAAAATAAGGAATATTCTAAACACGGGTCTCTCGTTCATTAATGTATAAACAATGAATTTATCCCATCTGGCACAGTGGCCCAGCGGTAGTGCTCAAGCCTGCCAACCTTGCGACCTGGGTTTAAATCCCGGTGTTTCCAATATGATTCTTTTGAATATAATATTAATGATTATACGCCAAAGTAGCCTGGTTTTAAGTTAAAATATTATAAATCTACATGCATTGAGGATGTCATTCTTTATATAGCTCTCAACGTGCACCAAATTGAATTATTCCTATATTGCAAAAAAAAGGAGACAACTAGGGTCTTGAACCCCGGTCGTCCGTGTGAAAGTCAAAAGAACAACCCGTTAGACCACGTTGGAGATAAGTTAAAGATTGACTATACATCAATCAATGGGCAAGAGGGCCGTATCGTAATTCTGTATAACAGTTAACTAGTTATTTTCGCTAGCAAGATCTCATTTGATTATTCAATCCAGCAGGCAAGTTTAAAGAAATATAATCTGATTGATTGAGGTAATGAGGGACTTAGAATTAGCCTATAGATAACGCATTTAACTTGTCGGCGAGGCGATTGAGCCGTATTGCAATCTGTCAATAAAGTCTTAAATCAATTAATCAATCAATGCCGTTGAGAATCAGGGTCTCTGCCATCGATACGTGCTGGCTTTTCACCTAAAACGGCCGCGCGCATTTAGCCTGACTCGCAAGTCTGGCTTGAGTTAACGAGACTGAATCCACCTTTGTGAAACAGGAAAATCCCGGCTTCGAACATCGGGTTAACTGAAGCTGGATAATGGACATCTTGATCGACTTAGTTGAACCACGTACATGAAACAGGGCCCTGCTTCTGTTGTTCTTCCTGTGTACACACTGTCTCATCACATATTCGCTCCTTGCGTAGCTGACCTGTATGCGTGGGTGCCTCCCTCTTAAAGGAACAGACCATAATCTTATAACAACACACATGCACACACACACACACACACACACACATAATGACCACCCAGACTATGTATAATATTGACCACCCTCACAACGCTTTTTCACTCTCCTGCCCTCCGGGAGGAGAATGAGGAGCCTCCGAGCCAGGACCAGCAGACTGAAAGACAGCTTCATACACCAGGCTGTCAGGAAGCTGAACTCTCTCCCAGCTCTAGCCTCTCCCCTCCTCTACTCTGCCACCACAGAACCTGGACTAAGAACACCCCCCCCCCCCGCAGTAATGGCACAATAATAAAGAATATGATTATCTTCCACCTGCACTGATTTGTGCGGGGGGTGGTTAGGTTACCAAACGGCTACTCGCATCTTTTTTATTGTTATTATTCGTTTTCAATCTAAACCGTTTGGGATTGTTTTCCCCTTTTCAAATTTCAACCCAGCGAGCGGTCTTCTCTCGTGCCGAGCAGCGGAGATTACAGCAGCGCATGGAACTGATCTGTTTATCCCAAGTTGCGCGGAAGGACAACTGGCTCTGAAACGGACCCGCCGCGCTCGACAGCGTTGGGACTTGTTGTTGTCATAGGATGCGGTGTCACTCGCGGCCAGATACTAGTAACGTTACGTGACGCATAGAGGCTCTTCACATTGGCTGGGGGGGCGGGGGGGGGGCGGGGACATTAGCGTGGATGACAACCAATCATGCGGGACATGGTCTCAATTTGCGTGACGTGTGAAAAGAGACAGAAATGCTGTACAATCACGCGCAATGCGTGCATCTGGCCACCCTAACATGAACAGAGGAAACACAGCATTAAAGATAGCATAAATATCATCCAGCAGACCTAGGACTAGAGGCCTGAGAAGGTCCAATATCTGGAGTTGCTGCGCTTGGCCACCAGAGGGCGGCAGAAAACCACTGTTCATATTGTTCGGACAGGATCCCTGGCCGGGACCATGACAATTGAACATTATTTTGATATTTCATTACCAATTATCATAGCAAAACAGCTTTTTCAAACAGTCTGTAATGCATTTTGGAAACGGGAGATGGGCTCATGGTGTAATGGGCCACCTGGCCTGAGAAAAGTAAGGAGGAAAGAAAAAGTAAGGACTTACTTCTGGTCATTATTTGGGTAGAACACACATATTTTGAATGCCTTCGGCAGACTTCAAATGAGCCATTTTAATCTAGATTAATCTAGATTAACTCCAGGATTGCAGATAGATTAATCTAGATTAAAAAAAAATCTATGCCCACCTCTAATATAAATAAACAAAAGCAAAACATAACTACATTTACATGTTCGAAAAGGAGTAGGAAGAAGTATACATTTATCTAATCCTACCCCTTTTCCACTACTCAAATGAGTGTACTAATTTAAAACCTTACAAAATATATTGAATTATATTATGTAGCGTTTTGATTGATTAACCATCTTTATCAAAAGTGTGTGGGTCTATTATTTTTCTCATTATACTATCCACTGAACTGTTGTATGTGTACAACCTCAATCTTTAGAAAATTGCACCAGCATCTTTAATATTGTAGGTTGGGAATCACAAGGTAAAGTGTTTTTGATACAAATTTGCTGCATATCATGGTATGAATTCACATTCAAGTATACTAATGCACCAATATTTGACTCAGATGTTTAGGTACATGTGTAAATGTCTATTTCAGAGAGATTTTGTCTTCCCAACAAATGTTACATTTGTCTTTTTTTTGTAATTTACATACATATACATTTATGGGCTCTGACAAAATTCGGCAGGATATATTGCGGAGAACTTTTAACCCTGTGTCCATGATGTTATTGTCTATGGAAGAATGCATTCAGAATGTAGTTCCCAGACGTGGGAATGAAAATCATTTTATAGCCACTTTTCAGGCTTCACCTTATGGCCTAATAGTGGCATTACAAACACGTCACAGTCAGCATCAGGAGTAAAGTATGGCACCACTGCAAATGATGAACAGAACAACTCTCTTTTTATGCATTCACATTTGGGATAAAACAGGTTTATTTACACTAGTAAAAAACACTTGTATTCCATTTTCCTGTTCCACTTTGGTGGAACAACTCAGAGTTGATTCTTAGGGAATTACTTAATGGGGTCATATAGGGTCTTGTTCTTCTGCACGTTAGCAAGTTCCAATTCTTCACTAGAGGGAGAGGTTTTAACAACACACAGGTGTATATAGTCACATCCTCCCACATAGACCTGTGGGACAGAGAAGAGAATTTAAAGGAGAATCCGTGAACAGGTGACAAAAGAATGGAACGAGACTACACTGTAAAAAGAGATGTGTTCAAATCAACATGCTTCGTGCCCGATGTGTTATAAACACGTTCAATAAAACACCTGTGTTACACTCACTACACGTGTTAGCACCTGTGTTACACTCACTACATGTGTAATTTTTTATGCCGTGAACGTTAGTGTGTTAACGCCCGCGATTCATCTGGAAACCTTAGGGCTAGATCCACAAAGAATGGATTGCACGGTGCAAGATGCACCCTTACTTACAATTCATTATGAATTGAAAATGGGGGACCCTGATATAAACAAGACGAAAGTCTTTCTCTGGTCTGCATCCCCTTAACAATTGTGTGTATTGAGCCGTACTGTATTGTACCCATTCTGCAATCTGTTAATACAATTTTCATTCAATCAATCAATCTCCGCGGTGATAGATTGAATGAAAATGTTATTAACAGATTGCAGAATGGGTACAATACAGTACGGCTCAATACACACAATTGTTAAGGGGATGCAGACCAGAGAAAGACTTTCGTCTTGTTTAAATCAGGGTCCCCCATTTTCAATTCATAATGAATTGTAAGTAAGGGTGCAACTAGCACCGTGCAATCCATTCTTTGTGGATCTAGCCCTTAGTGTTTTACTTTTACTTTTATATAAATGCATAATTATGACAGTTTGATCCCAGCTTCCTTCTTTTCCAGCGCGGATGTTTACCATGAGATGAGCCACAGCAGAGCGCCCCTGCATGTCTAGCAGTATCCACAAGGCAAGTCAATTATATCGTTTTAAAAAGATATTAAAGAGTGAACTGATGTAAATGAGACCGATGTAGTACAGATGTGATTGACAGTTTTATGTGTGTCTCTTTTAATAATTATTTTTCAATTTCAGTTACCATTTCAGATATGAGTTTTTTGGGGGAATGTGAATGTATACGACCATTCATTTTATCTGCAATGTTGAATATCCATTTTTGATTTCCTTTATGCTTTCTGTTTTTATTTGTATTTAATTGTATTTTATTTTAATTGTATTACTAATTACATTCTGTATTTATATTCGGTTATATTATTTGTGTGTGAGGACCCCAGGAAGATTAGCCCAGAGACGAAATGTCCACTAGGACACGGGGGACATGTCCCCCTCACTTTTCAAAATCTTGTTTTTGTCCCTCTCACTTTTTACAGTCCGAAAACTAACATTATACAATGCTAATTAATATGCAAGACTTTTTCTGTGCTGTAGATTTTCTGTGCAGTAGATTCCTCCTGCTCTTGCTGATACCCCAGTTTCACACTTGCATACACCCTTTCACACACAACATACAAGCACTCATTCATCTTCATACTCGCACCTAGACACACGCATCTGTTTGCATACACATGCGCGCACGCACACACACACACATACTTTTTTTACATAGGCTGTGCATGGGTTTATTTGTTTATTTGTTTATGTGTATGATTCTTAACTGTGTTTTTATTTGATTATTAATATATATATATTATTTTTTAATTTTTTATTATTGTTATTATTATTTTGTATTCCTGTTGGGGCCTCTTGGACCAGATCGACATTGCAAATAAGAAACCGGTTCTTAATGTTTTAGCTGGCTAAATAAAGGTAAATAAATGTGTGCGTTTGTGCAATGACAAGTCGAGAGAGGAGTATGGCTAATGAAAAAAAAACATGGTTAAATGGAAATCATCGTGGGTATGATTTGAGCTTCGCACACGAAAAAATCAATCATCCGCACATATTTCCCATCCCATAATAATAGTGCCCCCCCCCCCCCCCCCCCCCCCCCCACTTCTCAAACTAGTTAGTCATTAGTCATTCATTTGACAGCTAATGGGGATCCTAATAAGACGGAAACATGTCTCTTTTTGCAGTGTGTCTGAGTCTAACCACGTCTTCAGAGTGAAAAGGTGTCTCGCAGTTTTGATTACCTTGATGAAGTAGTTGATCCCGCCCACGACCAGCAAACGATAGCTCACTGCGCTGAAGGCAACGTACTTCTTACATGTCCGTCTCTCTGCTTGTGGCCTCACCTGTACATGAATGAAAGTGGGTACAAGTAGATTAAAACAGGCTGGTCTGTAGAGCAGGCAACACAGATCCTAAAAGACAGGGAGGGTGTTCCAGCTGAAGATGACAGCTCAGCACAGCCGGATCTCGCTTAAAATACTGTAAATTAAGTACTTGTCGACCACAGGAAAAAGGTACATATTGTACGTTATGTTAAGTAATATATAGACCCCCCCCCCCTTATTTTTTTTTAAACACCGAAATACGCAATTTTAGAGTAATTAGAGATGAATACTGAAGAACTAGAATCATTAGAGGTTCTCAAAGTGAGGTCCATGTCCATGAGAGGGATCTGGGCAGTCCCCATAGAAAATTCAAAGTTAACAGGACCAAATCATCAGTTTCTTATTTATTTATTTAACCTTTATTTAGCCAGATAAAACATTGATCTGGTCCAAGAGGCCCCAACAGGAGTACAAATATACATATATACACATATATATATACATATATATATAATATATATACATATACTGTACATACATACACACATATACACCAATAACTAAATAAAAACACAGTTAAGAATCATACAGATAAGCAAATAAACAAACAAACAAACATATGCAAAAGAAATAAACAGTTCATCTCTAGTCTTTACAGTTTTCTTCAATTGCATAAACACTCAAATCAAAAGTATTACACAATTATCAAAACCTTACACTCAAGGAGCAAAACATAGGCCCAGATTTACACCCCTATAAGCACAATGTCAGCCTCACACTTTTTGCAAAACAATACACACAGTGATTTTGCAAAACACTAAACACACTTGCATTACATTAGACACAGAATGTCAAATTACCACACATATGAGCCAATTGGTTAAACACAGCCATCAGATGCACAAACACACCATTGCTTAATTGTAGATACACCAATCAGGTTTAAGCACTATAAAAATGCAGCAGGTGAGTTCACCTGTCTTCAACCAAAATGGAAGGAGAGTGAAGTACTGTACACAGAGAACGTGAAAATATACAATACATTCACCAAACACTACACAAGACAACCAATGATGCAGACTGATGAAAATATAAATGTTCTCCCATTTTCCCAAATCAGTCAACATGTCAACATGGAGAATCACAACAAAAAATTCTCTTGCCAGATCCATGCAAAGAGATAATGTCTAGTATTTTCTGTACTCTATTTAAAAAAAATCAAAATTGTTTTTGTTTTACTGTAATTTTAACCTGTACTGGATACAGTATTTTATGTTTGTCTGATATTTGCTGAGCTTACAGTGTTATGCACATACCGTAGTAGCATGAAAACTGGGACATATTTTGTTGTGATTCTCCATGTTGAAATGTTGACTGATTTGGTTATATGGAGAGAACATTTATATTATCATCATTCTGCATCATTGATTTGGGTATATGGAGAGAAAATGTTTTTTTTTCATCAGTCTGCATCATTGATTTGGGTATATGTAGATAAATAAATTATATTTTCATCAGCATTGGTCTTGTGTAGTGTTTGGTGAATTTATTGTATATTTGCACATTCTCTGCGTACTTCACTTACAGTACTCTAATCACTGAGAAGTAGAATTGCTAAATGTGTTTTAGGTTAAGCACAGCAGTGTGTGTAACTGGTTCAAACAGAATTAAGTCATATAACGTGTGTTTCATATGGTAACAAAATGTAGTTTTTATAAATTAGTGTATTAGTGTAGGTTTTGACAAGTGTTTAATTTAGCAAAGGATCTGAGGTGTTCTGATAATTGTGTGTGTGGTTGTGCTAATTGTGTGTTTTGAAACACCGGGCCCCGTTTTCAAAATCATGCTTAAGCAATCGGAAAAAAAACTGTATTGTGTGTTTCATTATATACATATGTTTGTCTTCTCATAAAAAAAAATATTAGATTTTTGGGTATTTTCCTGCCTTTGGTCCGCTTTGCATTCACATCTCAAATGAACCGCAGCAGGGTTCACTTGCAAGAGTGAATGAGTTTTCACACTACCCCAAACCAACCGGACTATCCGAGGAAATGAACCAGGGTTCGATTAAAGCTTATTATAGTTTATCACAGTATCATGAGCATGTCTTTGTCAGTGGACACTGGACATGGGTATGGATGGCTCCAGGTGCTGCTGCGTTAAAGTGCACATCTTCAATACCTATCTGTACTATTTAAAAGCACAGTGCAGGACACACTCAAAGGTTATCGCACCTCAGAGATGGCAGTGGACATGTATGACAGGACAAAGGCCATATGTAATGGCCTTTGGATTGAGGAACATACTACCAGCCAAAGGAGGAAGCAGAAAAGGATGGACAAGTACAGTATGTAGTTGAGTCATCTTGTGGCACAAGCTCAGACCTCAGCTCAGGAGATCAGCTGAGACAGAGACTGTTCTATCCAGTCGTCGACAGAATGCTGCAAGAGCTTGAGAGCAGGTTCTCATGAGTTGGATAACAACTTATGAGAGGCATACAGGCATGTTATCCAGCCTCAGACCAGTTTCTCTCAGTGGAATTGCTGCAACCCCTCGCCATACATTACAATATCCAACTATTGCCAGAGGAGATCACAGTTGCAAAGTGTTTCCTGGTCAGGACAGGCAGAGATGCAGTCCCTACTATCCAAAGTGTCTTTTCCCTCCTGGATGATGATAATAATAATAATAATAATAATAATAATAATAATAATAATAATAATAATAATAATAATAATAATAATAATAATAATAATAATAATAATAATAATAATAATAATAATAATAATAATAATAATAATAATAATAATAATAATAATAATAATAATAATAATAATAATAATAATAATAATAATAATAATAATAATAATAATAATAATAATAATAATAATAATAATAATAATAATAATAATAATGTGCCTTTCAGGACACTAAAAAAAAGTCCACAAATCGGTGAATGAAAAAATTATAGGATCAAATGAAAACGACTTACTAAAAATGGATGTTTAAAAGTACTAAAAACCAACAGAAAATACCAAACACTAACAAACATTCAGCACAGACAATGGGGATGCTTACATCTTAAAAAAAAAATAAGTAAAAAAAATTTAATAAAAATTTTAAACAATAAAAAAAAAAAATTGAAGCTCCGGGGCTAGGAGAAAAACATCCGGGGTTAAAGCCCCGGAAGCCCAGGGCTAACGACGCCACTGGAACGAACCCATGGCACTCACATGCCTTTACCTCAAGACTACCAAGACACACTTTTCTGATAGCCTTGGTCAAACCCTAACCTTAACCACACTGTTACCTTAAATGAACCATAACCTTAATCCTAACCCTAATCTTAACCACACTGTTACCTTAAACTAACCCTAACCTTAGCCCTAACCACACTGTTAAATTAAGTTAACCATAATCTTAACCCTAACTATAACCCTAATCGCAACCATATTAAACGTTAAAATGAAGCATCATCATAGTATTGCTGTGTTTGTATCAGTGGGTGGGTGGCTTAGTCTAGTGATGAGAGCACATGGCTATAACATAACGTATATTATGTACCTTTTTTCCCTGTGGTCGATTAGTACTTTATTTACCTCTCTCTCTGTCAACATCTGTACTAGGCTGGACCCCTCAATCATCCAGCAAAAAAAAATCAAGAGTTACACGTTGAAATAATATTTGTGTGTCAAAGAATATGATGCGATTCCATTATTTTGATGGCCACATTAACCTTCCATAAACTACTGAGGAGTCTCAGTAGTTGCTAACGTGTGCATGTTCTGGCTGCTTGAAACCAACTCCTATTCGGGCTCCTGTGGGGTCTTCAAAGTGATGCAGGCTATTCTCAGTCCTCGCTCCACGACGGTGGAACAAACTTCCCACCACAGTCAGGACAGATGAAACCTGCCCAATTTTCTGCCATTGACTCTTCTACATACCTATTCTACCAAAACACATAATAATAATAAATAAATAAATAAATAACCTTCTTATAGTTTTTACCCCTATTATGGACATTACCACTATGTACTATGTCACTATGTAGTATTATTTGATAACCATAGATCCTAAAATGTACTGGAAAATGTCCCTCATAAGAAAAAGGTTTTAAGCAAACATAAGCTTTGGTCAAAATAACTGTCATATTCAGTCAGTCCAAGGGCCAGGTTAGAAAACAGCAATGGGCCAAGTTAGAGCAGGATGTAATCAAGGCAGAGAGGTGTGTGAAGCAGCTTGGAATGTGAGAGACAACAGGGTGGTAAACAGAAACTGTTTACAATGGGTGTGGGCAAGCAGCTAAAACAATGAGATGACCACATCACATGAAGCCGTTATCTCCTGGGAACAGGAGGCAGCCCAACTGGTCTGATTAGTATGGAGTTTCAAATAGAAATTATTGTTAAATAACTTAAATGTGTTTTTACTGATTTAGGATGCTGACCATCAATGTGAAATACCTGCATATATTACTGTTATGTTGGACTGATGATGCTGAATAGAATGATATGACATATGCTGTGATTATACTAGTTAAAGGTAATATGTTGGTGTTTAAAAGTGAGATGAAACAAAGCGACAAATAGGAGCGACTGAGTCTTGGTAAATCATGTGGGAACATATGTTAATGAAAGCTAAATATAAACTGTTTGTAGCTATTCAATTTAAGCTAGAAAGACTGTTTTGAAGACTTAATCCCAAGAATATTAAGACTATTTTTACCTAGGTTTGAAACATTGAAACGAGAAGGCTGTTGGTCTTAAGGGCCACCTCCTTTTCAAATACCAACTATGAAAGCTTGCGATTGGGTGAAAATCATAGGGGTGAGGTCACTTGGTGACGTCACGCCGGGGTTTCTCTCTGATGGATAAAAAGGGGGGTGCTGTGACTGTGGAACAGAAGGAGAACAGGAACGGAACCGACAACAGAACACACCTCCCGATTCACAGAGAGGACGGCGAAACCGGCAAGCAGCAGGAACCCAGGAGGAGCAGACGAGAGAACAGAATCTCTTTGTTTGTCACCAGACAACAAAGACAATCCACAACTCCATTGACGAAGACCATTCTTTTTAACTGCTTTCTTAGACTAATATTAATGGCAAGCGGCATCGTGCTTTTGGTACATTAATATTATTACACATTTCAGTTGATTGAAACAGATCATTTTTGTATAACTTTGTGGATTTTAATAAACCACTACTTTTGAAATAACTACACTCTCCTTTTCTTATTTCTGTTCCTCCGCCGTGAAGCAAGGCCATTTCCTGGTCTTTGAAAGTACAAGGGAATTAGTACCGGACAAACACAACGCAGAGGAGCTTAACTGGTTCTGTATATCAGAACCATCCTCCCTTGTCACTTCAACTATCTTTATACTACTACAGTACATACTATGCTAATATGTCAATGACACGGACCCTTAGCTGCCAGAGTTGTACCCCTCCTGCTCACTTGTTTGTCACAATTTGTAAGTCGCTTTGGATAAAAGCGTCAGCTAAATTACTAAATGTAAATGGGTGGAACCGATGGTCCCAGGTTCAAATCCACTCAGTTACACTTGTTTAACAAAGTGTTTTATCCACTCACTGTATCACATATGTCCTGGATCTCTTCAGTGGCAGGCAATTCAACGGGTGCTTCCATGTTTTCACACATTGTGATGAGTTAGGCAACCTGTGAATGGGTAAAATATATAACTGTTTAAGTATTATATCACAGCTTAACCCTCTTGAGACCGCTGGCGAAAATGAACGAGCCAATTGTATTTATGGAATACGCTGCAAGTAAAACTTTGTCTAGAGGCACTTCCTACTGTGAATGCTTTTAAAGGTGCTACGACTAGCCCTTCATGAAACATGTAACTGTTTTACCTGATGCTATTGCTGATCTTCTTGCCACTGAACAAATGGCCTTCTGTGTTTGTATTTGATTTGTATGTTTTTTGTTTAATGTACTGTATATTCTATATGCCCTGTTTTTATGTTGAAACTTGTTGTCTGCCATGTTGGTCAGGACTCCCTGGAAGAAGAGATCTCAATGGGACATTGCTGGATACATTTTTCAAAGGGGTCCCTTGACATTTCACCTTAAGGAATGATAAATCCAGATTCGGCTCAAACAAGGGACTAAACACGTTTCGCAATTATGCCACATCAATGTGGAACGCCCTACCCAAAGCTGTAAAGGAATGTGAATCACTACCCACTTTCAAAACCACTCTCAAAAAACACCTACAGGAGACTGTAATTCGAAACTGGCCCCTGTAAATGTCCTAACCCAACCCCCTCCAATGTACAGTAAATTACCTAGTATGGTTTTGTCAATATTCCAATGTACAGTTTTGCTTGTTTGTACAGTGTGTCCCCCCCCCCCCAACCCCCTCCAATGTACAGAAAATTACCTAGTATGGTTGTCAATATTCCAATGTACAGTTTTGCTTGTACAGTTGTACAGTGTCCCCCCCCCCCCCAACAACTCCTACCCAACCCCCCCCCCCCCCCCCCACCCAACCCCACCCAACCTCCTCCAATGTACAGTTTTTACGTCAAATGTATATACTCTCTTTTCTGGACTCTTTTTGTATCACAAACAGTACTGTATTTGCAAATCTGGTATGTCATAAATGTATAGATGTAGCAGTGCTGTCTATCTGTATGTCATGTATGTCATATGTTATGATGAATTGAAAATGGGGGACCCTGATGTAAACAAGACGAAAGTCTTTCTCTGGTCTGCATCCTCTTAACAATTGTGTGTATTGAGCTGTACTGTATTGTACCCATCCTGCAATCTGTTAATAAAGTTTTCAATCAATCAATCAATCAATCAATGATCTATAAGAGGCTCACATTTAAAGTATAGGATCAAAAACATGCAGTATGGTTTGACTTAGCAATTTTGGATTGTTGAAGCTGTTTTATTGTACATTTTAGACTCTGTGATTTATAGGCATGCTGTGGCTTCAACTCTTAAACCTCTGGACTCCGTCTGTCATTCTACCCTCACATTTATTACTGGTGACAGATATATGATACCCACCAGTGTGTCCTTTATGAAAAGGTTGGTAAGCTTCCCTCTTACAGTACATCACATCACTGTTGCAATGGAATCTTGGAACCTATTCTACACATTCTGGCTGGTTCTTCGTCCAGTTTGCTCTGAACTAGGAAAACTGCCTTTTCCGTTGATGCTTCCAACACCTGGAATGTCCTCCAACTGACTCTGAAGTTGGAGGTTCTTCCTTCTCTTGCTGCATTTAAAAGTATGATCTCCGACTACTGTGTTGTAACAACTGTCCTAACTGATTTTTATTGTTTATTTTATTAATCTACTGATAAACTGTGTCTTGTTTTGTAAGCTAATTGTCGCTGTAAATGAGGGTGACCTCAGCGTCTCACAAGTCGAAATAAAGGTTTGAAATTGAATTAAACTTTCAGAATTGAACAATGAAGAAAATGTGTCCCTAGATACCAGTGAAAACCCATCCGGACAACCTGCATTTATGTGTGATAATGTGAGCACACCATTTTCTTTCTCTTTTAAAATTTGTTTGTTTTGTTTTACTTGACCTCATTGTATAACTGTGCTCAGGGAAACGTTAAGTTTGTTATTATAGCGCCAACATCTGGCCAAACGGCTCTACCTTCGACACTGCACTCCCCTGGGTCCTCACCAAGACACCCGCCAAGTCTGAAGTCGATCCGAGGTATGGTTCGAGAGATGCGCAAAGTTCATTGTTACAGCGCCACCATCTGGCCAAACGGCACCAAATTCAAAACTGCACTCAGCAATACATCCGCCAATTGTGAAGTTAATTGGTTGAACGATGCTCGAGATATGTGCGTTGCAGACACACACATGCATGCACAGACACATGCATGCACACACACACACACACATACTGCAGACACACACGCATGCACACACTCATAGGCGGCGCGTATGTAAGGCCAGGGGAGGCAATGCTGACCCAAACGCTCCAGTCTGTGCATTATTATAGGCAGCCTAGGCTACGATGTGTGTGTGTGGGCTGCTGAAGCCGGCGGTGGTGACAATACGCAAGGGTCGGCCAACCAAGGTGTCAATCGGCAGTAGGTGTGGTGGCCGTTAACATTCCAGACTGCAGGCAGTAACCAATCACGCCGCATCATCAAACTAACCGATGCCAGTCTGGTCTTCAAAACCCTCCATGGTCTAGCCCCACCCCCACTTTCCAATTTTTCACCTCCAGGTTCGCGTGTAGTCTTTTACCAACAAACTTGCAGTTCCGTGTTCGAGTTCAGAACTGTTGCACCGGGTGGTGTCTATTCGAATCCTAACGCTAATTTCCATTAAGGACAAGTACATTTAGCAAATCAGCCCTCTCCGTGAGAGCTGCCAAGACCTGGAACTCCATTCCAAGTTACATGCCGCCTGGGCATAACACGGATCACCTGAGGCCGAGGGCATGATGAGACTGAGTCAGAGTTAATCAAACCGTGGAAACGTTTTAGAGCTACTATGTACATTGTTTTCAAAGCATGATGAGATCCAAATTACGGAAAAGGTTTCCTTCATTGCCGTCGGCACCGCAACTTGTGAACGGCCTTTCCCAATGAGGCGCATCCGAAAGAACAACAATATGCGCCAGGAGAGACGGTCAACTCTGAGTCCGCTTCACATTGAAAGTGATCTCACAGACAAACTTAAAGCAGAAAAGATCATTGATGCACGAAACGTCGCATTTTTTTTTGTTGCATTAAGGTAAGACAATGGTTAATCATATTGGATGCCTTCATTTGAACAATTAATTTGCACTATATGAAATGAGTGGGGCTCGCTGTAGTAGCCTAGTAGACGTGGGTGTGTAGTATGACATCAGAACCTGGACAGCACCGTTTGCATGCAAGCAAAAAAGGAAAATGTTGCACGTTCCGCGCGAGTCCCATCCCAGCCTACCCTAATGTTCAGCTGTAAATGAGGGTCGCCTCCTGCGTTAGTGGCGAGCGCCTTGCCCACTGCGCCACTTAGCCGCCCACATGGTGTAGTGTATCTTGTAGACCAGGCCCATTGCAAGTTGCTGTACTCTGTCGTCTACTCTAAGCCATCCTAGGTGTAAACAATACGAAAGTCTTTCTCTGGTCTGCATCCCCTTAACAATTGTATGTATTGAGCTGTACTGTACTGTACCCATTCTGCAATCTGTTAATAAAGTTTTAAATCAATCAATCAAGCTCACCCGCCGCCTATGCACACACTGCAGACACACACGCATGCACATAGTCTTACCCTTCTGTTGAGTGTGATGAGACCTCTCAGTTCTGTCTTGCTGTGAGATACTTTCATCCAAACGCTGTGGTTTATATCAGACCTGTTGCGCTGCTCTACTTCCTCTTACTGTGGCAAAATTCATTAGAAAAGACGTAGATGGACAGTCAGATGTTGAGCATCCGGTGTCGTCTGTAATACCGCTGTTGTCATGAGTTGATTAATCATGGGAAATTCCACATCACCGTGGCAACCCTTGTATTCTCTCTCTAATCTGCACAAATTACTTTCTCAACAGTTTGCTCCATGCAAATAAATAATAAAAAATTACATTACACCAAATTAACATTGAAATTCAACAGTGTTCAAATTGAAAAGAGTCCCAAACCAATTTGTCACAATGTGTGGCGGTGCAACAGGACCCAGGAGCAGACAAGACGAAGACGGGCAGTGAGTCCAATGGTTTTTAATAAACATAGATAACAGAACAGAACAAGGGTACATACAAATTAACACCAAAAACCAAGGGGGGGAGGGGAAAAAGGGGAAACAAAATAACTTGATTGATTGATTGATTGATTGATTGATTGATTGATTTATTTATTAACAGATTGCAGAATGGGTACAATACAGTACAGCTCAATACACACAATTGTTAAGGGGATGCAGACCAGAGAAAGACTTTCGTCTTGTTTACATCAGGGTCCCCCATTTTCATAATGACATTTATGACATACACAACATACAGATATACAGATATATATCATGACATTTATGACATACATGACATACAGATATACAGTACTGTTACATTTGTGACATACAAGATATGCAAATATACAGTACTGTTAAACAGAGATCCTAACAGAAAATATATACATACGAAGGGGAGGAAACTGTACATTAGGAGGGGGTGGGGGGGGGTTCGGACATTTACGGGGGCCGGTTTCGAATTTCAGCCTCCCGTAGGTGCTCTTTGAGAGCGGTTTTGAAGGTGGGTAGGGATTCACAATTTTTTTACGGCTGTGGGTAGGGCGTTCCACATTGATGTGGCATAATTGCGAAACGTGTTTAGTCCCTTGTTTGAGCCGAATCTGGGTTGCATATGATTTGTGGAACTCCCTCTGGTGTTGTGGTCGTGGTATTCACTGACCTTTGGGAAGTACCTCGACATGTACATGGGTACCTTAGTGGTGTAGTGTATCTTTTTTTTGTATCCACTTTTTCTCCTTATTTTCTATTTTTCTCCCATCCCAATTTCGCCTCGCCAATTCTCCCTTCAATTCTCCCCTCCCCTGTCTCGAACGCTGGTAGACTATGCCTCCCACTGGTCGGCTGCAGTGAGGACCAAGCCTTGCATCACATGTCCCCTCCGGTACACGAAGAGGCAGCTGTTGCATCTTTTCACCTGAACAGCGCGATCTCTCAGTGGCGAGGAGTAGCGTGTGGCAGGTTCACGCTGCCCCCGATACTTCCTGATTCTGCTGTACAGGCGGACCAATCGACCTGTAGGAGTTGCTGTCCACAACGTCCGATCCCCACCCACCGGCTTTCCCACCCCCTAATACTGCCAATTGTATTAGTATGAACGACCAGCCAAGCCGGAAGCAACGCCGAGAGCTGGGCTCGAACCCAGCATCTCCTGCGTTAGCGGCGAGCACCTTGCCCACTGCACCACTTAGCCGCACACATGGTGTAGTGTATCTTGTAGACCAGGCCCATTGCAAGTTGCTGTACTCTGTCGTCTACTCTAAGCCATCCTAGGTTGTCAAAATGGGCAGGGGTGAGGTGGGTTTTAGGAGTAAGGTCAAGCAGTAGTCTGACCAGTTTGTTTTGAGATGTTTGTAATCTTGCTTTTAGCGCTTTTGAGGTGCTTTGGTACCACTAGTAACTGTTTACCTGCATATATAATTGTCTCCACCAGTGACTATCTAGTTGCATATATATCTGTTCCCACTGGAGGGCGCTCTAGGCGGAGCCACCCAGGTACCCTACCTTATGGCAAGTATAAAAGCAAAGGTACCCATTTGGTTCTCTCCCCCAATGTCTCTCAGAGAGAGAAGACTTGTGTTACTGCTGCTTACCATGTGAATAAAAGAAGTCACGCCAGTTCAGGTTCAAGATAGAAACCATGCCTCTTGACCACATTATTGTCGCCCTATAGTTGAATTCTGTTAACAAACAGCATGTCTCTCATGTATTTTCTTTGGAAAACACACCCAAAGTTCCCTTAGCATGATTCATCAAATTGTAACATCTCCCCCATGCACACATGCCATGCCATATGTTCAGTCTCACTACAATAATTCTTAAAAAAAATATATTGTATTGTTACTTCTTCACTATACTATAATTATATGACCTGTATCATGTCTTCTACAATCACATGTACATGTACCCCCCCTCCCCCATGCTGCTATGATGTCTGAATTTCCCCAAGGGGATGAAAAAAGGAATAACTTATCTCATCTTATTTAGATGTATTGCAAGCCTCATTTAGTTCAGTCTGTAATTTCCTAATTCCAAATTAAGAATTCCAATGCCTTTGAGGTGCTTTGGTACCATGAGGTGCAAGCATAGTCGTAGTACCCTTGAATGAGTGCTCCTGCCAGAGTCTTCAGGGTATTCTTGTTTACCAGAGAGGCATCAGAGATCTCCTCTGTAAACTAATGCTTGTGGCTGTTGGTGTGAGTGGCCCTGGCTCACACATAAACATCAGCGTTTTCACTGCACACAGAAAACAGTTTAATTTGCAAGCGAACGTATGGCTGAAGAATAGCTAGATATCCTAGCTCATAAAATTGAAGGTCTGCGCTGGTGCATTATGAAATGACAATTGATTGCGTCTTGATTGGAAATTAAATGGATCTTTCTACCTGGGGTAGGTCTTAATCTACCTGGGCGGGACCTACCTGGGCGAGTCTTAATCTACCTGGGCGGGACCTACCTGGGCGGGTCTTAATCTACCTGGATGGGTCTTAACCTACCTGGGCGGGTCTTAACCTACCTGGGCGGGTCTTAATCTACCTGGGCGGGTGTTGGGCGGGTCTTAATCTACCTGGGCGGGTGTTAATCTACCTGGGCGGGTCTTAACCTACCTGGGCGGGTCTTAACCTACCTGGGCGGGTGTTAATCTACCTGGGCAGGTCTTAACCTACCTGGGTGGGTCTTACCCTACCTGGGCGGGTCTTAGTGACCACAGGGGAAAAGGAAGAGAGACAGCAGGGGGGAAGGTGTGCAGGTGACCACAAGGGGAGAAGGAAGAGAGACAGCAGGGGGCAGGTGTGCAGCAGAGGGAGGGACACCCTGAGGATGTGTGGAGGGGGAGGGGCAGGGGACCAGAAGCTGCTGGTAGATGGAAACCACTTTGGCCTGGAAGAAGTCCAGGAACATGGAGTAGAGGTCGGGGCACCTGACGGGTGGGGGTCATCAAAGGGGGCGGGGCGGAGTAGTGTGTGTGTGTGTGTGTGTGTGTGTGTGTGTGTGTGTGTGTGTGTGTGTGTGTGTGTGTGTGTGTGTGTGTGTGTGTGTGTGTGTGTGTGTGTGCGTGCGTGCGTGTCTGGAATGTCTCTTTTTGTGCGTTGTCTTCCACAACTGGACATAATTACAGCTAGCTCACAGTAGGGCACAACACACACACACACACACACACACACACACACACACACACACACACACACACACACACACACACACACACACACACACACACACACACACACACACACACACATGTGAAACACATTACATTTCGGAGCAACCAGATTTATGCTGCACATCATCTTCCCACTGAAAATGCTGATTTACATTTAAAACCTGTGTTACAGTATTAGACACAGGAGCCTAACTTACTAGTTATACTGCTGACCACAGTATGACTCACTACCATGGTTGTAACTGAGGGGTTACAAAACCCTGACTGTATTAAAGATTGTGATAGATTAAACCACTACTACATATTATTATTATTACTTGCCAGACAGTACAGTTAATTATGGCAGACACTCAGGATAGACGGCACGGTGACAAGGAGATATCATTTACAGTATTTATTATTATGCAGCAAATATACAAATGGGAATGACTTGGTCGCTCTTTTATGGCGAATGATATTAGCAAGTCAGCGAGTAGCAAAGTCAGTGGGAATGAATAATTCCTAGGCTAGGTATACTAGACCAAACGCCGCCTGGCGTGGGATGGCAATATAGGGGGGCAAACGAGGGTACCGCTGGAGACTGGTGATATCCTCCCAGAGTTGTAAGCTCCAGAGGAACGAAGAATGTACGGATACTCAGGCTGTTCACTTGAAGAAAAGGGGTTCTCATACGGATCCGGTCTTTATAATCCAAGTGCTCAGTAGCAAGGTAATAGCTGTAATCCAATGCTCGATAGCAATGATGATAGCCAGCCAGCTTCGTCCTCGAAGCTAGCCCGAGGTAAGATCTTCAAGGTAGTTAAATCCAAACGACAGTGGGTATTAACGATGCTCTTCTCCACCGTACTATGTTTCCACAATCACTATAATCCAACCAATAATGGTTCTACAATATCGCCGCGGTAGGTTCCAATGCGCACATGTCCAATAGCTCTGCTACTAGGCCCACCTCGTGTGCTGGCACTAATTACTTTAAGTCCACACACACTTGCTAAGGTTCACACTAGTTACTAAACGAACAAACTGCTTGTTAATGCTGCACACCGAACGAACTGCTGTAATACGATTCACACTAAATGACGACTCTTTACTTCACATTAAGTTAGGTCGAACTTGACTCTGCTATACGCTAGGTGCAGCTACTGCTGTTGCATTACTCCGGACAAACTTCACGTTACTGCATTAGATCGAACCGGTACAAACTTCTTACTTCACACACGAACGCCGAACTGCTACTGTTCGCGCCTTCCACAATATATATACTTAGAGGGCTTTCTAGTGCCCAGCCGCAGCTCTTGTCTGGAATCAATGCGCTGGCACCAGGCATGTCCCAACTTGTCCAGACTCGCCTTTGAACCTGTCTCAGGGGCGCGGTTTATATATATAAATAATATACAAGTTATATAAAACAATAAAACGTAGATTCTCAATGTTAATCTGGCCCTTCAGAACAGCCGCCTCCTAATTAGTCCGCACCTAATTAGTAAAGGGAGCACAGATTAATATTAGGGTCCAGTCAACTTCTCCATACTTGTTGTGAGGAGTAGGGCAATCTACAAAGTCAGTGGGTCATGGTCGTCGTCAGGGGAGTCAGGGATCTCCGGCAACTCTATCAACTTCGCCACAGGTCGGGTGTAAGTCCGCCCTTGGACTATGACTTCTGCCGCTCTGACCTTCCCATCGGCACCAGTAATCACTCTGCTCACGCGGCCGGCCGGCCACGTAGCTCGGGGTAGTGACTGGTCTATTATCATGACGACTGTGTCCACCTTCAGGTTGTCCCTGTCCTTTACCCACTTCTGACGGGCTTGGAGGGATGGTAGATAATGGAGGAGGAAGCGGGTCCAAAACTGGTCGGCCAATACTTGGCTGTGTCTCCACATTCTCCGGCCGTTCATCTCATCTTGTCTGTACACCGTCTGAGGAGGGGCCGGGTCCGGCCGCCCCATCAAGAGGTAGTTTGGGGTGCTGGGTTCGAGGTCAGCTACGTCGCTTGGAGCGTAGCTGAGGGGGGTGGAGTTCGGAACTCCCTCTTCTTGAGCCCACGGTTCTCTCACAGGCGTCTTCGTCCGCCTCAAGAGTGGGGCTGCGCGTCCGAACACTCCGTCGACCTTGACTCTCGTAGTCTTCCGATCCAGCAGAGCGATGGCGTAGTTGTCCTCTTTGGGCCGAACCATCCTGCGTTCGGTCTTGAATGGCATCGCGTCTAATGTCCATAGTCTCTCGACGTGCTGCAAGAGGGTAGTGTCTTGGTCGCTCACCTTAGTGTAAAGGCAGCGTGTGGACGTTGGTTGGCTGGCAGGTCCGTAGAGGGGGCCCTGGAGCGTCCACCCCAGTCGGGTCTTAACTGCGGCTGGGCATCCTTTGGGTCCGATGTGGGCCGCCTCGATTGGGACAATGAGGTCCGCGTGGTCGGAGCCGATGAGTAGGGTCGGTGTGGCGCCGTCGATGAGCGGTATAGGCAGTCTACGTAGGTGCGCGTACTTCTCCATCAGCTGTGGGATGGGGTAGTCATAGCGTGACAGACCTATGTCGTGGCTTGTGAACGCCTTGGTGATGCTGTACCGCTTCTCGGGCTGCTCGACCGCTGCTATAGTGAATGAGACGTTTTCACCCTTTATTGTTTTTAAGTCTCGACTAATGGTACGGATTGTCATTGTTTCCTCGGTACCCCGCAGGCCCAACTGGGTCGCGGCGGAAGCGAGGAGGAGAGTCTTTTCTGACCTGTCGTCGAGGACGGCGTAGGTGTCGAGGACCTTGTCCTCGTAACTCAGGAGCACTCGGACCACCTTGATGAGCACTCTGGGGCTCCCACTATACTCTGGGTCGATGTGGAGCACTTCTGTTGGTGAGTTGCCTTGTAGAGCTAGTCTTCTCTTGTGGGCCTCGCGCAGTGTATCGCAGTAAGCGTGGTCCTGCGTGTTAGTCTTACTCCACTGATCCATTTCGGTGGGGGTCAGCTTCTGGTATGCGTCGCACCGTAACTTGGAGTGTCCGCTGTAAGTACACCAGGGGGAGGGCCAATGGATCTTCTGTAGTGGTGGGGGGTAAATATTCCCTTCCTCTGTGGCGGGGGAGTTGTGACTCGTCTGTGATGACACCGCCTCGGCCTGGTACATCACTGTGACGGGCCTACTTTGGTTTCCTGGTGGGCGTTTATTGCTCTCATGCAGGACTTCTAGGTGGGCGCCGTCACACTTGCCGCACCTTTTCTTGAGGCGGCACTCAGCTGCCATGTGGCCACGCGCGCAGCGGAAGCAGCAGCGTTATCCTTAAGCCACTGACCTATTTCGGCTGTAGTTAGTTCTTTGAAGGCGTCGCACTGCGACAGCCAGTGTTCACTGTCGCAGTACTGACAGGCAGCCTTCCATTTCTCCTTGGCGTGGGGGTTGTGACTCGTCTGCCGTGACACCACCTCGGCCTGGTGCATCACGGTGACGGGCCTGCCGTTGTCTCTAAACCTTCTCGGTCCATCTTTAGGGTTAGAGCCACCCCACGCGAATGTGTCTATTCGTAGACTGCTGACCTCCCTGGCTAAGAAGTCAGCAAGGTCTAGGAGGGATTGTTCTGGGCCGTGGGGGTCACGGTGGTCTCTCTGCCACCGAAAACGCTCTTGACGGGCTGGGGGGAGCTTCTCCAGTATCCGCTCCACGTTGGAGTTGGCGTATAACTCGTGTCTCCCCTTCTCCTTCTGTGACCCGAGCATCCCTACCAGGTATTGTACTTTTATAGATAGGTCATCTAGGGCTCTATTGTCTTTAGCTGGGGGGAGGCGTTCAATCTCCCGTATCTCTTGAATTACATAGTCCCATGTACGTCCATAACGCGCGTCGAGGGCCACCAGGGCATCAGAGTAGGGGGTTCTTGAGTTAGAATATGCCAGCGCTATGTTGTGCGCTCTGGGTACTTTAAGGTGCTTGAGGAGGATGGCATATTTGTAGGACTCGTCCTGTACTTCGGACATAATAGTCTCTAAACACATGCGTAGTTCAGTATACTGTGCTCTGTCCTCACGCGTAAAGTCTGGGAATGTGGGTGTCCCAATGTAAGATGCTATGGATGGCTGTGACACCGATGCGCGTAGGGGGAGAGGCCTCCTTGGCGAGTCTCCCCGTACGTGGGGTCGTGGATTCGTGCTGGGTGGGAACCAGAGGCCGGGCCCCCAGGTACTGCTCCTCGGTGCTGACTGTTGATTAAACTCACCCCTGGGTTGGGTCGGGGGTTCGTAACGCAGCGTCTCGGGGCTGAGGTCGGGGCTGTACTGTTCCTCCTGGTCCGAGATGGGTTCGTGCGTGTGGGCTTGATGTCCTCCCTCGTCCTCCGCCAGGCTTTGGAGTCGCTTGGTCAGTTTCTCTGCGACGTAGGCGGGTTCTTCCCGTTGGCTGGGTCCCATGTAGATTGGTCGGGGAGGGGACTCGGCGACGTAAGCAGGTTCTTCCCGTTGGCTGGGTCCCGTATAGATCGGTCGGGGAGGGGAGGGTGCCCTCGACCCGTGTCGTGATGATCTCCGGGAGCTCCGGGTGGAGGAGTGGGGAGTCACCCTTTGGAGCGCTAGCTCCATCATTTGCGCCTGCAGACGGTCTCTTTCCGCCTCGCGCTGGGCATGGGCGGCGTCGCGCTGTGCGTTGGCGGCGTCGCGCTGTGCATTGGCGCCATCGCGCTGTATGGTCTCTTCAGCCTGGAGGCGCCTCTCTTCCAGTCGGATGTGTTCGCGCTCGCTCTCTCGTTGCGCTTGGAGACGTTCTCTTTCCACTGCAGAATGTTCGCGCTCACTCTGTTGTTGCGCTTGGAGACGTTCTCTTTCCACTGCAGAATGTTCGCACTCTCTGTTGTTGCGCTTGGAGACGTTCACGCTCACCCTGGAGGCGGTCTCTTTCGGTTGAAGCTGTCAGCGTGGCGATCAAGACTTGCGCTAGCCTCTGGTCGGCCTCGCTTGGGGATGACGCTGATGATGGTGATCTGGAGTTGACAGGGCTTGGCGTTGACCTGTTCTCTTTACGCGCTCCGAGGTCCATCTCGAGGGCGCTGCTTCTTATCTTCTCCCGCGCTCCGAGGTCCATCTCTGAGACGCGGTACTCTTCTCTTTGGTGCACGCCGAGGTCTATCTCGGGTGCGCACTCTTTATCCTCTTGCGCTCCGAGGTCCATCTCGGTGGCGCTGTCTTTATCCTCTGGCGCTCCGAGGTCCATCTCGGTGGCGCTGTGGTCTTTGGGCATAGTCACGTCATGTCCCGCTTGTCCCCCCCGTGAGCTAAGTCAGTTTCGTTTGAACCCGTTGGGGTCTCTACTAGTGGGGCCGACAAGTCGATAGGATTGGGCATGCTTAAACTATTAGTTTTATCCGTGCTTAACGTCTTTTTAGATAAGCTAGGAGGTAAAACGAAAGCGTAGTCCTCCAATTGTGGAGGGGGCTGACGTTGGCGCCTAGGGCGCGCTAGTTTGGGAGAGCCGTTGTTTGAGTGTCCGCCGCTGGCCATATTACTATTAATATGATTAAGATTACTGATACCTCCGGCTCGAAGGACCAATTGTAACTGAGGGGTTACAAAACCCTGACTGTATTAAAGATTGTGATAGATTAAACCACTACTACATATTATTATTATTACTTGCCAGACAGTACAGTTAATTATGGCAGACACTCAGGATAGACGGCACGGTGACAAGGAGATATCATTTACAGTATTTATTATTATGCAGCAAATATACAAATGGGAATGACTTGGTCGCTCTTTTATGGCGAATGATATTAGCAAGTCAGCGAGTAGCAAAGTCAGTGGGAATGAATAATTGCTAGGCTAGGTATACTAGACCAAACGCCGCCTGGCGTGGGATGGCAATATAGGGGGGCAAACGAGGGTACCGCTGGAGACTGGTGATATCCTCCCAGAGTTGTAAGCTCCAGAGGAACGAAGAATGTACGGATACTCAGGCTGTTCACTTGAAGAAAAGGGGTTCTCATACGGACCGGTCTTTATAATCCAAGTGCTCAGTAGCAAGGTAATAGCTGTAATCCAATGCTCGATAGCAATGATGATAGCCAGCCAGCTTCGTCCTCGAAGCTAGCCCGAGGTAAGATCTTCAAGGTAGTTAAATCCAAACGACAGTGGGTATTAACGATGCTCTTCTCCACGGTACTATGTTTCCACAATCACTATAATCCAACCAATAATGGTTCTACAATATCGCCGCGGTAGGTTCCAATGCGCACATGTCCAATAGCTCTGCTACTAGGCCCACCTCGTGTGCTGGCACTAATTACTTTAAGTCCACACACACTTGCTAAGGTTCACACTAGTTACTAAACGAACGAACTGCTTGTTAATGCTGCACACCGAACGAACTGCTGTAATACGATTCACACTAAATGACGACTCTTTACTTCACATTAAGTTAGGTCGAACTTGACTCTGCTATACGCTAGGTGCAGCTACTGCTGTTGCATTACTCCAGACGAACTTCACGTTACTGCATTAGATCGAACCGGTACGAACTTCTTACTTCACACACGAACGCCGAACTGCTACTGTTCGCGCCTTCCACAATATATATACTTAGAGGGCTTTCTAGTGCCCAGCCGCAGCTCTTGTCTGGAATCAATGCGCTGGCACCAGGCATGTCCCAACTTGTCCAGACTCGCCTTTGAACCTGTCTCAGGGGCGCAGTTCTTGGCGCCGCCTGTTGCAACTATTATTATAAATAATATACATTTTCTTTCAGACTCATAAAGTAAAATATAATACACACACATAGTTAATTGGTGATAACGTTTTGTCTTATTTGTTTTATTTTTCTTTATTGACAATGAAAGTGCAATGCTTGTTCGCCAACAAAACTAATGCAGTTTGTCTTTCAGCACCACGCAAGAGTGGACAGCTCCTGCCAACGTGTTCCAAAACACTGCAGCTGAGCTGAATTGTTTTTGATTGCTATTAGAACCAGCTGTGTAATATAGGTGGCGTGCTCTTCGAGCACACAGCATGAAATGAAATGGAAATGAAATGTAATAGGACTTTGAATTGAACTGAACTGAACTGAAAGAAAAAGAACTGAACTGAATTAGAATTTGTAACTAATAGAAAATAAAGGACCTTAAGATTTGATTCAAAAGAAAAGCAACGATTGGACATTCCTGATTTCATTCTTTGTAACACCGCCAACGTCAAGGGCATTATCCAATGAGGAAAGCGAATAATGCTATGATTCAAACGGAGGCTTAAAGGGATATAGCTTATATATATAAATAATATACAAGTTATATAAAACAATAAAACGTAGATTCTCAATGTTAATCTGGCCCTTCCGAACAATGGTGTCTTTATACCTGTATCACTGTACATATTTATACAATAACACTGGACATACATCTGATTAGCACTATTACTCCATAGTATTAATTTATATATGTTATATCCAGTTTAATCACGTGTAAATTGTATATTACTATTGCACTTTACTGTTACATTTACACTCTGGTTGGATGCCAAACTTCTTCTCGTTCTGTACTTCTGTGCTGTATGACGACAATACATTTGAATTTAATCTAATACAGTGTTTATATACACACATGAACAACCGACCCTTTGGAGTATTCTGACTGAATATACAATTTTAAGAGAGGCCCTATAGGCTATAGATGTCTCTATATACTGTAGATTATGAGAGGCCCTATAGGCTATAGATGTCTCTATATACTGTAGATTATGAGAGGCCCTATACTTAGATGTCTCTATATACTGTAGATTATGAGAGGCCCTATACTTAGATGTCTCTATATACTGTAGATTATGAGAGGCCCTATAGGCTATAGATGTCTCTATATACTGTAGATTATGAGAGGCCCTATAGGCTATAGATGTCTCTATATACTGTAGATTATGAGAGGCCCTATACTTAGATGTCTCTATATACTGTAGATTATGAGAGGCCCTATACTTAGATGTCTCTATATACTGTAGATTATGAGAGGCCCTATACTTAGATGTCTCTATATACTGTAGATTATGAGAGGCCCTATACTTAGATGTCTCTATATACTGTAGATTATGAGAGGCCCTATACTTAGATGTCTCTATATACTGTAGATTATGAGAGGCCCTATACTTAGATGTCTCTATATACTGTAGATTATGAGAGGCCCTATACTTAGATGTCTCTATATACTGTAGATTATGAGAGGCCCTATACTTAGATGTCTCTATATACTGTAGATTATGAGAGGCCCTATACTTAGATGTCTCTATATACTGTAGATTATGAGAGGCCCTATACTTAGATGTCTCTATATACTGTAGATTATGAGAGGCCCTATACTTAGATGTCTCTATATACTGTAGATTATGAGAGGCCCTATACTTAGATGTCTCTATATACTGTAGATTATGAGAGGCCCTATACTTAGATGTCTCTATATACTGTAGATTATGAGAGGCCCTATACTTAGATGTCTCTATATACTGTAGATTATGAGAGGCCCTATACTTAGATGTCTCTATATACTGTAGATTATGAGAGGCCCTATACTTAGATGTCTCTATATACTGTAGATTATGAGAGGCCCTATACTTAGATGTCTCTATATACTGTAGATTATGAGAGGCCCTATACTTAGATGTCTCTATATACTGTAGATTATGAGAGGCCCTATACTTAGATGTCTCTATATACTGTAGATTATGAGAGGCCCTATACTTAGATGTCTCTATATACTGTAGATTATGAGAGGCCCTATACTTAGATGTCTCTATATACTGTAGATTATGAGAGGCCCTATACTTAGATGTCTCTATATGCAGGTGGGGCCACGCTTCAGACTGATTGGCAGGTGGGGCCACGCTTCAGACTGATTGGCAGGTGGGGCCACGCTTCAGACTGATTGGCAGGTGGGGCCACGCTTCAGACTGATTGGCAGGTGGGGCCACGCTTCAGACTGATTGGCAGGTGGGGCCACGCTTCAGACTGATTGGCAGGTGGGGCCACGCTTCAGACTGATTGGCAGGTGGGGCCACGCTTCAGAGTCAATTCAAGCTTGATTGCTGAGCAGGAGCAGCTGCCTGAGAGGCCTGGCCCAGAGAGACGTTGTCTTGGGTCCATTCCAGAGGTATTTTCCTCGCCTCTCGTCCTCCATTCCTCAGTGAAACATCCCAGGGAAGCGATGGATGAGATGTGCAGAGAATAATGTGTTTAGAAGAAATGGAATGTCCTCGTTTGCTCGCATGCCATTGTGAAGCGATGTTTGTGGGAGGAGCTTTATTCATCTAACGGCCCACATCAGAGTTCTTGGGGAAACATTTCCACATAAAGGCACACTTATGTATCATCCACTGGAGGAGACAGGCGATGAAAACCTCAGGCTTCCTTCCTCCAGTAAAGTTGTTACTTTTTGCAGACTCCTGCCTCCAGTCTCTAATTCTGCATTTAAGGCCCCGTTTAGACGGAAACGCTAGCAGGTGAATCCGCAAAAAAAAAATTCGGATGTGCCTTTCGTTTATACGGAAACGGCGTTTTTACGGGGTGAAACCGCAAAAAAGTGAGACTACCTTCCAGGGTGGAATTCCTAGAAACGCAAAAGCTTTGCGCTCTTGTCTAAACTGTTAAAACGTATAAATCTGATAAAACGATGACGAAAGGGTTGTCACGGCTCTGGTCGCGCGTACTGCTTACGTCACAGGTAGCCTGTATGCGCCAGTAGCCGAGACGTAAACAAAGCAAGTATGTCTGACTTATATCAACGGAGATCACCTGAAGGCTACATTGGCAGTACTTTTAACCCTTTCACTGCCACACGACAGAAGGTTAACCCTTTACTATCACACAACCGGCTGTCGTGTGGCAGTGAAAGGGTTAAATACACAAGAATCTGTCCCGCGGCGTGAGTGGACCCACTGTCTGTGAGTGACTCTGCTTTGGTGCAATCACATTCCCCATCCACAGTCTGCGAATCAGAGGCAGAGTAGGGCGGGTCTTCACAGCACGTCATGTGACATATGCGCCAATCGTGTGACAGTGGGGCTCCGTCGTCTCGAGTCGTTACAGCGTCGTCTGCACGCAGAATTCCATCCCAAAACGCTCGTCTAAACGTAAAATTAAAAGTGAAACCGCAAGATGACTTTTGCGGTTTCTGTTCACAAACCGCTCGTCTAAACGGGGCCTAAGACTCTCTCTGATCCGTGACATCACCGGTATTTACCTGCCTTTCAAACTGCTGCCACTGACTCTGATGTTGAGCCTCCTAAATAAAACCCACCATAAAATACCTGAAAAATTATAGTTCACTCCATCTGAGACAGAAGGAGGCCTGGGAGGAAGACAGAGTAGGGGAGATGCAGGAGAGAAGGTTCTTTATTGAGACAGTAGGAAGGCTGAGAGGGAGACAGAGAAGGTTCTTTATTTAGACATTGTTTCCTTTTTACTGTAGTTGAGGGTTTTTTGTCCCAAAATAGGGTTGTCTCAATGAGCTCCAATTGGGCTAAACTCACAACCCAGCTTTTCAGAGTCGTACTGCAAACGTATAGTATAATGTATAGTTGATACTGCAACATAGATTTGATTTTTGAGAAAGCTATTGCTGCAAAACTAATTTCACTGATAAGTAAGTGAAAAACACTATACTGGTAAGAAAATGTTTATACTTACTTTAGAGGATGTAATGATGAAATCAGTGCACAAATACAAAAAACAAAGCACATATTTATTTGTTACTGTAATACAAAAGGTTTTTCATAGGCCCACAAAAGATTTTGAAGAAGAGAGAGAGAGAGAGATTGAGATTTGGTCCAGATGGGGTTCAGACAGTCTCCTCTCCAGTTACACCATCAAGTCTGGGTACCTGTACACAATATTCCACATAGTAGGGTAAGGTGTTTATATACACATTAATATTCCACATACTAGGGTAAGGTGTTTGTATACACATTAATATTCCACATACTCTCTATGTTCTCTGCTCCCTCTGCCTGGAATGGACTTCAAAAAACTTTGAAACTGCAGGCCCTCACTACCATATCTGATTTTAAAGTTCAAATTAAGGGCATTTTAAAGAATGAGATGGGAGAATGTCGCTGCTTCACTGCATAATGTGCTGTTATATTTTATGTTTTTAACCTGACCTTCTCTCCCCAGCAACCTCCTGCAGGGCCTCACCTTCCATCCTCTTTCTACCTTTTTACCCTACCCTCCAATCCCCCCCCGATCCCATTCAATCTGATTTGCTGCAGCTCAAATGTATCCCCTTGCCCCACTTTGCCTTTTATGTCTTTGTCTGTGTTTTGTGTATTTTTGTATGTTTGTTTTTTGTTTTTGCTGCCATTTTGGCCAGGTCTTGCTCGAAAAAGAGATATTTGATCTCAAGTGACTACCTGGTAAAATAAAGGTAAAATAAAAAAAAAAAAAACATACTAGGGTAAAGTGTTTGTATACACATTAATATTCCACATACTATAGGGTAAGGTGTTTGTATACACATTAATATTCCACATACTTGGGTAAGTTGTTTGTATACACATTCATATTCCACATAGGGTAAGGTGTTTGTATACACATTACTATAGGTATAGGGTAAGGTGTTTGTATACACATTAATATTCCACATACTAGGGTAAGGTGTTTGTATACACATTAATATTCCACATACTAGGGTAAGGTGTTTGTATACACATTAATATTCCACATACTAGGGTAAGATGTTTGTATACACATTACTATTCCACATACTATAGGGTAAGGTGTTTGTATACACATTAATATTCCACATACTATAGGGTAAGGTGTTTGTATACACATTAATATTCCACATACTATAGGGTAAGGTGTTTGTATACACATTAATATTCCACATACTATAGGGTAAGGTGTTTGTATACACATTAATATTCCACATACTAGGGTAAGGTGTTTGTATACACATTAATATTCCACATACTAGGGTAAGGTGTTTGTATACACATTACTATTCCACATACTATAGGGTAAGGTGTTTGTATACACATTACTATTCCACATACTATAGGGTAAGGTGTTTGT
Organism: Notolepis coatsorum; assembly: GCF_963971535.1. Lineage (NCBI taxonomy): Eukaryota > Metazoa > Chordata > Actinopteri > Aulopiformes > Paralepididae > Notolepis > Notolepis coatsorum. Next base: position 16,115,572 of record NC_140166.1, on the reverse strand, counting down.
ATACACATTAATATTCCACATACTATGGGGTAAGGTGTTTGTATACACATTAATATTCCACATACTATAGGGTAAGGTGTTTGTATACACATTAATATTCCACATACTATAGGGTAAGGTGTTTGTATACACATTAATATTCCACATACTATAGGGTAAGGTGTTTGTATACACATTAATATTCCACATACTAGGGTAAGGTGTTTGTATACACATTAATATTCCACATAGGGTAAGGTGTTTGTATACACATTACTATTCCACATACTATAGGGCAAGGTGTTTGTATACACATTAATATTCCACATACTATAGGGTAAGGTGTTTGTATACACATTAATACTCCACATACTATAGGGTAAGGTGTTTGTATACACATTAATATTCCACATACTATAGGGTAAGGTGTTTGTATACACAATAATATTCCACATACTATAGGGTAAGGTGTTTGTATACACATTAATATTCCACATACTATAGGGTAAGGTGTTTGTATACACATTAATATTCCACATACTATAGGGTAAGGTGTTTGTATACACATTAATATTCCACATACTATAGGGTAAGGTGTTTGTATACACATTAATATTCCACATACTGTTACAATCTGGTGCGGTGGCACATCAGGACCCAGAAGCAGACAAGACAAGGCGGGCAGCAAGTCAAGGAGTTTTAAATGAACATAAAAACAGAAACAAGGGTACAAAACTAACAACAAAACAAAACCTCTCAGTAACCACCGCAAGAGGGGAAAAGGGGAAAACTAAAATAATAAACTCAACACGCAAACACTAACACGGGGAACACTTACTTGAATGAGAAACGAGAAACGAGAAACATGGAACGTGAACATGGACAGTGCAACATCGACAATGGGCCGACACAGAGAACAGGAAACAAGGAACTCAAATACACAGGAACAAATGACAAACGAGAAACACCTGGGATGATTGCAACTGGAGGGGAGACATACTGACAAAGAACTACAAGAAACAACACAAGGAACTACAACTATGGATGACAAGACAAACACCAACACTGGGACAAAAAAGCAGACTACAGACACTAAACGGAGAACCTAATACCAGAACCTCAGTAAACTACAAACACTAAGACTAAGACTAAACAATTAACCTAATACAAGACACGAGAAACACTAGACTAACAGGGCAACATGAAGAGCAAGAGATCGAGAGAGAATGAGAGAGAGAAGGGAGGGAACACTAAGGGACAAGGAGATGAGAAACACACATACAGGGGTGGGAGAGGTAGAGCAGGGGAGTCCATGGACAGGTGGGACGTAACACATACTAAGATAAGATGTTGATATACACATTAATATTCCACACACTAGGGTAAGGTACACACTAATATGTCAGATACTAGGATAAGGTGTTTATATACACATTAATATTCCACATACTAGGATAAGATGTTTATATGTACATTAATATTTCAGATACTAGGATAAAATTAGATTAGATTAGATTAGATTAGATTAGATTAAAATGTATTGTCATCGTACAGCACAAGTACAGCATAATGAAACATCTAACCAGAGTGCAAGATAACAGTAAAGTGTATTATTTTTTATTGTATTTAATTAAGTTATCAATAGATTCATACATATAGGCACAATTTATAAGAATAAACAATACAAATCTGTTAAGATAGTTACAAGTTCACACATAGTGGTCGGAGATCATACTTTTAAATGTAGCAAGAGAAGGAAGAACCTTCAGCTTCAGAGTCAGTTGGAGGACATTCCATGGGTGTTGGAAGCATCAAAGGAAAAAGCAGTTGTTCTAGTTCAGAGCAAACTGGAGGAACCCTAAGAACCAACCACTAATTTAAATGTGTAGAATAGGTTCCAAGACTCCATTCCAACAGTGTTATGTTTTTAAATAAACTGAAACTGATAGTTATGCCTTTCAACCAGAGAAGGCCATCCTTTTCATAAAGGACACAGTGGTGGGTAAATAAATATGAGGTTACTGAGTATTATGCTAATCTGATGTATGTACAGTATTATTACGTACAGTGATACAAGTAAAGATACACAATAGAAGTAACCCATACTGGGAAGTGGTGTAACTAATAAGAGTAGATGTAATAAGACGTATAGTATATACAGTGTGTGTATAAACAGGAATATATGTATAAACAGGAATATATTCAGGAATATAAACAGGAATATAATATATGCAGATATAGATAAATATGTATATGGTATATACTATATACCATATACATATTTACAGTATTATTGTACATGGCTATCCCTATTATATGAGTAGACTATAGGTTGAAGTAGGTAGTTGTCATTATAGTGTAAGGCGGTTGAAGGAAGTGAAGGCAGTAGATAAGTATAATCTGAGTGAGTACAGGCAACAGATCAGTTCAGAGTTTGTACAGTATGGGCAACATAGCCTATTACACACTAAGTAATTACCAATCAAGTCTAATACTGTATATTACACGCTAAGTAATTACCAATCAAGTCTAATATTACACGTAAGTAATTACCAATCAAGTCGTAGTGTAGGCAATGGAGTTCAGCGTTTATATGGCATGGGGGTGGGGCTGTCGTTCAGAGAGTTCAGAGAGATGACAGCTGAGGGGAAGAAGCCGTTCCTGAGCCCTGCTTGACTTGGAACGGAGATTCCTATAGCGCCTCCCAGAGGGAAGGAGGGCAAACAGTCCATGATTGGGGTGAGAGGTGTCCTTGGTGATGCTGCATGCCAAGTACAGTACAATGGAAATATGTTTGGCATCCAACCAGAGTGCACATGTAACAGTAAAGTGCAATAGTAATACAATGTACAGGTTATTAGACTGGATATAAAATATATAAATTAGTGCTACTGATTAATATGGCTAATCAAATTAACCCTGGCTGTGCAGTTGGCCTGCGTACCACCAGATGTAAAAGCAGTGTCATGTGCCTTTAGCAGTAGACGGACCTCTCTTTTCATCCACATCTTCTGGGCGGGGAATGTAGCGATCTGTTTGAGGGTGGTGACACTGTCGATGTTGGAGTTGATGTGGTCCCAAGACGGAGGGTCTGGTGGGAACTGTGGCTTTATGAACGTCGGAATGTAATATCTGCTGCTCTCCAAGACTGATGATTTTCATAAATCATTATGAAACAATGGTTATTGAAGAAAAACTCTCCAATGGACTGTAGAAATATGACAACATCTCAACTCTAATCAACAACAGAGTGGATTTACAGTGTGTGTGTGTGTGTGTGTGTGTGTGTGTGTGTGTGTGTGTGTGTGTGTGTGTGTGTGTGTGTGTGTGTGTGTGTGTGTGTGTGTGTGTGTGTGTGTGTGTGTGTGTGTGTGTGTGTGTGTGTGTGTGTGTGTGTGTGTGCGTGCGTGTGTGCATGTGTGCGTGTGTGTGTGCGTGAATCTGTCCACTTTCTCTTTGAATGTCTCCTTCCCTCCATCCCTCATCCTTCTTTCTCCCTCGATTCTTTCTTTCTTTCTTTCTTTCTTTCTTTCTTTCTTTCTTTCTTTCTTTCTTTCTTTCTTTCTTTCTTTCTTTCTTTCTTTCTTTCTTTCTTTCTTTCTTTCTTTCTTTCTTTCTTTCTTTCTCTCTTTCTTTCTCTCTCTCTCTCTTCTGTGTGTTTGGAGATACATTCCAGACTGGTTGGCTTCAACCTCCAGCATTCTACTCTACGAGGAAATGGAAAAATCTGATAGAAACCATTTCAGTATGTGTGTGTGTGTGTGTGTGTGTGTGTGTGTGTGTGTGTGTGTGTGTGTGTGTGTGTGTGTGTGTGTGTGTGTGTGTGTGTGTGTGTGTGTGTGTGTGTGTGTGTGTGTGTGTGTGTGTGTGTGTGTGTGTGTGTGTGTGTGTATGTGTGTGAGAGAGAGAGAGAGAGAGAGAGAGAGAGAGAGAGAGAGAGAGAGAGAGAGAGAGAGAGAGAGAGAGAGAGAGAGAGAGAGAGAGAGAGAGAGAGAAAAAAGAGAGTCTGAAAAGTCAGACTGAATGTCTGACTGCTGTTAACGCAGATCTGAACCATGACTCTCACTGTATTACATAATATACAACCTCTCTCTCTCCCTCTCTCTCTCTCCCTCTCTCTCTCTCTCAGCACCACACTCCATACCTGTAAATTATCCCAAGCACCTCCTGATCTTACTGCACCTCCTGATCTTACTGCACATCCTGCTCTTACTGCACATCCTGATCTTACTGCACCTCCTGATCTTACTGCACCTCCTGATCTTACTGCACCTCCTGATCTTACTGCACCTCCTGATCTTACTGCACCTCCTGCTCTTACTGCACCTCCTGCTCTTACTGCACCTCCTGCTCTTACTGCACATCCTGCTCTTACTGCACCTCCTGCTCTTACTGCACCTCCTGCTCTTACTGCACCTCCTGCTCTTACTGCACCTCCTGCTCTTACTGCACATCCTGCTCTTACTGCACCTCCTGCTCTTACTGCACCTCCTGCTCTTACTGCACCTCCTGCTCTTACTGCACCTCCTGCTCTTACTGCACCTCCTGCTCTTACTGCACCTGGAGACCATCAGAGAGCCTCCACTGCCACTGGCTCATCATACAAATACTTGAGATAATTACAGCCACAGTAAATAACCTCCAGACTGCTGCAGACAATCACTGCCAACGCGGAGTCTGGACCAGCAGAGAGCCTGGCTCAACAGAGAGCCTGGACCAACAGAGAGCCTGGACCAACACAGAGTCTGGACCTGGACCAACAGAGAGCCTGGACCAACACAGAGCCTGGACCAACAGAGAGCCTGGACCAACACAGAGCCTGGACCAACAGAGAGCCTGGACCAACACAGAGTCTGGACCTGGACCAACACAGAGCCTGGCCCAACACAGAGTCTGGACCGACACAGAGTCTGGACCAACACAGAGCCTGGACCAACACAGAGTCTGGACCGACACAGAGTCTGGACCAACACAGAGCCTGGACCAACACAGAGTCTGGACCAACACAGAGTCTGGACCGACACAGAGCCTGGACCAACACAGAGTCTGGACCAACACAGAGTCTGGACCGACACAGAGTCTGGACCTGGACCAACAGAGAGCCTGGACCAACGCAGAGTCTGGACCTGGACCAACAGAGAGCCTGAACCAACAGAGAGCCTGGACCAACAGAGAGCCTGGACCAAAACAGAGTCTGGACCAACACAGAGTCTGGACCAACACAGAGTCTGGGCCGACACAGAGTCTGGACCAACACAGAGTCTGGACCAACACAGAGTCTGGGCCGACACAGAGTCTGGACCAACACAGAGTCTGGACCAACACAGAGTCTGGACCAACACAGAGTCTGGACCAACACAGAGTCTGGACCAACACAGAGCCTGGACCAACAGAGAGTCTGGACCGACACAGAGCCTGGACCAACAGAGAGTCTGGACCGACACAGAGCCTGGACCAACAGAGAGCCAATCTTCAAACAGCTAACATAGATGCTGCGATTATAGTGGCTGGGGACTTGTGGGCCCCTGGCGCCTATTCTGTGCTTTTTGAGTTTTTTTGTGTGCACAGCGGTGGCTGTGTTGATGATTATGTCATGAAATTGGGTCCATATCGTCATTTTACATATATTTTCAATTGCGAGGAGAGCGAGGAGAGCGAGCAGCATGCAGCACCAGAGGTTAAAAGCCTCCAATGCTTATTAGTGTGTGTGCGTTTGAACGGTTGCATGTTTCAACCATACATTTCCATTTATAAAAAAATATATATATATTATTAAAAAAAAAAAATGTTTACCTCCTATAATAGTGGGGGTCGCGGCTCTCTGACACCGTTATTTGGGGGTCGCGGCCTGAAAAGTTTGGGAACCCCTGTATTAGATCACCGCTACTCGCAATTTAAGGAAGGGTACAAATCACAGGCGCTTAGTCCATTCAGTAAATCTGACCATGACTCCATCTTTCTCATACCAAAATATAAACAAAGTCTCAAGCATGCTCCCGCAGAAATACAAGAAGTAAAGCGGTGGTCTGTGAACTGAGAGACCACGCTTCAAGATGCACTCGATTGCACAGACAGGGGTTTCGTGAGAACACAGACAACATCCATGATTACACACAAACAGTGTTGGACTTTGTTGGTATTCTGGTAGAAGAAATAGTCCCCTCCACCACAATTTGAGTTTTCCCAAACCAAAAGCCTTGGGTAGAAGAATCGGTCCGCGAAGCTCTGAATGCAAAGCTGGGCTCATGACAGGCAACATGGATGAGCACAAGGCGGCGCGCTACAACCTACGGAGAACAGTGATAAAGGCAAAGGTGCGGTACAGGGATAAGATGGAACTTCCGTTTGAACAGGCTGATTCCATCGCTCTGCCAGTGGGTCTTGGACTTCCTGACAGGAAGACCCCAAGTGGTGAGATCAGGTAACGGCACCTCCTCGTCTATCACTCTCAACACAGGTCAACACAGCCCCCTCCTCTACTCGCTTTACACGCATGGCCATGACTGTGTGGCAAAGCACAACAGCAACACAATCATCAAGTTTAGAGACGACCTAGGAGAGGGGGAGAACCTGGCGCTATGGTGACAGGAGAACAGCCTCTCCCTGAACGTCAGCAAAACCAAATAACTGAATGTGGACTTTAGGAGGTCTGGGGCCAGGGACTACAGCCTGTAATATTCATGCTTTGAATATATCATTTACGACAGGCGCGCCAGGCGCACCTTCCTATTATGTATACCTGACAAGGGGTCCTGACAGTCAGTTGGCTGCCAGCCGTGGATGGAGTTACACTCATGCTTAACGAGTACTTACCTTTGAATAAATATCTAAATGCAATCTCCTCGTCCTGAAGATTATTCTATATAAATCGAATACGACATGGTGTCAGAAGCAGGATGAACATGGATATCAACGGAGTCCCGTCGCCACGGATGAATTGGGATTCTCTGGACTTACCGGGAGAATGGAAGAAGTTCAGGCAGCATACAGAGCTAATGTTTTCGGGCCCACTCAAGAAGAAAGGAGAGGACGAGAAATGTAGCTACCTGCTACTGTGGAGCGGAGAAAGAGGGAGAGACATTCACAACACATGGGCTCTCAGTGCAGATGAAGCAAAGGTATTGAAGAGCTACTATGACAATTTCGAAGCATATGTACTTCCAAGGAGGAACACGATTTTCGCTAGGTACAAATTCCATGAGAAAACCCAGCAACCTAGCGAGTCATTTGAACAATTTGTCACTGCATTGAAACTACTCGTGAAGGACTGTGCATATGTGAACAATGATGAGATGGTTAGAGACCGCATAGTGTTTGGCATACACTCAGCAAAAGTAAGAGAGAAACTATTAAACGTTGGATCAGACTTGTCGTTAGACAAAGCGGTAGATATAGCTAGAGCCCACGAGCTAGCACAATCACAGATAAAGAGCTTTACTGGCGCCACGAGCAGCGCGCAGGAGCAGCTCGTGCACGAGGTACACAGACATGAACAGAAGTATAGCGCACAGAGATATCGCCCCAGAGCAGAGTGGACAGAGAGAGCGAACAGAGCGAGCGACACAGACACACGTAAGAACTGTGGATACTGTGGGGGTAGAGCTCACAAGGAAGGGGATAACTGTGTAGCTAGGGGGAAACAGTGCACAAAGTGTGGAAAATGGAACCACTTTGCCAAAGTCTGCAGGGCCGGTAGTTTCCAGAAAAAGTCAGTACACGAGATTAGCATGCGCTCTGAGTCAGGAGAAGAGTCAGACGAACTGTATGTAGACACCGTGACAGACAGACGATTTGATGCAACAGAACAAGCGTTCGCAGACATACAAGTAGGAAAACAGGGCACAGAGCTTAAATTTAAGCTAGACACAGGTGCACAAGTAAATGTAATTCCCTTGAGAGAGTATCACAGTTTACAAGATAAACGCAAAATACAGCCTACTTCACGCAGACTGACAGGATATGGTGGAGAGAAGCTAGTGGTAAAGGGCACATGCACATTAAAGTGTAAATACAAAGAGCGTGGCATGTTGTTAGACTTTTACATAGTAGACACTCAGGCACCCCCAGTTCTAGGTTTACAGGCATGCCTGAATATGGACCTCATTAAACTAGTGTTGTCAGTAAATGCACACACAGATAAACTGACCATCATGGAAGAATACCACAACGTGTTTAAAGGGATAGGACTATTCCCAGGAGAGTGTCACATCCATATAGACCCAGACGCCACGCCAGTAGTCTGCCCACTGAGAAGGACACCGATCGCCCTGCGTGGCCGACTAAAGAAGGAGCTACAGAGTATGGAAGACACACAGATCATCGCTAGAGTCATCGAACCAACGGAGTGGGTCAGTGCACTGGTCATTGTTGAGAAACCACGCACAGGCAAGCTCAGACTATGTTTGGATCCTAAGGAGCTAAACAAGGCTATCAAGCGCCCGCACTACCCTCTGCCGACACTAGAGGACATCACACCCAGACTAACAGGCGCACGCTATTTCAGCGTACTGGATGCAAGGTCGGGATACTGGTCCATCAAGCTCTCCACAGAATAATCGAAGCTGACGACGTTCAACACACCGTTTGGACGATACAGATTCCTACGATTACCATTTGGGCTCGCTTCTGCCCAGGACGAGTTCCAACGAAAAATCCACGAGACATACGAGGGACTGAACGGAGTAGCAGCTATAGTAGACGACATCCTTGTATATGGCGCGACCAGAGAAGAACACGATAAGAACCTACATGCAATGTTGGTGAGATCACGGGAGAGAGGCGTTCGGCTCAACGCAGACAAGTGCACCATCGGAGCCACCGAAGTGAGCTACTTCGGGCACATCCTTTCAGCTGACGGCATGAAGCCTGACCCAGGCAAGATAGCTGCCATCAAGGAGATGGAGGCGCCAAAGAGCCGTGCAGAACTGGAGACCGTGCTAGGTATGGTCAACTATCTGGCGAAGTTCGCCCCGAGCCTCTCCGAGATCAACGCACCCATGAGACAGCTGCTTAAACAATCGAATGAGTTCCTGTGGGACGCGCAGCACGACGCTGCATTCCAAAAGATGAAAGACATACTTACCAGTGAACCTGGGCCAGTCCTCATCTACTTTGACCCAGATAAGGAGCTCAGCTTACAAGTGGACGCATCAAAGTATGGTCTGGGTGCTGTGCTGATGCAGGAAGGAAGGCCCATTAGCTACGCATCCAGATCACTCACGGACAGCGAGGTCAACTACGCACAAATCGAAAAGGAGATGTACGCAGTCCTTTATGGATTCAAACGCTTCCACCAATATGCCTACGGTCGCCATGTTATGGTGCAATCTGACCACAAGCCCCTGGAGTCGATCATGAAGAAGCCGATCGCCGCAGCCCCACCGCGGTTACAGAGGATGATACTGCAACTACACAAGTACAACTTCACGATCGTGCACCGCCCTGGGAAAGACATCCCAGTAGCCGACACGCTGTCCAGGAAATCACTCACCTCTCACGACGACGGTCTCAGTGAAGGGATGGACCTTCAGGTACACATGGTATACAACAGCTTACCTGTACACGACGACAGGCTACAGGAGATCAGAGAAACAACAGACAATGACACACAGCTAAAGCTGCTCAGCCAGGCTATCCTGGAGGGATGGCCTGAGGAAAGAAAACAATGCCCCCAGAACATCACCGAATACTGGAATCACCGAGATGAACTATCCAAAACGAATGGAATAATTTTCAAAGGGGAGAAAATAGTCATCCCTACCAGCCTCAGAGGAGAGATGCTGATCAAGATCCATGCAGGCCACATGGGAATGGAAAAATGCAAACTGAGAGCACGAGACATCATGTTCTGGCCTGGAATGGGTAGACATATAGAGCAAGTCGTGGAGAAGTGCTCAATATGCCAAGAGCGCCGCCCATCAAACACCAAGGAGCCCATGATGCCTCATCGTATCCCAGACCGCCCCTGGCAGGTTGTAGGGACAGATCTCTTTAACTGGAACAACCAGGACTATGTTGTGACCGTCGACTACTACAGCAGATTCTTCGAACTAGACAGACTTCACAGCACCACATCGGCAGCTGTTGTCCACAAGCTAAAGGCAGCCTGTGCCAGGCATGGCGTCTCAGAGACCATAGTCTCAGACAATGGACCACAATACAAGTCTAAAGAGTTCGAGGCATTCGCCAAGTCGTGGGAGTTTACACACGTCACGTCAAGCCCACACTATCCGCAAAGCAACGGACTAGCGGAGAGAACTGTGAAGACGGCAAAATCACTCATGGACAAGGCTAAGGCAGACGGAAGAGACCCGTACCTAAGCCTCCTGGAATATCGTAACACCCCAGTCGACAACTTCAAATCGCCGGCACAGCTGTTGATGAGCCGCAGGCTACGCTCAACCCTCCCGAGCACCAACCAACAGCTGCGGCCAGGGGTAGTAAGCCCCAAAGATGGACATGACAAGCGAGTGCAGAGACAACAGCACCAGAAGAAATACTATGACAGGTCAGCTAGACCGCTGCCCCCACTACATTGTGGTGAATCTGTCAGGCTACAAGAACATGGACGCTGGAGGCCAGCAGTAGTCATACAACCAGCCGACACTGCGCGGTCATACCACGTTCGCACCCAAGATGGACGCGAATACCGCCGCAACCGCAGGCACCTGAGGGACACAAAAGAGGAACACTTCCAGGACAGCGACGGTATGCCAAGTCCAGAGAGCGTAGATCAACCGCCGGAGACCAACGACCCTGAACTGTCAGAGGACTCAGAAGATAACTCAGCTTCATACTACACCAGATCCGGCCGAGCAGTGAAGCCTCGGGACATTTTAGACCTATAAATGTACAGGGTGCAGGCGGATCGCTGCCCTATTATAACACCATTTACCCCAATGAAAAAAAAAAAAAAAAAAAGGGTGGTGAAATGTAACAAAATATTAATGTATGCTGAAATGATGACTTACTATATGTGTTGAATCTATGACCTACTTACCTTGCTTAATGGTCGATATTTTCCCATTTTGTTAGCAAGCTAATTCTACAAATAAGAACTGCATATGGTAAGAGTGTTGAGACACACGACCAAATAAGCCATGAATACATACCTTTTCACAGCTGAAGTATTCAAATATTAAAGCAGACTTTCCAGAATAAGAGGGCACACAATACGAACTGTAATACCTTGATACATGAATCTTTTATGTTTAACATATTAATCCTACCTGTTTACATTGCCTGGTCCTGACACAGGTAACGCACTTGTTATTGTTTACAAAGAAACTCTTACAGAGTATTGCACAACCTTTCTTTATTTCAATTTTGTTCATAGCTTATAAAGCTTTCTTTAAAAGAAGGAGGATGTAATATTCATGCTTTGAATATATCATTTACGACAGGCGCGCCAGGCGCACCTTCCTATTATGTATACCTGACAAGGGGTCCTGACAGTCAGTTGCTTAACGAGTACTTACCTTTGAATAAATATCTAAATGCAATCTCCTCGTCCTGAAGATTATTCTATATAAATCGAATACGACACAGCCCTGTTAGTAGGGTCATCTGTGGCACTTCCGTGACCGTGGAGATCTAGGAGGGTTAATAAACAAATTTAGCCGGGGAGTATTTTTTTTAAAAGGCGGGGGAAATTTGTGAGAGACCAAAATCCAAAATGGCTGCTGTGGAAATTAACTTTTTAATGGTTTGACCTACAATGATGCACACTACATGGTTTCAGAGCTTATTTTGATCAAGGAATACATATTTGGTATTTATATAATGATTTGACCTATTGTTGACCTTCAAATGCAAGATGGCTGGCAATTTTGAGCTCCACAATGGATTTTTTTCAAAATCGTCACAGAGCCTTTATATTTGGCTCTAATGAAAGCTCTGCTCATGATGAGTTGAATAATATACAGTATAAGTACAGATAAGTAATCTCTGAGATCAATAAAGTCAATGTTTGTGTGTAAACAACAGTTACTGATTTGCGGTTTTCCATTAAATAGCTACTGAGAATATGGTGTCCAGTTCATACCATCACATTTTCATAATGAACCAAAAATGATTTTGCAATATAGCCTAACATAAAATTGTATTCTGTATGCAAAGCTAGCAAGGTTAGTTGCTTGAGCCGAATTTAACCCTTGTGCGCTACTTATTTATTTATCTTACTTTGGTGTTAACAAAAACAGAGTAAAATGCATAGTATTACCAGCAAATATACAGAGGTTGATCTTTCCCTAAACTTTCACACCCCCATGCAGTGTTTTGACACCTAACCGGGCCCCCTGTTCACACCTCACACACACACACACATACATACAGAGACACAGACCCACATAGATGGATCTTTTCAACACTTTATATTTTCAGGACACTATCACCAGTGATGGGCAAGCTACTTGGAAAATGTAGCAAGCTACACTACAAGTTACTCTCGATTAAATATAGCTAAACTACAATGGAAGCTATCCCCAGAGAAATGTAGCAAGCTACACTACAAGAACATGGCATAAATAGCTAGCTACATCGGCACTACTTTTTTTTTTTTTTTTTTTTTTTACTTTGTGATCAAGTTTACACCAAACAAATAGGCAGGCAAAAAATAGCTCAGTTTGATTGTTTATTATACTATTTATTTTACTATTATGCTACCATGTATATACTACTACCAACTATGCTAATATGTCTATACTACTACATTATGTACTCAGAGTATAACACTCAAGCTTGACACTGCTAGACAAACAATACTATCCTTGGCTGCTAGATATGTAACTCACAAAACATTCCATGGCCACAGGTTGAGAACCACTGGTCTAGGACGATCTTTTCCCTATTTTTTTTTCTCCACCCCCCAATGTACAGTGTACAGTGTCCCCCTACCCCAACCCCCCCCCCCCCCCCCCTCCAATGTACAGCCCCCACCCACCAACCCCACCCACCCAACCTCCTCCAATGTACAGTTTCTATGTCAAATGTATATACACTCTTTTTCTGGACACTTTTTGTATCACAAACAGTACTGTATTTGCAAATCTGATATGTCATAAATGTATAGATGTAGCAGTACTGTCTATCTGTATGTCATGTATGTCATATATGTTATGATTAATTGAAAATGGGGGACCCTGATGTAAACAAGATTATACAACGGCATGCAAATTTCTCGATTCTGATTGGCCATTCACACGTCTTTATTGACAACAATCCACGGTCCTGGGCTCAGGACCCGCCCACAACCAAATCACATAACCCTCCCCGGCTCACTCCGGGAGAAAACAGGATCGCGAACAACAAATGGTTATGTTGAAAGCACCATAACGACTAAATATGAAGCGATTCTGTCAAGGGGAATGTGTTAGTATTTTAAACAATGTTGGATGATGTAATTGATGGGTCTTGACTCAATCTAGAACAAAAGAAAAATCGCGGATTGATTGATAGATTAATTGATTGATTTAAATTTCTTCCTTCCTACTTTCCGACTGCAGCGTTCTCTCTCACACTGTCCGACGCTGGCGTACCCACAAACACACACATACACACACACACACACACACACACACACACACATACACACACACACGCACACACACACTGTGACACACACACACACACACACACACACACACACACACACACGCACACACACACACACACACTCCTGTCTGCAACAGCGGGGGAGTCAGACTGAGAGAGAAGCAGCGCTGTTTTAAGTGAGCATGGTCTATTGAATTGATTGATTGGTTGATTGCTAATTTTATTACTGTACCCCTGGTTTCCAACTGGTTAAGTTTAGGCTAAAAGAAATAAATAAAAAAATAGGGCGAAGAAAACGTTTTTTTCCTATAGGGCAAAGAAAACGTTTTAATAAATTTTCAATCAATCATTCCAATAATACACAGTTGGATGTGTTAGTTGGTTGGATGCACTTCAAGCTGCTTCCACATGAGGCAACTTCTCTCAATCATTCCAATAATACACAGTTGGATGTGTTAGTTTGGTTGGATGCACTTCAAGCTGCTTCCACATGGAGTTGTGGGAACTACTTTTTCTGGCGGATGGTTTTTTCAATAAATCTTCGATTAATGTGTGTTTATTGTATAGAAATAAGGTTGGATGAATCTGGCAGTTGTATAAAAGCTTTACACCACGTGCAGTCGTGATTTGTGACCAATAAACCATGCCTAGGGGGGTCTAACGACCCTCGGCTGCGCCTCGGGCCTAACAACCACCCCTAGGCATGGTTTATTGGTCACAAACCACTCCTGCGTGTGATGTAATGCTTAACGAAAGTCTTTCTCTGGTCTGCATCCCCTTAACAATTGTATGTATTGAGCTTTATACAACGGCATGCAAATTTCTCGATTCTGATTGGCCATTCACACGTCTTTATTGACAACAATCCACGGTCCTGGGCTCAGGACCCGCCCACAACCAAATCACATAACCCTCCCCGGCTCACTCCGGGAGAAAACAGGATCGCGAACAACAAATGGTTATGTTGAAAGCACCATAACGACTAAATATGAAGCGATTCTGTCAAGGGGAATGTGTTAGTATTTTAAACAATGTTGGATGATGTAATTGATGGGTCTTGACTCAATCTAGAACAAAAGAAAAATCGCGGATTGATTGATAGATTAATTGATTGATTTAAATTTCTTCCTTCCTACTTTCCGACTGCAGCGTTCTCTCTCACACTGTCCGACGCTGGCGTACCCACAAACACACACATACACACACACACACACACACACACACACACACACACACACATACACACACACACGCACACACACACTGTGACACACACACACACACACACACACACACACACACACACGCACACACACACACACACACTCCTGTCTGCAACAGCGGGGGAGTCAGACTGAGAGAGAAGCAGCGCTGTTTTAAGTGAGCATGGTCTATTGAATTGATTGATTGGTTGATTGCTAATTTTATTACTGTACCCCTGGTTTCCAACTGGTTAAGTTTAGGCTAAAAGAAATAAATAAAAAAATAGGGCGAAGAAAACGTTTTTTTCCTATAGGGCAAAGAAAACGTTTTAATACATTTTCAATCAATCATTCCAATAATACACAGTTGGATGTGTTAGTTGGTTGGATGCACTTCAAGCTGCTTCCACATGAGGCAACTTCTCTCAATCATTCCAATAATACACAGTTGGATGTGTTAGTTTGGTTGGATGCACTTCAAGCTGCTTCCACATGGAGTTGTGGGAACTACTTTTTCTGGCGGATGGTTTTTTCAATAAATCTTCGATTAATGTGTGTTTATTGTATAGAAATAAGGTTGGATGAATCTGGCAGTTGTATAAAAGCTTTACACCACGTGCAGTCGTGATTTGTGACCAATAAACCATGCCTAGGGGGGTCTAACGACCCTCGGCTGCGCCTCGGGCCTAACAACCACCCCTAGGCATGGTTTATTGGTCACAAACCACTCCTGCGTGTGATGTAATGCTTAAGTACTGTACTGTACCCATTCTGCAATCTGTTAATACACTTTTCAATCAATCAATGATAATATTGTTCATAGCAGCTAGCCTATCTCAGACTGTTAGTTAAAGCTGTTGATAAAAAGTGCACTGACTTGTGTGCTGTTTGGGAACAGTTGACAATGTTTATGTAAAGACAGTAAGGGTTTTCATCAGCTCACCTGAATATGTGTTCTCAAGTTAGTATTGGACGTGTGGGACGTCGAGAGCAGCTTCATTTTTGGTTGACACAATAAACACCTAAACACATATGTTTTAGGCGTTTTTTCAGTCAAACTCATAAACGTGTCCAGGTAGGGCCATGGAGATGCAGTGTTGTTATTGTTGTTGACATCATCTTCATCAATGCCATCAGTGGAAACATCAAATCCCTCTGCCATTATTTCGCGCTGAGTGGTTCTGTTATTGTAAATTCATCCATTCATTCTCATTCAGTGGTCTGCGTTTAGATTTTCACTTCCTGGTTTGCGGCCTGGAGTCCCGCCCTATCCTGCCTCTGATTGGCCTACCCGTAATATTTTGGCCTACCATACCCAATCGTGAGTCGTCACTCATATCTAAACAAACCAGTTTTTTTTTCTCCTCGCAGATCTTCTAGTCTTCTAGACTGCGAAAGTAGCGTGTAACGTTTCTCGTCGCTACGTTACTACTTCGTTCTATAAATAACTCCGCTACAGAGACCGCTACCCTGGTTAAAAAGTAGCGAGCTACCAGCACGCTACTGAGAATTGTAGTTAAGCTATGTAGCTTCGCTACTTGTAGCAAGCTACTGCCCATCACTGACTATCACGTATAACTTTTTATATAATTATTTGTTCAAAGCATGCTCAGAGAGAGAATCACAGATTAAATATTTCTTTGCAGGGTGCAGATATTGAGCAAGTTAAGGAGGCCATATTGCTTGGAGTTATAATAGAAACACTCTCTTGGTCAACTCACATTAACAATATTGTAACAAAAATGAGCAGAAGTATTTCAATTATTAGACGGAATGCCTATTTTTTAACAGACACAGCTACCAAGCAAGTCATACAATCACTAGTTTTGTCACATCTGGACTACTGTCCAGCATTCTGGCCAAATGCATCCAAACAAGACTTAAATAAAATACAGCTTACTCAAAATAGAGCTGCAAGACATGCATTGCATAGCTCAATTAGAAACAGTGTTGAGAAAACTTAAGACAATGTTGGTGAATGAGAGTCAATGAGAGACTAGTGTGTAGTCTTATTTTGTTTATGAGAAATATTTATACTTTACATAAACCTGTGTGCCTCTTTTTGCAGCTGGTGCTTATTAGTGATGGTCATGGCTATGGCACTATACTTATCTTCATGGCCGCCTAGTTATAGTTGAAAGTGGGGGTGCAAGTTTTTTTTTTATTCTTTTATTTTTTTACATTTTTTTTTTTTTTTTTTTTTTTGTAAGGGGTGGTTTGGAGGGGGTCCGGCACGACCCCCTCCACGGCAGATTTTTTTACATTTAATGAACACCTGTATGTGCAATTTCCTGCAATATAGAGCCTTCAATCTTGACCAAAATAAAGCTGCTCTTTTCACTATAAAACTCAGTTTATATTGCAGTATGATAGCTATAATAATAATAACTTCACTGCGAGGGCTCTTTTAGCTAACGCTAGCTAGGCACGTATGATAGCCAATTACTATTATAATAATAATAATAATAATAATAACTTTCCCATCCTCCCAAAGCCCCTCCAGCCCCGTTCACATCCGCAGCGCCAACAACAACAACAACAACAACTAATTGACGCTATCAATAGCCCCAGTGAGCGCGGCGGCTGAATGAATGAAAACTTTATTTAACAGATTGCAGAATGGGTACAATACAGTACGGCTCAATACACACAATTGTTAAGGGGATGCAGACCAGAGAAAGACGTTTGTCTTGTTTACATCAGGGTCCCCTTTCGTGACTGTGCTGCACCGAGTGAATCCACAGTCACTTGCTCCTCAATGGGAAACCAACCTAGATTTACCATGAAGGACTGGTTCTGGCCGAACCGTTCGTTATACAAGTATCACAGAGACATTACAAAGGTGCTCACAGTTGCACGAGGGGTTCGCACAGAGATACGGGATGGTTTGAAAGCTCGGCGTTGCTAATAAATATTTTTTTTATTTTTTTTATAAACTGCTCAAAGCGGCATTATTTCCGCCGTTGGGTGATCACAGCGCCTGCGCACCATCCTGTATCTCTGGATTCACTCGGTGCAGCAGCGCCGAGGCTCACCATACGAGAAATATTCAGTTTCAATCTGTTTGCGCATTTAGTATACAGTCACAGTGTTCGACTTACGTGATGATTTGCTCCATTTTGATGTAAACGCAGAAGAATAATCCTCACGAGTCACAATGTTATCCAATATCCAGCCTGAATTTTTCAAACGCTTTCGAAAAAGCCGCCTCCCCCAACATGTCGTATACGTCATGCCGACGAACCGTGGCCCGTGGGCACTGGATCAAACCATTAAAGTGGGGGGGTCACACAATCTTTGGAAACTTAAAAACTTGCTATTAAGTGTCATTGCGTATTATTAATTTGATTGAAATTACGTAGTTATGGTTCGATAAGATTTATATATTGGGGGGGATATTTATATCATATGATATGATCAAAAAGTGAGGGAGCAAAGAGACAAGCTTGCTCCCCCAAGTTCAATAGTCCTGGAGCCCGTGCATCGTCTGCTCCGTTAAGTGGGCGCCTATGCTTATCTTGTCTTGCACAGTCTCTGGAGCGCAACAGTAAGAAGCATTTTGTATAAAAGTATTCTGTACTTCTGTATGACAACTATTAAAGAAACTTGAAACTTGAACTTGAGACAAGCCTTGAGGGGTCGGTTCGCCCTGCCGAGACCCAGAACTGAAACCTTAAAGAAAACTGTACTGTACAGGGCAATGTCCTACTGGAATAGACTTCCACAATATTTGGTTTCAATTACCAGTAAGGTGGGATTCAAGAGGAGACTACGAGTGGCTGTAATGCAGAAAGAGATTGATTTTGGGTGGGTCTAATCTGTGTCTAATGAATGGGTTCTTGTGTTGGGTTGGGTGTTGTTTTGGAATGTGTTTGTCTAGTGGTTATGAGGAGTATTAGAGTATGAGTGTATGGAATGTTGTGCTGTTTTTGAGCACGTTTTAGTTTTCTCTGAGATGTCTTTGTTGTTTTATTGATATTTGTTGTTTTATTGATATTTGTTATTGTTCTATATTAGAAAATGTGGCATACATATTTGGTTGTATGTTTGATTTTGATTGGTTTAATGTTCTATAATTGTTTGTATATTTTATTGGTGTTTTATTGATATTTGTTTTGTTTTTATGTTGTTTATTGATTATTCTTGTTTAATTTTATATGTTTGGATCCAGACCCCAGGAAGAATAGTCGCATACAGAAGTACAGAATACTTTTATACAAAATGCTTCTTACTGTTACGCTCCAGAGACTGTGCATTGGGGGTTTATCCATGAAAACAGACACCCTCACACATATACACGCATAGCCACACACACACACACCATGGGTGACTGTGAGGTTTTTTTCTACAGAAAGGGGAAGTCTGAGGGTCATAAATCAAGTTTGACAGAAGCTGCATACGGCAGTTTTAGGCTTCCCTATTGGCTATCGTCATTGTCCCCCTTCTATGACAGCTAAGGGGGATGTCACTTCAGAATCGTGACAGTGTCAGAATCACTCTAATGTTTCTGTATGTCATTTCACCCTACAGAGAGGAGACAGCCTACGGAGTGGAGAGAAACAGAGCATGGGGAAAATTCTTTCTACACACACACAGCAAACTGACAGAGAGAGGGTATTGAACAACCACTTGGAAGAATGCACTTTCTGAAGAATAATACATTTTGCATTTTACATTTAGCATTTGTAATATTTTATTCTTAATTCTGTAACTTAAACCACACACATTTAGTCTTAAGATTGTTGTGAAACTATATTCTGAAGATACACACACACACAAAATACCTTCTGAAGATATTGTGAAATGTTTAATCTGAAAACCTTGGAATACATATTGTGAAATGTTTAATCTGAAAACCTTGGAATACACACAATCTGAAAATAACACATTTATTCAACCTTGTGAAACTATATTCTTAAGATACACATAAAACATATTGTGAAATGTTTAATCTGAAAACCTTGGAATACACAAATACATATTGTTACAAAGGGTCAGATTAAACCGAATATATATATTTATTGCCTGAGATCCCATGTATAATATTTGTATATCGTTTGATATCCCCTGTATATTCCTTGTACAATATATACGGAATATCCCTTTACCTGGTAGCAGGACAGACCATAATATTCGTTCTCCTATTGGAAGCGATCCCCTGGCGCCACTGCCTTACCCCCTCGAGCTGACTTCAAAGGTACCGACGAGATATGTCTGTACATGCCCAGCTTCTGCCCATGAATACGGCTACCAAAATACGAATGGTACTATTTGTTCACAGCGCATATATATATGGCGCAAGTAAAGTAGAACTTTCTCTTAGTCTCTTAGTCCATTGTCTCGTTCAGTTCCAGTTATCCAAGTGACGTCTCTCACCCACTACGCAACGTGGGCAGAGCAGGGCTCGCATTGCCCCAAGATAGTCTCGTGTTATCCTAATACATTTGTTCAATGTATCGTTCGCTATTTATTAGTAAAGCCTTCATTACGAGTCAAAGACCACGTGGAGTGAGTAATTGTGCGTCTACATAGAGCACTTATTGCCCGTGCTAATAGTATAGTAACGTCAAGTCCAACCGTGCACTACCGCACCGGAGGATATCTACACCGGACCAGCAGCACCACGGAGGATTTACACCCCGCCAGCCGTGCCACTTTTCCGGCAAGGATTATTATTATTCATTCTTCACCAAGCTGCTGGAAGCAGAGAACCGTCTACACCCACTGCTGTGGGATCCACGTGCCCGTGGGGACATCACTCAAGCCCGTCTCTGACGCACCAGAGACTCCACGGCTTCCACCCTTCACCTGCACGGCGCGCATCCTGGGACCAGGCTGCTTTTCCCCGCTGACTCAGGGAGTAAATACACCGTCTCCAGGTGCCTTGCTACAGCTCCGTGGACCATTGACATTCCTAGAGCATTGCCCCCCCCTGCTGGCTTACGACCGGTAGTACACCCCTCCCCAGAATATCCCTAGATCTAATCCTTAATATTCACTATTGATTTGCCTGCACATTCTATTTGCCTTATAAGCGCATCCAAAGTGACCAAAGTACTGTAATCTAATACCCCCCTTTGATGTAATAAATATTATAAATTAGTATTTTGTGTGGAAAACCGTGTTATTGTGGAAGTGTTCTAATCTAATATACTTGTGTACAGTATTGGCCAGTAGTACATAGACGGTAGTGATTTAATGATATCAGTACTTGATTAATACAGTCAGGGAATTGTACCCCTCAGTTACAATTGGTCCTTCGATAGCCGGAGAATAATTAGCGTAATATTAATATAATATTAATATTGACATGGCCGATGACGAACACTCCACAAACGGTTCTCCTAAGCTAGATCGCCCGCAGCGCAGACGGCAGCCACCTCCCTACCTAGAGGCATACTCTGTCAGTCCAATACCTAGCTTTAAAGGGAAGTTAAACGCGGAAAAAGTAGAAAGTAAAATTATGTCTGACCTTAACAACCAGGTTACCCCGACCACAGAGGCCCTAGTAGGTGCTAATGTAACTGACCAAGCTCACGGTGGGGACCAGGAGGGAACTGACACGACTTTACCCCCAGACAATACCGAAGAAATAGCCCCCGATCACCCCCGGGAGGAAGACAACCCTAAAGAGACGCGCACCCAGGAGACGGATCTCCTCGGTACGCAACCGGAGAACGGATCTCCAACAAGTACTGCCGGGAGCCGATCGCCCCGAACGGCGTCTTCCCCCAGCGCGGCGGACAAGATGCTGGCGCAGGCACTCATCGCCACCCTGGCAGCCTCCACCGAACGCGATCGACTTCAAGCGCAACAGACGTGCGAGCGCGAACATTACGCAGGTGAGCGAGAGCGCTTCCAGGCGCAACAAAGGAGTGAAGACGACCGCATAAGGCTGGAGACCAGACGCCTCCAGACAGAAGAGAACATCGAGAGAAGCCGCGCCGACGTCGCAAATGCACAGCTCCACGCCGCCCATGCCAGCGCCAATGCCCAGCGCGACGTCGCCAACGCACAGCGCGACGCTGCTCAGGCCAGCGCCAATGCGCAGCGCGACATCGCCAATGCCCAGCGCGAAGCAGCGCGCGACGCAGCCCATGCCCGGCGCGAGGCAGAGCGCGACCGGCTGCAGGCGGAGCTGATGGACAAACTGGTTGCCATGGCGACACCCCCTCACTCCGCACGGAGCTCTCAGAGGTCGTCACATTCCCCTACCCGACGAAGCGACCCGGGACCCCGCCTACAGGAGGATCCTGTCCACGTCTCCGAACCCCCTCCCCAGCCGGTCCATACGAGACCTAGCAACCAGGGTACAGAACCGAACCACGCCGAGAGACTGAACAGAAGACTCCAGGTCCTAGCAGAGGAAGAGGAGGAGGAAGAGGAGGAGTGTCAAGCCGACCAGCAGCAACGTGCTCTGGCCCAGGAGGCCCAGTACAGCCCCGACCCGCAGCAACGTACTCAGGACCAGGAGGTCCAGTACAGCCCAGAAGTCAGCCCCGAGGCCCTGCGCTACAAACCCCCGACTCAACTCACGGGTGAGTTTGACGCACCGCCAGCCCCGAGGAACAGCACCTGGGTACCCGACCTTCGGTACCCACCCAGTACCAGCCCAAGACGACACGCAAGAGGAGACTCGCCTAGGAGGCCTCTCCCCCAACGCTCACCGATGTGCCAGTCATCCATGACATCATACATTGCCACGCCGTCATTTCCCGACTTCGCCTACGAGAGTCGAGCACAGTACACGGAGCTCCGGATGTGCCTAGAGACAATGATGGTGGATGTCGCTGATGAACGCCACAAGTATGCAATATTACTGAAGCACCTGAAAGTACCGCGAGCGCACAATATAGCGCTGGCCTATGCCACCTCTTCGACACCATACACAGCGGCCCTAGCGGCGCTGGACCAGAGATATGGACGTATATGGGATTACGTAATAGAAGAGATAAGGCATATTGACCGCTTACCCCCAGCAACAGACAATCGCTCACTAGACAACCTGTCAATCAAAGTGCAGTCCCTGGTAGGGATGCTGGGAGCGCAACGGGAAAAGGGCATGCATGAGCTATACGCCAACTCTAACGTCGAGAGGATTTTGGAGAAGCTGCCACCCGCAAGACAGGAGCGTTTTAGGCGGCAGAGAGACTACCGGGATCCCGACGGCCCCGAACCATCCCTCCTTGATCTAGCCGACTTCCTGGCGAGAGAAGTCAGCAGCTTACGACTGGATACATTCGGGCGGAGCACGCCAAGCTCCAGAGAGGGACCCAGGAGAATAAATGATGGAAGAAGATCGGTGACTGTCATGCACCAAGCCGAATCAGTACCGCAGCACTCCAACCACAACACCCCCTCGACGAAAGAGGACCAGTGGAAGATTGAGTGCCAGTACTGTGAGGGAGAACATCGGCTCCATCAGTGCGAAGATTTCAAGAAGCTGACCACGGATGATGTGAGCCAGTGGGTCAAGGACCACCGCCGCTGCTTCCGCTGCGCGCGCAGCCACCTAGCAGCTGAGTGCCACCTGAAAAGGAAGTGCAGCAGGTGCGGTGGCACCCACCTAGAGGTCCTGCACGACATCAACAGGCATCACCCAGGACAACAGAGTGGGCCTGTCGCGGTACTGTACCATGCCGAGGCGGTGGCACCAGCACCGAAGAGCCACCAGACCGCTCCCTACTGTACCTACTGCGACGGCGGACACTGGCTGGCACAGTGCGCCGAATATAAGACACTGAACCCCGTCCAAGTGAACCAGTGGCGTGAGGCGGCCCAGGCGGGCGCCGCTTACCGCGCAGCACGGTGCGAAGCCCACCAGAAGGTCCAAGACAACCGACCAACAGGAGTGCTCCACATAGACCCCCAGCATAGCGGGACCCCCCGTGTGCTCCTCAAAGTGGTCAGGGTGCTCCTGAGCCACGAGGACAAAGTCATGGACACTTACGCCATCCTTGATGACGGGTCAGAGAAGACCCTTCTGCTCGCGTCCGCTGCGGCCCAGCTGGGACTGCGGGGGAGCGAGAACCAAATGACGATTCGGACAATAAGAAGAGATTTAAAGACGATAAAGGGCGAGAATGTCTCCTTCACTATCGCAGCAAGCGGGCAGCCAGAGCGACGGTATAGGATTACAAATGCTTTCACCAGCCAAGAAATAGGACTATCACAGTACACCTACCCCATCCCACAGCTGATGGATAAATACGTGCACCTGCGTCAACTACCTATCCCGCTCATAGACGGCGCCACCCCGACCCTGCTGATAGGCTCCGACCATGCAGACCTCATCGTCCCGATAGACCGGGTCCATACCGGAACCCGAGGCTGTCCTGCAGCAGTCGAGACCCGCCTAGGGTGGACACTACAAGGCCCCCTCGCTAAATCTCTCAACCGAACAGCAGCCACTAGCTGCCTCCACTCCAGAGCGACAGAAGAAGACACCGGCCTCTCCCCCGTACAGCAGAGGCTATTGACATTAAGCGAGAGGCCCGTGAGAGAACCGTGGGTACCAGAGGGAGTTCGGAACTCCACCCCCCTCAGCTGCGCTTCAGACGTAGCTGACCTCGAACCCAGCACCCCAAGCGACTCCTTGACGGGGCGGCCGGGACCGGCCCCTCCTCACACGGGGTACAGAGCGAACAAGAGAAACAGACGGAAAAGGAGAAAGCACAGCCAAGCCCAGATCAAAGCAGTCTCAGGCCCGCTTCCTCCTAAGCCCCCCTTCATCCCGTCCAGTCGTCATGACCATAGACCAGTCACCACCCCGAACTGCGTGGCCGGCCGGCCGCGTAAGCAAAGTGACCACTGGTGCCGACGGAAAGGTCAGAGTGGCAGAAGTGCTCGGCCAAGGGCGGATCTACAACCGACCCGTGGCGAGGCTGATAGAGTCGCCAAGGCTCCCCGACTCGCCTAATGACGACCATGACCCCTGACTTTGTGAACTGCCCGACCCCTCACAACGGACATTGAGTAGTGGACAGTGCGGCTTAATCTGTCCCTGCTTAGCTAATTAGGTGGGACTAATTAGGGGGCGGCTGTTACAAAGGGTCAGATTAAACCGAATATATATATTTATTGCCTGAGATCCCATGTATAATATTTGTATATCGTTTGATATCCCCTGTATATTCCTTGTACAATATATACGGAATATCCCTTTACCTGGTAGCAGGACAGACCATAATATTCGTTCTCCTATTGGAAGCGATCCCCTGGCGCCACTGCCTTACCCCCTCGAGCTGACTTCAAAGGTACCGACGAGATATGTCTGTACATGCCCAGCTTCTGCCCATGAATACGGCTACCAAAATACGAATGGTACTATTTGTTCACAGCGCATATATATATGGCGCAAGTAAAGTAGAACTTTCTCTTAGTCTCTTAGTCCATTGTCTCGTTCAGTTCCAGTTATCCAAGTGACGTCTCTCACCCACTACGCAACGTGGGCAGAGCAGGGCTCGCATTGCCCCAAGATAGTCTCGTGTTATCCTAATACATTTGTTCAATGTATCGTTCGCTATTTATTAGTAAAGCCTTCATTACGAGTCAAAGACCACGTGGAGTGAGTAATTGTGCGTCTACATAGAGCACTTATTGCCCGTGCTAATAGTATAGTAACGTCAAGTCCAACCGTGCACTACCGCACCGGAGGATATCTACACCGGACCAGCAGCACCACGGAGGATTTACACCCCGCCAGCCGTGCCACTTTTCCGGCAAGGATTATTATTATTCATTCTTCACCAAGCTGCTGGAAGCAGAGAACCGTCTACACCCACTGCTGTGGGATCCACGTGCCCGTGGGGACATCACTCAAGCCCGTCTCTGACGCACCAGAGACTCCACGGCTTCCACCCTTCACCTGCACGGCGCGCATCCTGGGACCAGGCTGCTTTTCCCCGCTGACTCAGGGAGTAAATACACCGTCTCCAGGTGCCTTGCTACAGCTCCGTGGACCATTGACATTCCTAGAGCATTGCCCCCCCCCTGCTGGCTTACGACCGGTAGTACACCCCTCCCCAGAATATCCCTAGATCTAATCCTTAATATTCACTATTGATTTGCCTGCACATTCTATTTGCCTTATAAGCGCATCCAAAGTGACCAAAGTACTGTAATCTAATACCCCCCTTTGATGTAATAAATATTATAAATGAGTATTTTGTGTGGAAAACCGTGTTATTGTGGAAGTGTTCTAATCTAATATACTTGTGTACAGTATTGGCCAGTAGTACATAGACGGTAGTGATTTAATGATATCAGTACTTGATTAATACAGTCAGGGAATTGTACCCCTCAGTTACACATATTGTGTAAACCTTGGAATACACACAATCTGAAAAAAAAAAAAAAAACGTTTGAATCTAAAAAAAAAAAAAACGTTTGAATCTTTTATTTCTGACAATAAAAAAAACTTATTTTGAAGAGCTTTTATTTTGAAAAAAAAATTAAAAAAACTTTTATTTTGAAGAAAAAAATCTGAAAACTCCTCCCCTTCCGTAGCCAGATGTCCCTCCCCTCCTAAACCGGATGTCCCTCCCCTCGAAACCGGATGTCCCGCCTCCTTGAAGCCTCGACCAATCAGAGAAGCCCTAAGGGGTCATAAATCATCTAAAAAGGGGGCGTGGCTACAACCAATCAAACTAAATGGGGCGTGTTTTGCATAATGTGACACAATGTGCATCCCTATTCTCTCTCTCTCTACAGTATGACCACTGGGCTCTGATGGATGTGGAGCAGAAGTGTGCAGAACTGACAAAGGTTTGCCAGTACAGATGTCCCCCTGGTAGCAAGAGTGAGCCACCTGCTCGTCCCAGGGTAGATCCACCAGTGGATGGGTCAGCTCTGCAGCGTGCTCGCTCTGTGATACATGCACTGTCTCGTGTAGACAATCATGGTACAAGACCACCACCTGAAGAGCAGCGTGTTCCAGGATACAATGGTGTCCAGTTCATACCATCACATTTTCAAAACCAAAAATGATTTTGCACTATAGCCTAACATAAAATAGTATTCTGTATGCAAAGCTAGCAAGGTTAGTTGCTTGAGCCGAATTTAACCCTTGTGCGCTACTTATTTATTTATCTTACTTTGGTGTTAACAAAAACTCTGGGTCCGAATGTACCACCTCACTGGACAGCGCACTACCACTGCTATCAACCTTGGCGTAAATGTCCATGGCATGACAAGGAGTAAAGATCTGGTAGACACTCTGCACAAGAGTGGTGTCTGCATCAGCTATGCAGATACACTGCTCCTCTATGACCACTGGGCTCTGATGGATGTGGAGCAGAAGTGTGCAGAACTGACAAAGGTTTGCCAGACAGATGTCCCCCTGGTAGCAAGAGTGAGCCACCTGCTCGTCCCAGGGTAGATCCACCAGTGGATGGGTCAGCTCTGCAGCGTGCTCGCTCTGTGATACATGCACTGTCTCGTGTAGACAATCATTGTACAAGACCACCACCTGAAGAGCAGCGTGTTCCAGGATACAGTGGTGGCCAGTCCTGCTGTCATCCACCACCCAACAAGAGCAAGCCTTACTACCACACAACATACAATGAACCTCCAAGCAAGTCAGTGGTGAATGACATCATGGTGAAATATGTGGAGGCAATGCGGCTGAAGAATATTCCATTCTCCTTTCTTGTTGGTGACCTGCCTACCTACAAGACGATCACTCAGCTCAAGGCGGAGAATCCAGAAATGTTCAAGGACATCATCCCAATCCTCTGAGCTTTCCACCAGCTGATGTCCTACATCTATGCCATCTACAAGAGATCCAAGGGCTCTGGAATGGCAGACACTCTGGTTACAGCAGGGGTAGTAGTGGAGGGGTCGGTAGATCAAGCACTACGAGGAAAGCACTACAGACGGGGCGTGCAGTGCACCCTGCTCTTGAGAGAGGTTCTTATCCCAAATCAAGATTCTTGAGCACAAAGAACTATCGGAAGACATCAAGGAGAACCTCAACATTCTGCAAAATGCACTGACTGAAACTCAAGAGGCTCTACAGACAGCTTACAGTGATCTTGAGAATGATGGCGACATGAAGGAGCTGATCAACAGAGTTTATGAGAAGCCTGGCACAGACATGGGGGACTTTTGGGTCTCGTTCTTGGAGATGTCTGACCCACTTGTACAATGTCTTGATGCATGTCATGCAAGAAATGGCTCTGAGTACCTATCGTCAACCTACAACATGCTGCCAGGACTGATGGCATATGACAACCATGACTATGGGAGGTGGTTGCCAGACTACTGGGCAATGCTCTCTTCACTGTCAGATGAACAAATGGAGTTCTTCAACGATCACTTTACCCAGTCGATGACAGGGCTACCCTACTCCTTCCAGCCCCTTAATCTTTGGATAGAAACAACTATGAATCTGAACTCAAAGCTAAAGCAAGGATGGACTCAGCTTTTAAAGAATGAGAAACAACTGTTCTCAACAACAAGGAATGCAAACAACGTTACAAGGGTGAAGTATGAAGCGGGGCCTCCAGTGCCAGCGTCATCACAGGAAGCATGTCGAATGCCAGCCAGCGAGGATGCAGAAGGATGAGCAAGTGTCACCTGACCCCAATGAAAAGCACCCCAGTCTACAGCTAGGAAGTGCAAGCGCACAGGTGTACTTTCCAAAGAGCTCAGCTGAACTACCACAACAGATTCCCCAGGACCACAGACAAGGAGAGAATGTTTAGCAAAAACAAGCAATACTTTATTACATAATGGTATTTAAGAAAAACAGGCAATACTTTAATACATAAGATACAAATTCATAAACCTACCTAAACACTATTAGACTAGATTAAAATACCCACGCCTCTTAAGCCTAAGGTAGTTTAAAAGGAGGAAGTGCTCCATGCCCCGTAAACCCACCCCCAGACTGTTACTCCCACCCACGCCACCTATCCCCGCCCCTGAGACACTACACACGTGAAGGAAAAAGAGTCTGCCCTGCACACGGGTCTATGACTATCAAACGTCAACTTAGAATCACACTATACCACACGGTTCACTGCAAACAGCCTGATATAAGTATCGATATCACACTATCCCTCAGGGAGCCACGGCAAATGATTTAGGGAGACTATAGGTAGATAAATACACACTAAGTGTTCACATGGTAAATTAAGGGGGTTTGGATAGGATAGTGGGTGCTGTTCACCGCTAGGGGTTGTGACCAGGCCTAGAATACTCCTCCCATATCCTAACCTAGGCCTGGGGCAGTGGAAGCGCTGAGTTACAAACAATACAAAAAAAAGGTTAATGATGACCGGGGCCCGAAGCTGAGGGCCGGAAGGACGCCACCTCCTTCCGCTCCCGTAGCCCCTCTCGGCTTCGGGGCTAAAAACTGTTCGGTCTGTACTGGGTTTTAGGCACTCCAAGCACCAGGCGTGCAATAATGTCCTTCCGCCTGCAATGAAAGGCACAGTCAGTAAGAGCAAGGTCCCCCCGTTCACGGGTTCGTCAAAATGCACAATGGATTAGATATCCTCCATATGATTTAGAAAAGAGAGAAAGGTAGTTCACAGAGGATGGAGAATCCACAATACTAGGTTCCAGTCTTCGACAGTATTACTGGCTTTACTGTATGCCGTTCCGATAATCTTCAGCTTCACGCCACTAATAATATTCCTAATTCAAATGCAGTCACTGTTCGTCTATGTCTTCATTTACCACTCTGGAAAATAGTTTGTTTGTTTAGGCACGTATTCTACTGTCTTGCGTTTCTTTACTCACGGCGCCTGGTGTGGCGATAATGTCTCTCCGGTCTGAAGCTCCACTCGTTTCCACTGCGGGGGAAACACCGCAGTCGCCGCTATGAACTGGTTCCACTGGAGGAAAGGTAAAAACACAAAAAGAGCTGCGTGTCCTCGTACTCCTTAGCCCTGCGTCCTCTGCTACCGTCCTCTCGACTCCCGTTTTCGTTCTGGAAGCAGCAATAGCGCCTTGTGTACCAGCAATATCACCAGTCGACGTCCTCGGGTTTCTCTTTCCTCCTCTGCTCCGGGTCTCGTCCTTCTGTGTCTCCCCCCAGCTGACAATACTCGCCTCCCTTTTGAGCGAGTTCGCGGGGTTCCAGGGCACCGCCCCTATGCGCCAGCCAGCCAATCAGCTTCCTCCAATGGCACAGCCTGTAACGCAAGAGAGGGAACTCCCATGAGTACATCCCACCACTCCATGAATACACACAGACACACACATACCCCCACCCACGACACAAGCAGTTCAGGACCTGCAGGCATGCATGAGGGATTTTGAAGCTGATCCATTTGACATCTCACCTACACTGAGGTCACTACAGTCTGGCCTTGTCACCTCACCAGAGTTACTGCATGACCTTAAGACTGCAATTCCGGGGGTGCTCCAGTAGCACACCATGTTACCGCGCTGCGTCGCGGGACTCCGTGCTGCGTCACGGATCTGGTTGACTCCGAGTTCGATTCCCGGACTCGCCGTCATTTGCCGAATGTCTCCCCCTGCTCTCTCTCCCGTTTCACCCTACAACTGTCGGTCATGCTTGACCAGAAAAGCGATAAACGCTAAAAAATAAAGTCAAAAAAAAAATAAAACTGCAATTCCAGATGGCCAAGCTCAGGTTGAGACTTTTCTGCAAGAGCGGGTTTCACCAAGATCAAGCCTCTTACTGCAACCATCCACAGGAATAAGAGATGGAATTTTGCAATTGAAAAGAGCTGCGCACCTTCTGGTGCTCATATGCAGGTGGCCCATATGGAGAGATCAGGACTAGCGGCCCTGGTGGACCTAGCAGAGGGATCTGGTATGATACAACTTGAATCATCCCTTGAGAGAAGAGTGACAGAGGAGTGCCTTTCATTCTTCAATGTGAATGGGTCAATGCGCAAGACTGTGAAGAGCAAGTTGTTAGAGCTTTTCATCCTAGAACCATTTCCTGAGGAACCGCAGAACTATGTGAGCCTTGTAGACATGGGTCTGATATGGTGGCTTGCCACCCCCACACCTGAGGACAGAGAGGCTAGGAAGCGGGATGGTTCTACCTGCATAAAATCTGCGCAATCATCTTCTCACGCCATGCCAATGTTTACCTCATCATTCTCATCAACGACAAGTATGACCTTCCCTTCAGCATCAAGGATGATGAGCATGATGATGAGCAAAACATCCACACGTCCCAAATGTTATCCTGAAACCCGAAGACAGGTTCCCAGGTGCTGCTGAATTCAGTGAACTCATGGTCAACTCAGGAAACAAGGTCAGATTGCATAAACTTGTGAAAGAACAGCTGAAAACACAAGTTGGTCAAGTGCAGGGTGATATCATATACTGTGAGGGAGAAGTGTCAACCAACCTCAGCACTGGCATCGCTAATGGAGAGTATGTCTTCAAACATCCAGAGGCAGATACAATGCTGCACCTATGCAAAGGTGAGGACCACCAACTACACTGGACCTGTTGTTCTAGACTGCGGAGACACAGATGGGTTTGTCCAAGCAGCTTATGTCTCGCAACAAATCAGAGGTGATCTGCTGATCAAGCGCAAGAATGCATGTATCAACTGCCGTGCAATGCTCTCTGAAGAGGTTGAAGACATCATTATACCTCTCCGTGGCAGCGACCACACCTCAGGCTTCTATGGGCATGGAAAGAAAAAGGTGTTGGAGAAGGTGATGGTTGTTCCTGAGGCAAGAGAGATCCAGGGACGAGTGG
Organism: Notolepis coatsorum; assembly: GCF_963971535.1. Lineage (NCBI taxonomy): Eukaryota > Metazoa > Chordata > Actinopteri > Aulopiformes > Paralepididae > Notolepis > Notolepis coatsorum. The sequence goes on along the minus strand of NC_140166.1, from coordinate 16,084,142 downwards.
GTGATAGTCTGGAGTTGAAAGATGAAGTGAGAGCAGATATGAAAGCATTTGTCCTCTCAATTGTTTACGCTGAGAGTGCAGATGTTACGTGTGGCCAGGCCAGAGCTTCCAAGTGGCACAAATTGAAGAAGAAGTGTACGATTCGTCTCCCACCTGATGAGGACTCCTTGGATCTTCATGTGGAAAGGACAAACTACATTACATATTGCCAGCTCCATTACAACCTTCAAGAACATCCTTCCCCCATTGGTCACGGCTGGGAACTAGTGAATGGGAAGTGCCGGCCAGTGCATCATACCCTTCCCCCCTTGCCCCAGCAGCTCACATCTCATGACTGCTCAGATGAGAGTAGCAGTGATGATGAATGGAGTCAGTGTGGAGAATCAACAGATTCTGATGAAGAATAGTGATTCTGTCTCCCATTCTCATGATCCATCAACAACAAGTTGTTACATTATATCATCTGCTTAGCTTATTTTATATCCATCCCTACTCTGTATTTTGTGTTTTCTACCAGCCTTTTCTCTCCACCCTTATTTGGAGTGCTATTTGTTGAAGCACCATAGTTATACAAAAGTTACAAAACATATATAAAAAAAAGAAGAAAAAAAACTCCCTTTTGACTGTTCACCTTGTCGTGGTAAGGGAGCTTGAGTACCTCAGTGAACCCTGAGAGCTATGTCAGTAGGAGGAAAATCCTAGCAGGTTTTACCAAACCGGACAGGTCTAGGGTGAGAGGTCAGACAAAGCAGTCAGACAACCTTGTGGAAACAGCATCTGGGGCCAATAACCCACCCTGCTGAACCAAACAGGGGTGATCATGTCTCCAACTTTCACAGATGGATGGAGTATGGTGGAAGATAGCCACCTATCCCCGTCTGTCCATAACTCAACTCATCATGAGCAGAGCTTTCATTAGAGCTAATATGAAGGCTCTGTGACGATTTTGAAAAAAATCCATTTTGGAGCTCAAAATTGGCAGCCATCTTGCATTTGAAGGTCAACAATAGGTCAAATAATTATATAAATACCAAATATGTATTCCTTGATCAAAAAAAAAGCTCTGAAACCATGTATTGTGCATCATTATAGGTCAAACAATTAAAAAGTTCATTTTCACGGCAGCCATTTTGGATTTTGGTCTCTCACGAATTTTCCCCGCCTTTTAAAAAAATACACCCCGGCTAAATTTGTTTATTAACCCCCATAGATGACAAATCCATTGAGAAACGGACCTTCGCTCTCCCCGGTCACGGAAGTGCCACAGATGACCCTACTATGTCAGCATAATGGGCACCGGTCGAGAGAGTGAACAATTTCAATTACCTCGGAGTCCATATCCAAGGACTTGACATGGACCACACACAGACTGTGTAGTGAAGAAGGCACGGCAGCACCTCTACTTCCTAATGAAGTTCAAAGTGAGTCGGAACCTCTACTCATGCACAATAGAGAGCATCCTGACTGGTAACATCACCTCCTGGTTTGGGAATAGCACCGTACACTACCGCAGCAGACTGCAGAGAGTGGCTCAATCAGCCGCACGCACAATCGGAGGTGGGCTTCCCACTCTCCAGGACATTTACACCAGGCGTTGCAGGGCCAAGGCTAAGAGAATAGTCAAAGACTCTAGCCACCCACACAACTGCCTCTTTGCACTGCTGCGGTCAGGTAAGCGCTACCGGAGTCTCATGGCCAGTACAGAGAGACTCAAAAGGAGCTTCTATCCCCAGGCCATCAGGATGCTCAATGACTCTATATGTAACGGTTTGAAGAATGATCAGCTGTTTTAGTTTACCGTTTTTAGTTTATTGTAAATTCTGAATGATTTGGGACAACCAACTATTGTAAATAGGTCTTTTATTTTGAAATCGTCACTTCAGGAGGAAGTGACGTATTTGCTTTCTCATGCGACGACGTATGGTATCTAGCTTTACGTGCTGCGTTTACCTCAGTCTATCCTGAATGATAAGAGGTAAGCTGCTATCAGTGTACCTTGATGTTATATCTCTGGTCTAAGCCGATAATGTTGTAAATAGGTTTCCAAGTAATGAACCAAGTTATGAACAGTGGTTTGATGTTGATGATGTGCAGTTGTGTATCTGTTTATAAGAGATTTGGCCGTTTTTGCGAACTTTTATATGAGCACGTTGGTAAGCTAGTATTCATGGGGGGAGGGGTTTTACACCTGGCGCTGCTGAGAAGTGTGTGTTCTAACCAAAGTTTTCTCCTACCACAGAGATGTGTGTACTATACCAACATTGATGTGCTTAAGGCTGACGGCATTGTATGTCTCTTATACTTGACAGTATAAAGAAAAGAAGTACTCCATCCATCCTGTCTCCCGTGTCCATTATTCAAGCAGAGCAGGAACACAGTTGTCACATATACATCATCTACATTCATTGCACACACATCCACACACACACACACACACACACTCACTTTAAACAAACACTCACCTTTAACATTCACTTTAGACACTTTAACACTACACCATATTGTATCTATTTATTACAAAAGATTTACACCTAATTTTAGCATTTTTCATAAAAAAAATTATATTATTATATTATAATAAATTAGCATTTTGTACTTTAGGTTGTACTTTAGGTTGTACTTTAGTTTGTATATTGTATATTTTGAGTGTTTGGACTTTTTATTTTTATTTCTTCTTCTTTTAACTTTTTTTTACTGTATGAAGCACATTCTCAGTGGGCTCATTTCACTGTAATGTACACTTTATATGTGACAAATAAAACAAAAGTTGAACTTGAACTTCTGAGGTTCTTTCCCTCAGCTGTCATTGCTCTGAACTCTGTGCCACGATGACAGCCCCACAACCATACCGTGTAAACCACATTGCCTGAGTCTAGGCCAGTGGTTCTCAACCTGTGGTACACGTACCACTAGTGGTACTTGGTGGTACTGCTGGTGGTACTTGAAAAAAAAATAAAGAATAAAAAATAAAAAATATATATTATAATTTTTTATTTTATTTTTTGCAGTCAGGCCACTGAACTTAGAAGCAGGCCAGTGTTTCTAGTTGCGGCGGCGCGATAGTTAGATAACCTAAGTGGGGAGATTAATGCAGTCTAAACAGTCATAGATCTTTTATTCAACTTCAGCCCTGATCATAAAAAATTTTATTTTTAGATTTCTTTGTAATGTCAGATAAAAAATGAAATACTCCCACTTTTCTGAAAAGAGTTGTTGTTAAATCTGACATTACAAAAAACAAAAAATCCATCAAAATCTGTGTTGTTGCTAATCATTGACACATGCCTAGCCTGTAATAATCCCCCCCAGAAAAATGTACTTTGCATTTGATATATTGAAATTTAACTTTTTGTGTTTTTTTAACAATAGTTTGTGATGCCATCATACAAACTGGCATTTAAAGGGTTACAATTCGAAAATGTATTGAATATGTGTTTTTTTCTTTTTTTTACAATAATTTGTGATGCCCATCACAAACACTGGCATTTAAAGGGTAAAAATTCAAAAAGTCCTGCACCAGAATGCAGGAAATTAAGTCTTTGTAACAAAATAATTCCTGGTGGAGGACCCCCACAGAAAGTGGCCTGACTGGGGCTATATTTCACACTATATTTCCCAGCCTGAATTATTTCCCCAGTCCGGCCCTGCTTATGTGAGTTGTCAATGGACAACAACATGCTGTGAGTGTGTGTGTGTGTGTGTGTGTGTGTGTGTGTGTGTGTGTGTGTGTGTGTGTGTGTGTGTGTGTGTGTGTGTGTGTGTGTGTGTGTGTGTGTGTGTGTGTGTGTGTGTGTGTGTGTGTGTGTGTGTGTGTGTGTGTGTGTGCTTGCGCGCGTGCGTGCGTGAGTGCGTGCATGCGTGCGTGCGTGCAGACGTTGTTTTTGTTGACACCAGCCACAGGGAGGTGCTGGTCATAGAAGTAGGCTGTACCTTTGATCTGTACATGGACCAGGCCTTCCGGGACAAGTACAGTATATCAAATACCAACCACTGCTCAGTGTGATGGCTGACCTTGGGTATAGGTGTAGATATAGTGTTCTTGTGTTCGGAAGTCTTGGCCATGTACACAAATGCACCACGACCGGTCTGAGAATTTCTACAATGTCTAAAAGAAAAGCCAAACAAATTGCCGAATATTGCTCTGTCTCAGCTATTATTGGCAGCTTAGCCACGTGGAGAAGGAGCTGCTATGTGTACCCTTAAGTGTTCAGAATTGCTTGGCCCAATACATTTGATTCCCTGTTTATGTAATATAATTTGTGGAACCAAATAAAGTATTAAAATGTGTGTGTGTGTGTGTGTGTGTGTGTGTGTGTGTGTGTGTGTGTGTGTGTGTGTGTGTGTGTGTGTGTGTGTGTGTGTGTGTGTGTGTGTGTGTGTGTGTGTGTGTGTGTGTGTGTGTGTGTGTGTGTGTGTGTGTGTGTGTGTGTGTGTGTGTGTGTGTGTGTGTGTGTGTGTGTGAGTGAGTGAGTGAGTGAGTGAGTGAGTGAGTGAGTGAGTGAGTGAGTGAGAGAGAAAGAGAGAGAGAGAGAGAGAGAGAGAAAGAGAGAATGAAGGACACTTGCTTGCTATGTGAGAGAGAGAGAGAGAGAGAGAGAGAGAGAGAGAGAGAGAGAGAGAGAGAGATAGAGAGAGAGAGAGAGAGAGAGAGAGAGAGAGAGAGAGAGAGAATTAAGTACATTTGCTGAAATATAATTGTTCTTAATTTTCTCACTTGCTATGTGAGAATGTTAGTTATTATGTTCTCAATGCCCCTTGCATTGTATGAGTTGTGTGGAAGAGTTTGCTATAGTTCTAGTGCTACCCCTTTGTACATTGTGGCTGTGTTTGACAAAAGTTAACAATAAATAATGGTATTAGGAATACATTTGCCTCCTGTGTGAACTGTGCATAGCTGAATAGACTGTATTTTAACGTATGGTGGTACTTGGAGAGCCAGCTACGTTCTCAGGTGGTACTTGGTGTAAAAAGGTTGAGAACCACTGCTCTAGGCTCTGTTAACCATATAGGCTACTACCTCAAACTATAGTCTACCCTTATACATCTGTGTTGACAGGATGTACAACAATGCTATCATATATGCTATGATATATATTTACCGTATATATATTTATCCACATCTGTCAGAATATACCTGCATTTTTACATACCTGTATATACTATATCTATATCTGTATATATCCCTTACCTACTCTTACTAGTTATACTCCTGGCCAGTATGACTTACTACCATAGTGTTTTATACCTGTATCAGTATATACAATACTAAAACACTGTAGGCTACATACATCTGGTTATCATTATTACTCAGTAGTACTCATTTATACAGTATATTCCTGTGCATTGCATATTTCTACTGCACTTTACTGTTACCTTTGTCTCCACATGACTGTATGACTGATTTCAAAGCTTTATATATATATAAATATATATACAGGGGCGGACCTTCCTACAGGCGATATCGCCTAGAGCGCCACCCAAAAAATTCTAACATAAGCTTTAGCTGTATTTAGCAGCTTTAGGTGTTCACAGTCAGAACATGCTAGAGCGCTGTGCATTGATGGGTATCGGTCAAGTGTTTATAGAATTGAGCGTTGAGGAAAGAAAGACTAACGTTAGAGAACTATGAAGAGGCAAAAGCCATCCGGCCATCCAGTTTAAAAAGAGAAGAAAAGAAGAAGATGAGAAACGTGCCAAGGTGAAAGGTATGCAATTTTGTACAACTTCCAAGACCTGGAGGCTCAGACCGACCGACCGTTTTAGATTTTTGGCTCATTTTCCCTTATGTTAGAATTTTTTTTATGTAAAAATAATTGTTGCAGATATAGCGGCGCAGTGGTGAATCTCGCCTAGGGCGCCAAATGTGCTAGGTCCGCCCCTGTATATATATATATATATATATATATATATATATATATATATATATATATATATATATATATATATATATATATATACAAGACAAACATCTTGGTTGGTTGTACAAAGAAAATTGGTTCCCGCAGGGATTGATTCAGTTTCACTCAAACTCGATATTTCTGACACTGAGATACTGACATAATTCAGCATTCATAGTGAGTTCCTCCTGGAAAGAGTCGATATGGCAGATTAATCATGAATGAAGATGAAGGGAAGCCAACCCTGACAGACAGCGGGGGTATTACACTTTGGTGATTTAACACACGGTCCACCACCGCTCCCTACTGGACAGAAGACACCACTGCAGGGCTTGGGCTCTTCAACTCAATGCAGTCACGTTAGGGAGTGGATTTTCTTCATAAATATTGAGAAACTCGTCCAACCTGTTAACATTCTGGAATCTGAATAGACAGCAGAATTTTCTGTTTGGTTCAGTGGGGCAGCAGATTGTAGAGGAAGTCAGGTGTCTGACTGACAAACACACTACATTATATACAACTTACTTTTTGATCAGAGTTATACTACCAAGAATGTTTCAAGCTGATCAAATATTTGTTTTAATTAAGAGGGTTATACAGTAGTATTGGGGCCATATCACAAATACAGTACTGTAATTGCAAATCTGGTATGTCATAAATGTATAGATGTAGCAGTACTGTCTATCTGTATGTCATGTATGTCATATATGTTACGATGAATTGGAAATGGGGGACCCTGGTGTAAACAAGACGAAAGTCTTTCTCTGGTCTGCATCCCCTTAACAATTGTATGTATTGAGCTGTACTGCACTGTACCCATTCTGCAATCTGTTAATAAAGTTTTCATTCATTCATTCATTCATTCAAGCATTGTGTCACTTCTGCGGTGTGTGAGAAAGTGAGCCTGGCCCTAGTATTCTTCATGAAAACATTATCTGCTAATCCACTGTAGGTAACCACCATGCTAACCTACTATATGTAACCACCATGCAAACCTAGGTAACCATGTTAACCTACTGTAGGTAACCATGCTACCCTAGGTAACCATGTTAACCTACTGTAGGTAACCATGTTAACCTAGGTAACCATGCTAACCTACTAGGCAGTGGCGGCTCGCCACTAGGGGCGCAAGGGCGCCGACCCACCTGCTGGCCAGCTGCTGTTAAATCAGAGAAGAAGACAATAAAACTTTTTCGTTTTTGTGTTTTATAGCCCTATAAATAATATAAACATGTTTAAAATGAATAATATTTACTCATTTTAAGTATGTTTGTATTTCCAATGCACAATATAACGTTATTATCTAAATAAAAAAAACATCGTTTTCATGAGCAGGAAGTGACGTTTTTTTTTATTTTTTCGTATTTCTCGCCCGGGCTAGAAGCGATAGTGCTCTGAGTGCGCGTCACAGTTTGATCGCTGTCTCCGTCACAGCCAATCAGTGCATACGGCGTTGTGCGTTGAAATATGACTATTATGTTGGAATCCGAGCGCGATTTGAAGCGGTCTAGGCAGCAGCGTGAACTTCCGTGAAGAATTTCCATAGCCGCATTTTCGTGGAGACGCTCTCTGATTGGCCGACGCGATGCCAGTTTTTTTCCATAGCCGCATTTCTCGGGTTGGAGAGAGAATGCAACACAGCAACAGCAGTTGAGTCGACTCGTCAACAACAACAGCAACTACACTGAGCTTAGGCACTCTTTCAAAGTTGGTTAAGGTTAGAGTTTGTCTTAGAGCATGGCGATAGAACGCCAGGTAGTTTGCAGGCTGTTCGAGGCGGAAATGGACAAAGACACAGCTCTTCACTCACACAGCTTGTTGGCTAACAACAAGCTATATATGGATGCAGTGTGGAGGGACATGTATGGACAATGGATGGACATCAACACAGGCTGGATGGACAATGCCATGGAGTGGATATACTTTATCAACAAGCCAACAACAAGGTAGATTAGCGATCTTAACTCTAGTTTAATACATGATACGTTGTCTACTGATGCCGCATAACGTTGTAACGTTACAGCTACTGCTAGCTGTTAGCTCCGTTAGCTTAGCTGGCCACTTTTATAATTACTGCATGGAAACGGAGTAACGTTAACGTTTAAACGTTATGTCGAGGTCATACAATACTACAGTCGACATAAGGTTAACGTTACCCCGTTTCCATGAAGTGTTTAAATAGCAGCAATCTTGTTGAAAATGTAACTTTACTAAAATGCTCTCTCTCTCTCGCTCTCTCTCTCTCTCTCTCTCGCTCTTGCTCTCTCTCTCTCTCTCTAATTTCGCCGCATGTGGGACATAACCACTCAGACAATGAATGGTAACTTGTTTAAAATAACGAGCTTTACAAATGTGTTTATTATTGAATGGATCTGACATCATCTGAGAGAGAGAGAGAGAGCGAGAGAGAGAGAGAGAGCGAGAGAGAGAGAGAGCTGTGCTGTTTGTGGTGCTGCTGATGCATAATGAATGAATGGTGAGTTGTTTAAAATGACAACATACATGTGTTAATTATTTGATTTGATTGATCCGAGAGACAGAGAGAGATTGCTCCAGAGCATCTCAGAGCATTACATTTTCAACTCAACCTATTAACGAGAACTGCGACCTACAAGGCACCAGCGCCAGCGGCCGCCACTGCTACTAGGCCTATAGGCAGGGGCGTAGCTGGAGATTCTGGGCCCCATGAAAGAATCAATTTGTGGGCCCCCAATCTATTAAAAAATGTGGGGCCCCCAATCTATAAAAAAATGTGGGGCATTTGCTGGGCCCTTGGAATCATCCTAACCCCCCCCCCCCCCCCAGCTACTCCCCTGCACACACACACACTCTCTCTCTCTCTCAAACAGAGAAATCAAAAGAAATCAGTACATTACAGAAGGAATTTCTTGTACAGTCTTGTACAGTGGGTGACAATATTGTCACAAGGAAAGATGAAATTACATACCTAGGTTTGCCAGGAAATGCTCAGAGAATTGTTGCATATATAGAACACAAATGTTCTAGAATGTTCGATTATGATATCATACTGTGACATACTCCTCCTGTAGTGTGAAAAAACATGCATTCTCATAAATATTACGATCAAATCTATTTTGTACTTGATGATACATTTGAAATTGGTTTGGTTATGATCATGTTATTAGTGTGTGTGTGTGTGTGTGTGTGTGTGTGTGTAAAAAACTAATTAATAATATAATTATTATAAATGTCTCTCTCTGTATATATCTCTGTATCTCTTTCTTTCTTTCTTTCTTTCTTTCTTTCTTTCTTTTACTATTACTAAATAAGATAAGATAAGATATTCCTTTATTGGTCCCCTTGGGGAAATTCAGGCATCATAGCAGCATGGGGGGGGGGGGAGTGGGTGGGGGTACAGGTAGTAAACAACACAGTGTACAGGTAGTAAAAACAACACAGGCAGTGTATAGATATTATATATCTATATATATATATATCTAAATGTCTAAACCTCGGTCTATCTAGTGTGTGTATACACCAGTATCACTGACTACCACGGCAAGCCTATAGAAAATGATTCTATTTAATAATAATAATAATTATTATTATTATAAATGTCTCTCTCTCTGTTTCTTTCTTTCTTTCTTTCTTTCTTTCTTTCTTTCTTTCTTTCTTTCTTTCTTTCTTTCTTTCTTTCTTTCTTTCTTTCTTTTCTTTCTTTCTTTCTTTCTTTCTCTCTCTTTCTATTATATTACTATTATATATCTATCTAAATATCTAAACCTCTGTCTATCTAGTGTGTGTATGCATGGCATCAAATCAAAGTGTGTGTTGCCTGTATTGATCAGTCACACTATACCCCCATTCAGCCGTAATTGTTCCCTGCTGGGCCTTTGTTTCATGGTGTGAATTAGTCATTGACATTGACATTGACATCACATTGCATTCTGGGAAGGAGTGTAGTTCCCTTATCATTAGCTGAATTCACTGAATTCTCTTCAGAGGCTCCTGCTGCAAATTGGTAATGACTGTACCAGAATGTTTGATAGGACATTGATTGAAAACTATCGTCTCAAATTTGACAATTGATGGCTTATTTTGAAGGTATGAATCTGTAATTTGACATTATGTAACAAAAAAAAAGAGAATATTCTGAGAAGGTGGAGCTAGAAACTCTAGACCTCAGGGGGTTAAACTGCCCCTGGTTGCATATGAGTGGGTGTCCCTAAAGCACATAAAATAATTTGACAAATATGAGGGGACCCTATTGTACATTATTTTATGGGTAAGGCACAACTTAATTTGAATCACCCGTTTTTCCACTGGGAGCCAGTTTAGTTGATTAAGTATAGCTACATCCAGGTGAGTGCGGGTAGGAAGCTTCATCACTACTCTAATCATTTTATTTTGGGTAGTCTGAAATGTATTTTTTATTCTCTGCGGTGCACTACTGTACCAGAAGGGGGCAGCGTAGTCAAAATGACTCTGGATCAGGGCACCTGATAACATCCTTAGTGTTTTACTATCCAACATCTCAAACTTACGTGCCAGGAGTTTGGTCTTTTTGCTTATTTTAGCAAGGGCTTTCAAGGCCATAGCCTCCCCTGTGAGATGTTTGTCTAAGGTGCATCCTAAATAAACTACCGAATCCTTACCAGCAATGACTGACTCTCCTACCTGGATCTTCAATCCTGGGGACTTTCGCAGCTTTACTTTGGATCTAAAAAGTATGGCCTCAGTTTTCCCAAGGTGGAGAGACAGCTTATTGTCGGCCAGCCATGTTCCCACACTCTGAAGCTCCTTACTTAAGGTCTTCTCTACCTCTCCTAGGTCTTTGTGAGACACAAGAATGGCATACAGGCAGATTTCATGTCATTAATATATAATAAAAAAAAGTGTGGCCCTAGCACACTCCCTTGAGGGACCCCACAGCTAACATTCTTGGGGGAGGAAAGGGTACCATTTATATCGACCATTTGGGTCCTACCCGAAAGGTAGGAGTTTACCCATTCAATTGACAACCTCATCTCCAACAACGATGAGTCCATTTACCGGCAGGGCAGAGCAGTGAGGTGGTGCTCAACCAACAACCTCCTGTTCAACACCTCCAAAACCATGGAAATTGCCATAGATTTCAGGACTTCAAAAAAAGAAAACACAAGCTGAAGGGCATAGTATACACCAAATTACCAATTAAGCAATGCAAACGGAAATTTGGCCCCATAATCACTCATGCGATCCGGATATGGCGCGAAACACAAAAAAAATATTCTACTCTACATAAATGGCATAATCATACTCCCTTATTCAATAACAATGCACTCTGGATAGGAAAACAACCTATAAGATTCCCTAGATGGGAAAAGCAAGGCATACACTCATTAGGAGACGTCTTCAATAAACAGGGTTTTTGTAGTTTCAAGGAAATACGCAAAAAATTTAATCTCACCAAGTCCACATATTACTTTTACGCACAGTTATTGGCATGTTTGAAGGCTCACGGTGTTCCATTAAATATACCAATTGTACACCACAGATACCACAAATTCTTCTATGAAAGAGAGACATCAAGAGGTTTTGTTTCAGATTTTTATCATCAATTACTAACGTCCTCATATGAAACCCTCCACCTAGACTCCGTCTGGAGGAGGGATATACCAGACCTGGAAAGTGATTTTGATTGGCAAGAAGCCTGGACTCAATCTTAACTATATTCACAGGACATACTTGACTCCTATAAGACTGAAAAAAATGGGTCTTATACAAGACTCCAAATGCTCCTTATGTACAAATGGGGACGAGGGGACATTTATGCACATGTACTGGGACTGCCCACCAGTTAAGATATTCTGGAAAGAGGTGACCCAGCAACTATCAAATCTCTTAACTTGGAATATACCTGTACACCCCTCTGTACTACTGCTGAATGATGTTTTTGAGTGTGCAGTACATCCACAGCTAAAGAGATTGGTTTTATCGGGTATCACAGTGGCTAAAAAGCTGATAGCATCACGATGGTTCCAACCGGAAAAAATTTGCCGAAAGGTCTGGATTATTACATATCTCGATGTGATCTATCAAGAAATATCTACAGCAAGAATTTTGGGTCTCAATGAATCCAAAATGACATTGTGGTTAGAAGTGGTGGAGAAAATAAAAGCTAGCATATAATGGTAATGTCTGGTTAGGAGCAAGGGAAAGTGGATGGATTATCCGGAAGGGGGGGGTACAAGCTGGAGCATATGTGTGTAGGTTTTTAGATAACAGGTATTTATAGGTGACCATGCTAGCCTAGCTGTAGATAACCATGACTAGTCTTAGTCTTCACCTCTTGCAAGGTGTCATGTGACCTACACACATAGAAAAAGTGTTAATCAGAATGCTGTTATGCACACATATAACTCACAAAGCTAAATGATCAATAACCACAATAATGTAGCCTGCATTAATGGTGGGAGTTTTGAAACCACTCCATGAAGAGGTGCATGTTATAGGTTATAACTAAGACATTCTAGTAGCTCAGACTGTATTATATCACACATTCTCTTCCATTACAGCTGAAGCTGCTCTGTCACATTAGATTGTCTCCCTTCAACAGATTGATTGTCACACAAAAGATAACTGTCATCCAGTTCAGATCTGTTCAGTCTGTTCACCTCATTCCAATCATTTTTATTGCAGTAAAATGGGATTGTCAAGCAAAAAAATATATAGATACTTTGAGTTGCTGTATCAACGTAATATCGGCAAACACAATATTGCGATATCTTGCTATATTGATTTCCCCCCCACCCCTAGTGTGTGTGTATGTGTGTGTCCTCGTCTCTTCTCTCTTATCTATCGGTCGTCTTCACCCTAATGTTATCATACGTTGAATCCTCCTCCTCATCTTTGTTGGTGTTTATTTCAGCAGAAAAGGCTCTCTGTGGCGGCTTCGGTACGGCGTAGTCATCTTTCGTTGGGTCGTATGGGTACTCGTGAAATTTAGGATCGACCGTTCCCAGCATCTTCCAGGCGTGACCTCTCACCTCCTCCGGTTCATCGTACAGGAAGAGGGCGGCATTCTGTCCAATGATGGCGTGGCCTTCAGGCTCATCGTAGATATGTTCTGCCTTGCTGTCGTTCCCCTCGAGAGTTTCAGCAATGCCCCGGAAGTCTGATCTGATCTTCGATTCGTCAATGCTGTCATACAGTGGATCATGAGGCTCCTCCCCCAGCCCCATGGCCTGATGGGTACTCATGATGCCTGCCATGATGCTCTTAGCAATGGTGTCGAAGGGGAGAGAGTATTCTGGCTCCTGCTGCAGGGGAAGCTGGGGCAGAGTGGCTCCACCAGAACAAGGGGAACGTCTGTCCCCTCTCTCCCCTCTCTCCCCTCTCTCCCCTCGCTCCCCTCTCTCCTCTCTCTCCCCTCTCTCCCCTCTCTCCCCTCTCTCTTCACTCCATTCTCTCTCTCCTCTGTCCGGGAAGGGGTTGGGGTTAGGGTCGGTGGGGGTGTGGGGGTTGTGATCGGGTGGGGTGTTGGGCAGCGGGCAGCTGGGGATGTGCTTCACCAGGTTCTTGCGGAGGGGCGAAGCTCCTCGAGTGTCCAGAGTCAAACACTTTACTCCTGTTAAGGCCTTGTCTACTGGTGGCTCCAACCAAGACTAGAGGAGAGGAGAGGGGGAAGAAGAGAGAGGAGAGGAGAGGGGGAGAGGATATAAGAGGAGAGGAGGAGAGGAGAGGGGAGAGGGTAGAAGAGGAGACGAGGAGAGGAGAGGGGGAGAGGATAGAAGAGGAGAGGAGAGGGGGAGAGGATAGAAGAGGAGAGGAGAGAAGAGGGGGAGAGGATAGAAGAGGAGAGGAGAGGGGGAGAGGATAGAAGAGAAGAGGAGAGAGGGGCGGGGAGGGAGGAAGGAAAGTCAGTTCAAATTAAGTTTACTTATTATTGTTTTTATTATTATTACTATTATTAATAGTTGTAGCCGTAACAGTCGTATCAGTAGCCATAGACGCCTGCGTAATAGAGCACTCGGAGCATCTGCTCTCCCACTATTGAACTTGGGGGAGCAAAGGTATGCTCTTGCTCCACCACTTTTTGATCATATGAAAAATATGATATATCCCCTCCCAATATATAAATCTAACCATAACTACGTAATTTCAATCAAATTAATAATACGCAATGACACTTAATAGCAAGTTTTTAAGTTTCCAAAGATTGCGACCCCCCCCCCTGCCCCCCCATATGGTTTGATCCAGTGCCTTCCACCCCCAGCAGACAGTGGCGCACGGCGCTGCAGGTAGGCTGAGTGTAAATAGCAAAGGCCACCGAGTGTGTCATTGTGGCAGGCAGGATTTTCCAGTAAGTTGTTCAAACAAAAGATTATGTTAGACATGTCTTTATTATTGAGTCGTAGAACTTCTACGACCACGCAATACAATAAAAGTGTTTCACGTCCCGAAATGCCATCTGGTTATACCGTAAATCCTCTAATAATAATAATAATAATAACAACGTTTCCCTCTGGTTGGCGTTAGCTTTAGTGCTAGCCGCTAGCTAACGTTGTCATAATTATCTAGATATGTGGTGTCAGCTGGATGACGTTGACTTCGTTTGCAAATGTTAACGTTCGCTATTTATATGGCAGACGAGCAGGGCCGGATTAACGACGGCCGCGGCCCGTGGGCCTCTAGTGACGAGGGGCCTCCAAATTTTTTTATTTAATTTTCTTATTTTTTCTGGAGATCGATGTCATGACTGTGCACTGCAGACTCAGGGAGGAGGCAGAGAAGGAGAGAAAGAGACAAGAGTTACAGGTAATGGAAATATATCTTTTTTCTCTTTCTTATTAAAAACTTGGCCTATTTGAAAGGAGATTGATTTAATAAAAATAAATGAGCGAAAAATCAATATACAGTATACAGTATATATATATATATATTAATATATTATTATTATAGTAATTGGCTATCATACTGCAATATAAACTGAGTTTTATAGTGAAAAGAGCAGCTTTATTAGTCAAGATTGAAGGCTCTATATTGCAGACCCCCTCCAAACAAACCCCTTGCCTGTCCCAAAAAAAATTAAATAAAAAGAAATGTATCAAAAAAAATATATATATAAATCTTGCACCCCCACTTTCAACTATAACTAGGTGGCCATATCAGTAGCAATAATCACAGTGGTAGTAGAAGTAGTAGTAGTAGTAGTAGTAGTAGTAGTAGTAGTAGTAGTAGTAGTAGTAGTAGTAGTAGTAGTAGTAGTAGTAGTAGTAGTAGTAGTAGTAGTAGTAGTAGTAGTAGGCAGTGGTGCAGTCATAATATGGGAACTGCCCAGACGCCACGTGCACGCGCATACATGTTCCCTCGCTTGCGCACAGAACAGATGATTATTATGCATAACAATGTTTTAAATGTAATTGTAGTTACAATTTCTTTAATTGAATTAACTTAAACTAGAAAAGTAAATACAAACTAAATTAACAATGTAACTTAGTTTACAGAAGGACAGTTTCCTTCAGACTGAAGCACAACTTAATGTCTCATCCTTCCAGTCGGGACCACAGATCAAGCAAACCCCCACCAATTGGTACAGGGCTTGTATTTTGGTTTGGCTCTTCTCGTTGTTATGCTATCGGTATCCTATTATTATGCAAAGTCTAGGTGATAAGTGCCAGCTGGGTACTTAGCGCACGGCGCGACGAGTCCAGTGACAATTGTGAATGCATTTTTGTGTGCGCACGTGCACATCCGTGCGCGATTGCGCGCACTTCTGCTCAGCGAACTACTAGGACGGCGTCTTACCCCGTCCTACCACCACTGCACCACTGGTAGTAGGAGTAGTAGCAGTAGCAGCAGTAGTAGTAGTAGTAGTAGTAGTAGTAGTAGTAGTAGTAGTAGTAGTAGTAGTAGTAGTAGTAGTAGTAGTAGTAGTAGTAGTAGTATAGTGGTAGTAGCAGTAGTAGCAGTAGCAGTAGCAATAGTAGCAGTAGAAGTAGCGGCGGCAATAACAGTGGTAGCATAAGGTGGTAATAGTAGTACTATGCTGGCATGTCAAGTCAAGTGTTCCTTTATTAATCCCCTTGGGGGAATGCAGGTGTCATAGCAGCATGGGGAGGCTGGGGGGTACAATAGTAATAGTAATGGAGCAGAACCTACTAGTTGATTGGGGTGTTTGTTTTGCTGTGGGGGTGAGGGCTGCAGGGTCAGGTTCTGTAGAGCTGGTGCATCATTCACCAAGCTGTACACACCATCAGTTGTCTGGAGAATACCACAGTCACACCATCAGTTAACCTGGCCCGTTAATCACACTTCCCATTTGGGAAGTCGTTCTTTGAAACTGTTTGAATGAATGAATGATCATTACATTTATATAGCGCTTTTCTCTAGACTATAGACTCAAAGCGCTCACCCAACCTTGGGCTACGCAGGCTCAATGGCTGCCATATACTGGCACCAGGCACACATCACACTACACAATGGCTGAACGGCTCAGGAGACAGGGATTGATGTCAGTCAATTAAGGGGGGAGGGATGATTAGGTGGCCTTGATGTCAGAGACACGATTGGGAATTTGGCCAGGAACGTCGGGGAACCCCCTCCTCTTTGCGATAGGCTTCCTGGGTTCTTTAACACTTCGGTCAGTCGGGACCTCGGTTTTAGCGTCTCATCCGAAGGACGGCACTTGCAGCTGTACGGTGTCCCTATCACCGGAACAGGGGCATTGTTACTGACAAGTCCAAAGGACAGAGGGGTATCAGGATTGGGCCTGCCCTGGTATAAGTAAACAGCTTAACTAGGGATGTCCGATATTATCGGCCTACCCATATTATTGGCCGATATTGGCATTCAAATGTGATATCGGAAATTATCTGTATCGGTTTTCAAAAAATATAAAAAAAAAATCCCATTTATTTAACATTTATTTACTCAGGCAAGCAAGTAAGAACAAATTCAGATTTTATTTATTGTCAAAAGTATGCATAATGTTGTGTTAATTCCACAACAAGATATATGTAATGTTAATGACCTGAAATTATTCAGTTTTTTGGGGGGGGGAAACCCTGCATATATCGGTATCGGTTGATATCGGTATCGGAAATTAAGAGTTGGACAATATCGGTATATCGGATATCGGTAAAAAAGCCAATATCAAACATCCCTAAGCTTAACCCTTTCACTACCACTCTACCAAATGGTTAACCCTTTCACTGCGACAATACGGAAGGTTAACCCTTTCACTGCCACACGACAAAGGGTAACTACCACACTACAGAAGGTTCTGTATTCATAGTGGCTCCGCTCGGCGTCACTCATGCACTATCCTCGCATATGTGCACACGCACTGAATAAAATTCCACAATGTACCTTTATCCCAGTATTCGTCTGACCACACCCCTCGTTAGCTTACCTTCATAAGCAGGTGTGTGGTCACCTGCTCTTCTCCTTCTCGCTTTCACCACAAGGAAGTGCCTTCGGTAGATCCCCACTTGACGTGTTGTTAGTTGAAAAGAGTTGAGACGTGTTTACATTGTGCTTAGTTTTTTCTTCTCTCATAACTATTCAAAAGGAAAAAGCTATGTCATAATGTCTACTTCGGAGAGTAGACCCACTCTTCACCAGCGGTTCTCCATTCCTGCCTCTGTCGTGCGTACTGGTGCGGGGCTGCTGCCACTTTCGTGGTTGCCGACCCAGCCCAGGAGACAGCCGATGGATAGTTTGCCTCTCCGAGGAGCCGATGCATCGGTGCCGTCGCCCCGGCGGTGGCATGATCTCGACTCTGGTTCCTCTGGTTCCAGGGAATCGTCCGTTGTTGAGCGGCCGGTTCTTTTGGTTCCAGAGGATTTGCGACGCAAGCTTTTCGCGTCTGCCCGTTCACGTCGCAAGATGGTGGCCTGCAGACGCGAACGGCCTGGGTTTGGGGAATTTCTGGAGACCAGCGAGGATGCGTCGGTCTCTGCATGTCCGATGGAAACTGAGGATTTCATGGAAGAGTCGGACGGATTCTTGTTTGAAGGCCCTGTGGAGGCGAGTATCCCTCCTGTCCAGGAAACACCGGAGGGGGGAGAAATGTCTCCTTGGGGCGCCTTGTTCGAGGATGTCAGGGAACCACCTCGGCCTCTTCGGCAGGATGCCCTGCTATCAGCCACATCAGACTGTGGCTCCTCAACTGGTCGAAGCCTGCTGTATGTGAGGGATGCGGGTTCGGTGGAGGAAAGTCAGCAGGGGGAACTGCGGGCTTTGTTTCCCGAGCTCATGGCGGTAGCTGCCGCTGCAAACGGCGTGCCCCCGATGATCTCATAGGTCATCTCTGGCAGCGTCGCCCGGTGAGAGGGGTGGACGTTGTCTACCCATTTTTCCCCTCAATGGGGGCCTATGTTCGTCAGGGCCAGGCGGTGTCTCACATCATGGGACTTTCCCCCGCCTACGTACCAGTTACGCGGGTGTTGGGGTTGGTCAAAGGTATGAGAGAGGGCGTGCCACGGCTTGATAGGCCGATGGCCGCTCTCCTCTGTCCGGATGTGGTGTGGGAACCATTATGCAAGCCGGTTCTCCATGGAAGATCGGCTAGGCGATTGGCATATTGGGGTGACCAGTCATTTATCGCTGGTACATAATCGCTGGCTGCGGCTTCTAACATTGCGCACCTGGCTAGATTTGTATCGGGGATAATGACAGGCGGCACGGGTCTGACCGAGGTAAAATGCGATCAGATCACCCAGGCGGCAGGAGCTGTCCTGCATCTTACCCAGGTGCAGGCCATAGCCTCGGGGAAGATGCGCGCCCTGGCCACCCTGACCCAGCGCCACCTTTGGCTGGAGCAGGCTCGAGTGCCGGAGAGGAAGAGAGCCCCTCTTCTGACGGCCGACCTCTCCGATGCTGGATTATTCGGGAAGGCCCTGCAGCTGATGACCTCAACGTGCAGAGAGATGGCAGAGGAGCGGTCCGTGCTCCAGCCCCATTTTCCGCCTCCCGTTTTTGCCGGTGGAGTCAGAAGGCTTCCACGACGTCGAGCTCCCTCCGCCGTGCCTACCACTGCCTCCGCCGCCACTTCTGGCCCCTCCAAGAAGGCCAGGAGGAGAGACGGCGATTCTGCTGCCGCCGGCCCATCCACGACCGAAGGAGACGGTAGGGAATGCCGTGACCAGCAGCCGATCCACTACCGTCCCTTCGGGGCTTCTCGGGGTGGCAAAACCCGAGCGGCTCGATGCGGCAGACGCCGCTAAAGTGACTTTTCCCCCTGTGGTCCCCTCTACACCCTCCCCGGCCCCCTCATGATTTTGTGCCGTAAAAAAGAAATAAAAAGTTCCCTAAAAAGGGGACTATATTATTGGCCAAACAAACTGTGTGTTTCTTCACTAATACATATGATGGGGTTGCGAAATGTGAATCTGCATTATTACATTGAGAGATGAGTCGTGTTGTGTTACGAGATTAAGCAAGGTCTGCAAGCATACACTCAGTCTTAGAAAGGTTCTATTAGCCTGACGCTCCACATGCAGGTAGAAGCTGGTGGTATGTTCCGTTGCTTGAGCAAAGTAATGTTGATCCACGACACTGTTGTGTTAGTTGCAGTAATACTCGTACACACACGTTCCACGGCTTGGCCGTTACTCTCTGTCGGTGTTTTGCTATGTACGACATAGAAAGCGGGTGTAGGATTCACACACACACGACTTGTTTTGTTATAAATCCTGTTCACATTCTGTGGGTAGTGGGCATTGTATTAGCTTATGCTATACTTTGGCTTTCTACCGAAGGTCTCAAAATGCTACAGTTGTTTTTGGTGTGTAGGGAAGAAGGGTTTGTGTGAGGGGGTGCCGAATAAACCCCTCCTTCCCACTTGATTGGTTTAGGAGATTTTTTCTCATTCTGCTGAGCCAGTCGGGGCCGAGCCGTTCAACGTCTTGGCAGGGGGGGAGGGTTATCTTGACACGACTCCTATTACAAACGGGAGTCGTGTACAGGGTTTCCCCCCGTCATAGCATATACGTTGCTATGGCGACGGCTTCCATGAGTTAAGATCTTTACGTAAGGTTTGTGGTGTTAAAGTGTCGGGTTAGAGCGTAGGGCTTACGGGTCTGCTACGCTCGATTTTATGTGTAAACTTGAGTCAGTTGGTCACGTGACTCACAGTTGACATGTCTTTTTCATAACTGCGACTCATGTGGGAAGGCTTCTGGGGAAGTTCGGTCTATACTCTTTGACAAAAGGAGTGACTGGATGTAAAAATGTAAACAGTTTTTACTCCCAGCTGTGCAGTTGGGTTTATACTGTTGATGCTTCTTCTTTATTATTATAAAGAGTTGGAGTTGGTTGCATCTCACCCCTCTTGTCGTTCCCCTGGGCGCCTTGGGGATTCAATGAAAGGTCTAAATAGCCTATTTATTGATGTGGATATACCCGACGCACACATAGTGCTAGTTTGGGATGTTCTGTTGGACATTAAGCAACTGACTGGCGAGCCTTGGTTGCTTGGGGTTAAAACAGCGTTTTTATAAAGCAACCGGGATGGGGGTTTTCCTCTTCCGACGACCTGTGTGGTTGTCGACGGATTCTCGTTCATATCGGGGGATGATGACAGAATGGATCTGAACATACGTAGAAGGGTTTCACGCCCTGGGGGTGGGCCGCCGGGCGCGGTTCGCACCGAACGTCTGGGTGGCGCCTTCTTTTCATGTCTAAGATCAACACGCATGTCTGCCCCTTCTCCTGGAGTTGGCAGATCGGCGTGGTTAGGGCACGGGACTGGTTCTGGACACACTGGATGGGTCAGTTGCACCGGTTGTCCGCCGGGGATGCAGATCTGCTGATCTGGTACCCTGAGGGACTTGGGCTTTTTTCAGGGGGAAAAATGCCAGGTCGGTCCGGGTGTCACAGGGTTAAGCGCTATGGAGCCCTTGTTGGGTACATTGTATTCTACACTGTCGTAATGGCTTACGGCCGTGCCAACCTGTACACGCCCGATCTCGTCAGATCTCGGCCGCCACGCAGGTTGGTCTTGGTTAGTACTTGGTTGGGTGACCTCCTGGGAATACCAAGTACGGGGTGTTTGGGGCTGGTTCTCCATTTCTTTCGCTCTTCTCTTACGCGTGGCGAAGAGGGGCCTGTTGGGGTGGTCTTTGACCTCCTCGGGGGACCCTGTGTCACCGGGCCCGGTCCGAAGTAATGTTTTTGTTGACCCGTAGGCCCGGGATAACCCTGTTGGAAACTGAAACACGGGTACTGCGGTGGTGCCGCAGGTACGTTTTGGAGTTTTTTTCCTGAGGGGTTATGGGACCGACCGCCGCATAGGGTAATGCCTGGGTGGTTGGTTCTCTGGTGTGTCGGTGCGGTGTCAACTCCCGGGTTGCCCGGTTGAGTGTGCCCCTGCACGTTCGTGACGTCTGCCAATTGTGTCAGCCTTCGCTTTGAGGGAGGTTTGTCATGGTGACGACAACGGCAGCATACGCCCCTTCCGCCGGGGCGGCTGTGTTCAGCTGTCCCCTCTGGCGCCTGTCTCGTCCGCAGTCTCCAGGCTCGGGTTAACAGCCTGTTGCCTGGTTTTTTCCCCGGTGCGCTGCCTGCTTCCGTGGTAAGTCTTGTTATTGCGGCCGTGCTGACTGTCTGTACTGCAGGGTCAGTGTGCCAGGCGGTGTACTATTGGGGGGACAGGGCCCGCTCGGCTGAGGGGCCTTTGTCCGAATACGCTGGCGATGTGGGGGGCGGGGTCACTAAGTGCCCACCTGGTGGGGTCTTGATGCTGGCATCATGGACTTCTCCGGGCCCCCGTTCCAGGGGGTCCAGTCCCTTTGGTGGGTCTGGGCCTTCCTTCGCGCTCCGCTGCTACGGCCTTGCCACGGGGTTGGGTTTGCCCTTGACCCCGTGATTCTGGGGGCAGTAACGAGGTTGTTCCCTCCGTTCGTTCCCGGGTGGCATGCGGGTTGTGCGTGTGTGTAGTCGTGGGGTCAGGCCACGGTCTGCTCACCCTGTGCGTTGAGTTGCTTGAGTGCCTCTTCGCACGGTCGGTTCCGTCGCCCTCCCGGGAAACCTCCAATAGGGGGGGTGCCCTCCATTAGGGGGGGTCGGGGGGGCTCGGCCCTCCCTATTCTGATGGTTGTGGGGGGCCTTCAGCGGGGTGTATTTGTCGGCCGGTGGCTCCCGCTCAGCCTCCCTTGTGCATGAGTGACGCCGAGCGGAGCCACTATGAATACAGAACGATAGGTTATGACTATAACCAAGTTCTGTTAATAGTCCGACGCCGCTGCAGCCCTTGATCTCACCTTGTGGTGAAAGCTTGGGAAGGAGGAGAGCAGGTGACCACACACCTGCTTATGAAGGTAAGCTAACGAGGGGTGTGGTCAGACGAATACTGGGATAAAGGTACATTGTGAAATTTTATTCAGTGCGCGTGCACATATGCGAGGATAGTGCATGAGTGACGCCGAGCATCACCACTATTAACAGAACTCATCGTTAACCCTTTCACTACCACACTACAGACGGTTAACCGGGTTAAGCGGATTATCAATAAATAAGGCTACGTTCACACTGTAGACAACAGTGGCCAGAATCAGATTTTCTTGCTCATATGTGACTCGGATCAGTTTATTTTCACGGAAGTGTGAACAGCACAAATCACATGGAATCTGATATTTTCAATGCTGATTTGGGCCACTTTCATATGTGGTCCTAAATCAGATACAGGTGTGATTTTTTTGCAATGCGACCTCAGTCTGAACAGTTATATAGGAATTAATATGATTATAGGAATTCATGCAACCTTTACTTCACTCTAGATTGACATTCATCACCATTCTATGTCAATACGGTGGCTTTTCTTATTTCTCTCTTAATAGACAGGTAAGAAAGAATATAAGAAACATAATAAGAGAGTATTGGTGAATGAGGCCCAATACAAACATGGAAGACCGCTGAGATGGTCAGTGGAGGGACAGGGAGGTGTTCACCTCACCAGTATTTGGGGTGATACTTATACAAGCAAAACTTGAGGGGACGTCTCATAATCGGTTTGTATTTAAAAGCATATTGGA
The DNA here is from genome assembly GCF_963971535.1 of Notolepis coatsorum. NCBI lineage: Eukaryota > Metazoa > Chordata > Actinopteri > Aulopiformes > Paralepididae > Notolepis > Notolepis coatsorum. The sequence continues at coordinate 16,061,266 of NC_140166.1, read as the reverse complement.
AGAAGAAATGTATGTCTCTCTTTCAACTCCTCCTCGCCCCCATTATCATCTGTTCATGAATCAACTTATAAATTAAGCCATAAACAGTGACTTTAGTGTCCTCCATGGTTATGTTCATCTTAGTTATTGTTCATTTGCACATACGGGTCTGTTCAGGAGCGTGACGGGTTCACACTGGAAAGTGATATTGGCCACATTTTTTATTTTAATTTTTTAACGGTGTGAACAGCCAAACAAAAAAATCTGATCTGAGCAATAAATCAGAATTGAGCCCTAAGGCTTGCAGTGTGAACGTATGGTAAACTAATGAGTGATCAGTGTCAGGGGTGCCGGAGTCTGTGCAGACTTCTGTGGTAAAATCCAAACATAGATCATCAAAGATCTAATCAAACTGTTGTGTAAAAGTCTTAAAGAAACAGTCAAAGTGGAACAACAATCAAACTAAGGTATTATATTTAGGGATAACAGCTGCCTGAGTAAGACAACACAAGAATCCTCCCAACAGATTGTGTCCCGGGCCACTTAAAATAGCCGGCTGTAAAAGCTAAAATCTGAGTAGTAACTTATGTGTGTTTACTGAGGTAGAATGTTTATAACAATAGAACCATCTGGTTCCTAGGGTGGGACAGGAAGGATTTCAGATAAGTCCTAGCAAACACAATGAGGTGATGAGGTTAAAAGGGTCAAAGCGCCCATGAAGTGTTATCAGCTGCTTTACGGCCTGGGGGACACAAGGACATGCACCTAAACTGTTTGAACAAGTCAATCTTCTTCCCCTTTCGGGAGTGATTGCATCAATGTGAGACTATTAGGCTGGAGTCTCCTGAGACTCACACACACACACATTCACACACACACACACACACACATAGTTACACACACAGACACATAGACACACATAGACACACGTACACACACACACACACACAGACACACATAGACACACATACACACATTCACACAATCAGAGGACACATGCACACACATAGACACACATACACACATTCACACAATCAGAGGACACACACACACACAAAATATAATTAAAAGTGTTTTACATTGTGGTAATAATTATGAAGTCATACTAAAACTGTATTATTGTAATTTGTACAAGTAATGTGTTTAAGTATGATTATCTGTGTTTATGTAATCAATATATCTTGAGGTTCATCAAAGTATTCAAGTAATGTGTTTAAGTAAAAATACAGGGAAAATATTATCTGGGTTAATGTGAAGGGGGTTTGGCCTATAAGCCAAACCCCTATTTTCAAATGCAAGCTAAGCCGGCCTGGCATTGGAGGAAAGAATATGATGAGGTCATCACTCCGAGGCACTGGGCCTTGGGGATATAATGGGGTGTGATGGGGGGAAGAAGGACTCTGAACAACCCAACCGACACGACAAGACCTCTCTACCATCTCATCCACAAGGCAGCAGGCGGCAAGAACAAAGGAACTCTTTGGAGGGAAAACCAACTCTTTGTTATCAGCACAGAACAAAGACTTTCAACAACTAATCAACTATCATTCTCTTTAGTCTAGTTGTATCACTTACGGCACAGTGTTTTTGATCACAACTATAGCATTCTTATTGTAATTTGTATCAACTCTTAAACTTTGATTAAACAGCTGATATACTACCTTTTCCTCCTAATTCCTTCTGCCTGCACCGCTGAAAGAAGAGAAGTGATTCCCAGAGCTTTAAAGTATTGAATCACAACGCAGAGTACTAACGCAACCCGGTTCTGAGCAGAGCAGAACCAAAATAGCTTGGGAAATCCACTTCATTTTGGTGCCGTTTGACCCGTGAACAAGTGGCGGCCCAGGACGAGAATTTTTATTTTTTTCCTACACTCATCGACCTCATCAGCGGATGACGGGGACACAGCTGCGGGAGCTTCGTTCTTGAGAGAGAGGTGAGTGTTGGAGGAGAATGGGCTGTTCTGTTCGAACAACAAGGGGTTGGGTAAAGCAATTGCTTCATGTGGAATTATGTGAAGTAGTTAAAAGACCTCATATTGTTGTAATATGATGACGTATTGGGTGCACAGACTATCTGATCATGGTGTAATGGGATTAGCGTCGCATGACGGCAGGTAAAAGGCTTTTCTGGCTAGGAAGCGCGGCGATCTGGTGTGTGCGACAGGGGCGCGTTCTGGGTATATAGATTCCCTAAAAATTATTCTCAGGAAGAGGGCGCGGGTAATGGTTGATTAAGATTTTATTGTTCTGAATGGGGGGAGAGCTGTGTATAAGAAGGGCTCTGTTGCTATTTAGAACATGCAAATCAGGTATGGTGAAGATGAGTTTGGCCCCTGCATGATCGGGGAACTTGGTCTGTGCGATTACAGGATTAACACGTAGTAATTAATAGAAGGTAGGGGCCGGCGTGTTCATGAAGGCTCAATAATGAATGGTTTGCTGACTGATCGCGTGATAGACAGGACGTATCTGCAGGAACCAATCGGCCGAATTAAATGAAGATATAATGTTCGTCCTTAGGCATAATATCGAATTGGGTCCGGAGATCCCGTTTTAATCTTGAGCGAAACCGGCGTGTTAGTTAACTGCGTTCGCTGTAATAATGAATAAGTACTTAAAAACAATTCGGTCGAGATGACTGATAAAGTACTTAGTGGAAATTCGATTATGGAGCTATGGTAAGCTTAAACATTCAGTGTAAAAGTGTGTGCGATTACGTTTGGTCTCGTGTTTACTGGTCACGCTGCCGTGCGACGTTCGAGAGACGATAATATGTGCGTGAATGGAGGTTTGTATTTTTATTTGTAGTTAGGAAGCGTGTATGATTGCAATGGTTGAAGAATGGCTATGGTTAGGTATGATTGGTGGTACGTATGAGAATATTGTTGTATTATTATGTAATTTAAGTCACCGGTTGGCCGTGGGGAAATGTAATGGTAACGCCGGTTTTCCGGGGCCCGTGGAACGCAGCAGCGGTTAGCTGTTGTATTAGCCTCTGAGGCGCCGGAGGATACGGCAGGACAAATAGGCATAGGGTCAAATGTATAAGGTCGATCGATAGTGTCTTGAGATTACGGGGATGTGTAAGGCACTTAAAAGTTTTTATATTCGTGGCGGATAAAATGGCTATATAATGTTTTAGGGGAATGGGATTATATGTTGCGGGGACCCGACCCGGAAGTCGTTCTAAGCTCGCCGGTGATGACGACAGAGGGGTCAAACTAGTGTTTTGCTGTTATGTTTTTATATTTCTATTTAGATCACTACACTGGCGTTTTGAGGGAAATAGGATTCTGTTGTGGGGAATGTGGTGTTATATTAACATTGCAAGGAGACGGCCCGCGCGGCGGGACGGGTCGATGGGTCGTTGGGAAGCGTTTTTATGGGATCATGGGTGAAGCTAAGCTAATGCTACCTAGCCGCGCTAACGGCTAAAATGGTCGCCGGTTGTGACGTCGCAAGGGTGCGCGGTCTGACGGCCCGCGACGTGGCTAACGAAGCTAGGCTAACTGTGCTGACGTCATGGCATGACGGGGCTCTCGGGATGTCTCGCGAGGGGGCGTCCATCTTAGCAGGGGCGCCGGCGTCCATCTTGGGAGGGCACCAAGCGTCCATTGTTAAGGGGAGGGTGGAGTTTATTTAGGAATACGATAGGGGGCGGAAGAGGACAGGATGGAGATTTTTGGATTCTGCTCACAGAACGTTTTCATTAGGGGGTTAGTGTGCTGGTAAAGTGAGGTTGGATTGTTGTGTTTTAATCTGGTGGTGGATTGTGGGGCCTTGGCCCCCCCTCCCCCTCGTACACTCTCTCTCACCCTCCCCCCCCCCTCCCTCTCTCTCTTTCTTTCTCTCCCCCCCCCCCCCCCCCCTCTCCTTCTTTCCTTCTCTTCCCCCTCTCTCACTCGCTTTCCTTCTCTCGCCCTTCCCCCTATCCCTCTCTCTCTTTCCTTCTCTCGCCCTCCCTCCTCTCCCTCTCTTTCTTTCCTTCTCTCTCTCCTCCCTCCCTCCTCCCTCCCTCTCCCTTTCGCCTCTCTCCCTCTCACCTTCCCCCCCTCTCTCCCTCTTCCTTTCACCTCCCCCCCTCTCTCCCTCTCAACTCCCCTCCATCTCTCTCTCTTTCTCTTTCTCTTTCACCCCCCCTCTCTTTCTTTCCCCCTCACCTCTCCTCCCTCCCTCTCCCTTTCGCCTCTCTCCCTCTCCCTCTCACCTCCCCTCCCTCTCTCTCTCTTTCTCTTTCACCCCCCCCCCCTCTCTTTCTTTCCTTCTCTCACCCTCCTCCCTCCCTCTCTCTTTCACCTCCCCCCTATCTCCCTCTCCCTCTCACCTCCCCCCTCTTTCCCTCTCCCTCCCTCTCTCTCTCTCTCTCTTACCCCCCCCCCCCCTCTCACTCACTCCCCTCATTCCCACACCGCCTCTCTTCCATATATTTCCCCCCCCCTCGGCCCCCCCGAAACGCTTTCTCTTTCTCTCCTAGTTTGGGCCTGTATATAAATTTTTTTTATGGGTTTCAAACGCGGTGTAGTGCTAGGTATATTGTTTATTGCTGTTTACTGTAGGGTTCAAAGGCGGTAGGTTGAGTTTGGGACTTATTATGCGGATGTTGGTGTTCCATATTCAGTTTTATTGTTGTTTTTAGGGAATTTCTAGTGCTGGCAGTGGTATTGGCTGGCGTTGGCGCTACGCTTTGTTCGACAAGGCGCTCGTACTTCTTTCCTTGCATTTGGACAAGCTCCGGCTGGTAAGGCGGGGGCTCCGTGGCGTTCATGTTGGTGGGCGGTAAGTCGGAGCATAATTACTCTGCTCGGCTGCGCCTGCGATGGGGGTGTGGGTAGACAGTTCGTCGTGGCTCACTGTCTGCCGCCGCGCTTTGACGGGGATGCGCTGTGTGCGACTCGTCGGTGCTCGCTGTCACACTGCGCACATTTTTCATTTTGCCAGGGGTGCGGGGACTGCTAAACGTCGTGGCGGGGGTGGGCTCGCTGTCTGCCACCGCGCATTAACGGGGGTGCGCTATGCGTGCACTCGTCAAAGGCTCGCTGCCACACTACGCGCGTCGGATTATATTGTGTGTGGGTATTTGGGTGACTGGTTACGGTGGTTGAGTGGGGTCAGGGGTGCTGTATGTGTGTGGCGGTGGTTGTGAGTGGGATGATCTTTGAATATCCTTGAGTAGGGGGCCCGGGGTTTCGCGTTCCAGGTTGCAAACTGGGGGTGATGCCGTGGGCCACAGGACGAGTTGACCAGTGGGATGTCATTGGTCGGCAGGATTTTCAATGTGGGGATGGTGTCGGCGGCCTGTGGTTATGAACGGGTTGTGTGACACTGTTCTAAATGCACGGGGACTTCAGTGACATAAGACACTGAAAATTGATTTCTGTTCTCGTGAGAAGCGCGTTTTAACACCTAAGGGGTTAGGTGTTACGGGGGAAATATAGTAACTGTGTGGGAGATTATGAATGGAAAATATGTATGTTACTGATATGTATAATGTAATATGAGCGAAATACATACTAGGCTTTCACGGACAGAAATAAATATAGTTACACATACACATAGTCATTTGCGAAGAACAATTAGAGTAAAAGTGAGATTATGCACCTAAATTACCATGTCCAATACAGATGTTTAGAAATGATAGGCTGTAAATAACAAATTTCTGATTGACCAACAGAAGGAGGAGGCTGGTGCAAAATAAGTTCCCCGGAGTTGTATTAAGGAGGATCATGACAACAAGATTGAGAGTCTGGTTTTCCAATGGAGACAACTGAAAAAAGATTAAGGCTGTGTCATTGATAAATCAGAAACGAAAATTGCACAAATGCTCTCAAGTGATCTTAGTATAGGAGATGCCCGACATTCCATGCTTAAAGACAAATGATGGATTGTGAATGGGAAATGTCACTGATAATTAAGTGTATTTTTTGCTTCTCTCTTCACAGCTGCTCCAGGACGGATGGCCAGCGCTGACAATTCCGAACCCCAACAGGGAAATCAAAGAGACTGTTGACAGTCAGGGGGTATAGTATCACAAGAGCGAGTTATCAATTCCTGTTTACACCAATATAGAAGTGTGAGTGAAATTAACTCAAGTTTGGTAAAAATAGTTTGAATACAGAGAAACTTGCTTTCCAAACGGTGACGTTACGAGTGTTGGAAGAGAGGTGAGAATGGAAAATACACAGATAGGAGCAACCGGAGGGTTAGATGCACTGACCATAGAAAGGGTTGACAATCTGTCTATTTCAACGACTGGAGATGTCACGATAAAAGTGCCGAAAAAATGGCCAAAGATATTCAGGCCATTACAGAACCTTGTGGTTAAAGGAGGCCGGTATAGAATGCGTACCCAAATTAAGAAACAGAAAAAGAGATTACGAAAGGTGATAAAAAGAAATAATGTCGGTAGTGGGGTAATGCTGATAACCTCTGCAGACATTACATTGACCGAATTGGACAGTGACGTTAACCTGATTGACTGGAATGTGATCGACTCCCCGCTGGTGTCCAGTGTGACGGAGGGACTGGAAATAATGTCTTTTACTCCGCCACAGGGAGTCGTTGCAGCAAGCGACCCAGAGACAACTGTATTACCCGAGCCGATCCACGCTGAAGTGTCCGTTGCGGGAGACTGCCAGTTAACCAAGGGACAACGAAAGCGGCTGAGGAGAGCGATACATGAACAGTTTCTACAGCCCACTTGTGTCTCGTGCCCAGGTTTTCTCCACCCCCACCATCAGTACCAAACTGAGAGATGTGGCCCGATGACTAGGAGCCAGTCAACGAGGGCCAGGGTGGAGGAAGAGGGGAAGACGTGCCTCCCTCTAGAACAACAGCTAACCGAGGCTAGACAGGTAGTGGAATACCTCCAAGGCCTAATCCAGTCCACACAGCCCGGAGGGGAGACAGGTTCCAATGGAGAACCAGATGGCCAGAGACGGGCTCAAGCGGGAACACAAGGGGGTCCTGCGCCAGAACAACAACAAAGGTCGAGAGGGGCAATCGGGTGGCAACCACGAGGAAGAGGTGGAGGCAGAGGCAGGAATCCGAATGGATACGCGGTGCGGCGGATGGAGTGAAAGGTCATTTTCAAAGGTCATGTCTGCAGAGGCCACCGGCAGAATAAAAATATATGCAACTGACTAGGGTAGAGGTGGGATATATTGAATGATAAAATATGCTCCTAATTAGATTAGAATAAAAATAAAAAATAAAAATAGATAGAGGTGTTAGGTGATTAGATTATGAATGAAAGTTACTAAAAACGGATGTATGAGTGACTGACAAATGCATGAACTAATCAGACTAACAAGAGGATCAAATTATGTTAAACAGTTAATCAATATTAGACAGTGTGATGATGTGACACTGCGGCAGCTAGTGATCAGTAAATTATCCATGCTTGGTCAACATTCAGATTGATCAAAGGGTGGACTGCATGATTAAGAAATTAAAAAGACTCATAGTTGTTTCTAGTATTTTATAGTATTGATAGAAGCGTATTAACAGTTATGAGCAATAGATATAGGTGTTTATTTACTTTTATTTTTACTTCTCTTTTCTAGTGTGTTACGAGCAATTCCTGACTTAGGCCGGGAGCGTTCATTTTGTTTATTCATTTGATTTCCCTTTTTTGTTTCTTAGTTAATACGGGGGTGCATAAGCCTCTAGATGATAGGTTAAAAATGAGCTCAGAAGAAAAAAGAAAAAGCTCACAAGTTTGGTTTATTTTTTCATTTATTGGTTTGGCATGATTTTTCTTTGTGTGTTTTGTTTTCTGTTTTCTTTCTTTCTGTATATTTTTTCTTAGGGTACCTGGCAAGCTGCGAGTGATCTCGACACATCAGGACAGGGTAGTATATGTCTGTAAAATGGACTGGGAACAGAGTGAAGGAACATGAGCTAGTTATGGATTTTTGTTCTCCGCCCATTGAATACCCGGTGTTAGGGGCTGGGGGTGTGTCGTGATTGGTGAAAGTGTTGGGAAGCATGATTCTCTGTACATTAATGAAGCTCAATAGGTTTGGTCGCTATTGGCCAAATTAGTCTTGTGTAGGGTGTGAACATGTGCAATTGATAATTGGCTTGTGGTGTGGAAGATGTGTGTTTAAGGCGGACTGTGATTTGTTGCCATACACACAGGTTACTGGGAGAGTGGATGTGTCAGTGCTGACCGTCCGGTCCGGGTGCGGCTGTTCAAAGGACGACGGTAACGATGTTTGAATGTGTATTCCACATCGAGAGGTGGAGGAGTATACTGTTTTGACAGCATAATATAATGAGAGCCATGTGAATTTTTCAGAATTTTGAAATTTTATGATCTAGAAGCCATGAAATATATAGATAAATGATTTGGAAAAGAAAGTTGTCAAAGCTCAGACCAGTAAAGAGAGTCTGAGGGAGGAAAATTATGGATTCTCAATCAATTGTTGTGGTAGAAGTGACCTGCACTGTCCCCCGAAGCGATATATATTCACTGCAGGATAAGGATGGGAGATTGGGGAATCAGCAGTCATCAGAGTGTGGTACAAGGAAGACCGAGGACTCCATCGGTACTGTTGATCCAGGACACTGGCTAGTGTCTACCCAGCGGTTCCATGGGGAACCACAACACTGCGGAGAACCAGGAGACGCCTACCTCTCGGGCCGGGAGAGTCTTGGCCAACGCAGTGACCGAGTCTTGAGGCTTCAGAGGGAAACGACAGACAACCAACGAGGAGACAGGCGGCTAGACCTCAGCAACAACTCCGGCTGTCAACAGAAGCAATGCACCATTGACCAGGGGGTCAACCAGCGAAAGGGTCGAGCAGCCAGCGACGACCTCCCCACCGCTGTGACAGCAATAGAAGATACAGCAGGGGGCTCTACCCCCAAATAGAGGTCAACACGAGTCAAGATGTGCTCGACAGAAGATGGAGTGTGATGAGAAAGGCAATTTGCTTTCTAAATTCCACCTCCCAGAATGGGGAGTTGCACCCAGCAGTCGTGATACTGCACCAGCTCTGAGCAATAAAGAGGAGGCCGGGTCAAATCTAGAAAACATAGACCCCCCTCCTCAATGCTCCAAGTCAGAATTTGACAACTCACAGTTGAAACCAATGGAAATTGATCTTGGTACGAGAACAGGTTGTTAAAGACTGCACACGATCACAAAAACTGAAATGGCTAATTTGAATTTTAGGATCTGAGTGTGGCAAATCAGATATATATTTTATCCTAATATGATTTAAAATGTCTTAAGTGTTATCTAGATAGTAGTGTGTAGAGATTGATATCTATGTTTGACATATTAAGGATAGGTAAACTATCCAAGTGGGGAACTGTGGTAAAATCCAAACATAGATCATCAAAGATCTAATCAAACTGTTGTGTAAAAGTCTTAAAGAAACAGTCAAAGTGGAACAACAATCAAACTAAGGTATTATATTTAGGGATAACAGCTGCCTGAGTAAGACAACACAAGAATCCTCCCAACAGATTGTGTCCCGGGCCACTTAAAATAGCCGGCTGTAAAAGCTAAAATCTGAGTAGTAACTTATGTGTGTTTACTGAGGTAGAATGTTTATAACAATAGAACCATCTGGTTCCTAGGGTGGGACAGGAAGGATTTCAGATAAGTCCTAGCAAACACAATGAGGTGATGAGGTTAAAAGGGTCAAAGCGCCCATGAAGTGTTATCAGCTGCTTTACGGCCTGGGGGACACAAGGACATGCACCTAAACTGTTTGAACAAGTCAATCTTCTTCCCCTTTCGGGAGTGATTGCATCAATGTGAGACTATTAGGCTGGAGTCTCCTGAGACTCACACACACACACATTCACACACACACACACACACACATAGTTACACACACAGACACATAGACACACATAGACACACGTACACACACACACACACACAGACACACATAGACACACATACACACATTCACACAATCAGAGGACACATGCACACACATAGACACACATACACACATTCACACAATCAGAGGACACACACACACACACACAAAATATAATTAAAAGTGTTTTACATTGTGGTAATAATTATGAAGTCATACTAAAACTGTATTATTGTAATTTGTACAAGTAATGTGTTTAAGTATGATTATCTGTGTTTATGTAATCAATATATCTTGAGGTTCATCAAAGTATTCAAGTAATGTGTTTAAGTAAAAATACAGGGAAAATATTCTCTGGGTTAATGTGAAGGGGGTTTGGCCTATAAGCCAAACCCCTATTTTCAAATGCAAGCTAAGCCGGCCTGGCATTGGAGGAAAGAATATGATGAGGTCATCACTCCGAGGCACTGGGCCTTGGGGATATAATGGGGTGTGATGGGGGGAAGAAGGACTCTGAACAACCCAACCGACACGACAAGACCTCTCTACCATCTCATCCACAAGGCAGCAGGCGGCAAGAACAAAGGAACTATTTGGAGGGAAAACCAACTCTTTGTTATCAGCACAGAACAAAGACTTTCAACAACTAATCAACTATCATTCTCTTTAGTCTAGTTGTATCACTTACGGCACAGTGTTTTTGATCACAACTATAGCATTCTTATTGTAATTTGTATCAACTCTTAAACTTTGATTAAACAGCTGATATACTACCTTTTCCTCCTAATTCCTTCTGCCTGCACCGCTGAAAGAAGAGAAGTGATTCCCAGAGCTTTAAAGTATTGAATCACAACGCAGAGTACTAACGCAACCCGGTTCTGAGCAGAGCAGAACCAAAATAGCTTGGGAAATCCACTTCACTTCAGTAAGTGAAGAGTCAAACAAAGCAAGCATCACTGCTTATGTTTGAATAAAGGCCTTGTCTGTGTTGTTGTCTCGCTCCCAACATGGCATTTATCTGAGTATTTCTACTTTTACTTAAGTAAAGGAACTGTGTACTTCTTCCACCACTGCACATCCCTGTGTAGTGGCAGAGTAAGTAAAACACTGGAAAATGTATGCTATTACTCATCCACTGCAACTTGTTTACAAGATCCAGTGATAATACACCAATGATTATGTTTGTTTCTCAACCTTTGTTTTGCACATAGCAACCGTCATGTCTTCCGTTGCCATGTACAAAAGAACGGCTGCTATATTATACAGGCAGCCATGTCGGATGACAGAGAACTACACAAACATTCTGTGCAAAGCCTCCGTTATAAGACCACAACGAGTCACTACTGTCGTCATGAAACGGTTGGATCTTCCAGTGGGAGACAGATGTCCCAGTGGGAGACAGATGTCCCAGTGGGAGACAGATGTCCCAGTGGGAGGCAGATCAGATCATCCTTGTCATTTGATTCTAGGTTAAAGACAGAAGGAGAAGTGTGTAACCTGTGTCTGTGGCGGGCAGCAGGCCTGGGGGAGAGACTGGGTCCGGGGCTCGGGGTGGTTCTCTGTGGGCTCCCGCCCTCCCGCTGAACTCCGTCTCTGGAGGGCAGTGCGCTGCAGGTTGATGGCAGCCTCCACGGCCTGGAACACAGCGTTGCCCTGTTTGGTGTCAAACTCAAAGCTCCCCTCCCCGGAGTCACACCTCCTCCCTGCCTCGAAGGAGAACGTAGTCTAGGAGGAGGAGGAGGCAACAGAGAGTTGAATAAGAGCAAAACATTGAGATGGAGGATGAGAAGCTGGAGGGGGAGAGATAAGAGCTGTCCTGTTAGACGGGGTTAGGTAGGGGTAGATATATGTAGATAGAGGTAAATGGGGTAGATAGAAATAGATAGGGGTAGATGGGGTAGATAGAGGTAGATAGGGGTAGATGGGGTAGATAGAGGTAGATAGCAGTAGATGGTGTATAGAGAGATAGATATAGGTAGATAGAGGTAGATATAGGTATATAAATAGATAGGGTTAGATGGGTTAGATAGAGGTAGATAGGGGTAGATAGAGGTAAATGGGGTAGATAGAAATAGATAGTGTTAGATGGGGTAGATAGAGGTAGATAGGGGTAGATGGGGGTAGATAGAGGTAGATAGGGGTAGATAGAAGTAGATAGGGTTAGATAGAGGTAGATAGGGGTAGGGGCAGGGCGGAGCTAGGGGGTGGCTACCTGGGCTCAAGCCCCGGATGTATTCTGAAAAGCCCCGAATCTATTTAAAAAAAAAAAAAAATTTACAATTCATCATTGTTACATGAAAATATGTTTGCACCAGATTTAGCAGAAGCTAATTTCCATCTGTGTTCTATCCAGCTGCTAACTGTATTTGAGTGAGTTAAGTCTTGGTGTTATGGTAGACTCAGACCTAAGCTTTAAATCACAATCAACAAGTTGACAAAAACTTAATTCTTCCACCTTAGAAACATAGCTAAAGTACGGCCATTTATAAATCAAAAGGACGCTGAAAACCAGATCCATGCCTTTATCTCAAGCCAACTCGACTACTGTAATGCACTCCTTACAGGATGATAACTATTTTATTGCAATGCACTATTGCATTATTTTATTCTATTTTACTAACTATTTTATTGCACTGCACTATTTTACTTTGTATCAGTGAATCATAGACGCCTGGCCATAAGAGCATTCGGAGCATCTCTGCTCTCCCACTATTGAACTTGGGGGAGCAAAGGTAAGATCTTGCTCCACCACTTTTTGATTATATGAAAAATATGATATATCCCCCCCCAATATATAAATCTAACCATAACTATGTTATGGTTAACTGAGTTTTATAGTGAAAAGAGCAGCTTTATTGGTCAAGATTGAAGGCTCTATAATGCAGGAAATTGCACGTACAGGTTCATTAAATTCAAAAAAAATCTGTCCCTTGCCTGTGTAGCCGGTGTGATCTTGTCTGCGTTGTGTTTTAGTCGATTCGACCCCTGTTAAGGGATCGCCCTGAGTGGGAGTTGAACCCCGGACGCCCGCGTTGCGGGCGGCATCACAGACCACTAAGCAAGAAGTGAATTCACTTCTTGCTTCCGGGTCTGGATGCCTCTGGGGAGTGAGTTTACTTGCAGTACCGCTTAACGTCCACAGCCACTTCACGACTTGTACCTCGTGACTGTGGATAGACTGCGGTACCTCCGTTACACCTGCCCAAAAAAGAAATTCAAAAAAAATTCAAAAAAAAAGTTAAAAAGTAAAAACAAAGAAAAAAAAAAGGGGGGCCCATCTGGGCTAAGCCCCGGATCTCCTACAATCCTAAATCCGCCCCTGGGTAGGGGGTTATTATATTGGAAGTCAGCAGGAAGGGTACACCTCTTTCAGCTGAGTAGCAATGTTCATCAAACAGTGCAGAAACTTGGGTGCTGCAGTGTTGAGTGCATAGTAGTAAATGTTAGTATGAAGAGTGCATGGTAGTATAGGACAGTAAGAAGGTTAGTGTATTCTTATTTAAAAAAAAATTAAAGAGAGGGAGCTGAGGATGAAGTGTCAAGGTAGGTACCTTGTCGCGTCCAAAGCGTCTGAGGTATCGGTACGGCCAGATGTACAGAACGTCTCTGGTCTTCGGCTCCATCAGCAGCAGACTGTCGAACTCCACCCTCAACACCCCCGCCCCCCACAGCCTGCAGCGCTCCGACGCCTCCGTCTTACTCACAGACACCCTGAATTCACGCACTAACACACACACAGTCAGACAGAGACATATATTGTGGCATCACAAGGGGACATGTAGTAGAGAGGTGCTACTTTGCCATAATACAGGACAGGCTGCCACTTCACAAAATGGCCACCATTGCACACACACTACATCTCCCAGAATGCATCACCCCTGACAGGTGTAGTTTCTTGGACCACCTAATTAAAGCAGGACTAGAAAACACACACAGAAGACACAGAACCAGGGGAGCAGAGGGACAGAGAACACATGGCTAGAAGGAGCTGGAAAAACCAACAAGGAAAAGACAACCTACATTAAAGGGGAACTATTTTACTATTTCTTTCACTATTTGGGCACTTTTACACAATTCCTGTGAGTCTATGGAACACCTCTGTAATATATATATTTTTTTTATTCATTGTTTTGTATTTCTAATCAAGTCCTCAAAAACAGCATTTTTCTACCTCAAGATCTCGAGCCGTTTTGAGCTAATGTGGACTGGGGGGGGCCTGTGTGCAGCTGTTCTTGTATCTCAACATTAACATGCAGCGGTGTCTTTATGACATCACATATCGCGCACATTTTCAAATGACTCAGTTCAGTGAGGGTGAATATTGTGAGAGGAGAATTGGAAGAATGCGCCCATATTTGAGAATTTTGAGACATAGATCATATTAATATAAGTTCACATAGCTAGGAAACAATGCTAAACACTCAAAAAGGCCATTTATAAGATAGTTCCCCTTTAAAGAAAGTACTTAACTGATTAAGATTGGTTGAATAGGAAAAAGACACCAAGTTAAAAGGGCAACGTTTTATGATTTTGTCTGAAGAAGTTTTTTTCAATACATTTTGTAACCTTCTACTTTGTGCCTGTTTTTCAGTTATATTGCACTGCCCCACCCTGACCTGCCCTGGTTACCTCTCATGGTATTACAATATACTTGATGTGGCCCCAGATAGCAAAAGGTGTTAATTCAATGTTGATTTATGGTCAAAATGCTTGATTTTTGGTTAAGGTCGACGATTGATGGTGAATCACCCATTAACCGCTGAAGCAATTGACTAATGTTGAAAACATGTCATTGAATCAATATTGTTTTGTGGTTGCATTTTAATGATTGAAATGCCAATATCTAATAAATGTTGAATCAACGAATGCTGTTCAACGTATGCTGTTTGTCGTCATTGTCTCATCACCCAGACTGCACTGCGCTTGTGCCCCGCCTCCCAGAATGCACCTGTGTGGCAGCTTCCTGGCAGCTACGTACCTCATGTCTCTCTCTGCATCGTTAAGACTGGTGAGTACTGCATGGCAATAATGTCGATTATGTTGTATGTTGTATGTATGCTTTCGATTGCAAACGCCAGCGGACTAGTGGTGTGTTTGTTTTTTCATGTTAGAGAATGTTATATTAACCGCTATGCGTGCCTCCTAGCTGAAGCTAATAGCTAATAGCTAATAGCTATAGCTGTTAGCTATAATGAATATGTCTTGATCTTGGTGTTACTGTTTAGTGATATCCACCTATGACATATATACATTTTATGTAGGCCAACGTCAGTAACGTTTCAAAATGTTGTCAGAAGGCTTATATGCTGTATTCGAATGAGAGCGAAAAATGTATACTTTTAACAGGATACACTGGCACATTCAGTTAGCATAGCATTGCTGCATGGCTGCTACCATGCTTGCTTGCTTTAATGCATGACGCTTCCTGATGACTTGTTGTACAGAACTTGTAAGTCGCTTTGGATAAAAGTGTCAGCTAAATGACTAAATGTAAATGTACTGCTTCCAGTCCTTGTGCTAAGCTAGGTAGGCTAGCTGGTCCCTACTGCTTCCAGCCCTTGTGCTAAGCTAGGCTAGCTGCTTCCTACTGCTTCCAGTCCTTGTGCTAAGCTAGCTGCTCCCTACTGATGTTTTATATATTTACGTGCCGAGTATGTGTCCGGCGTGAATTCTGAGGCCACGTTCATAGTAGTGTGTGGTATACAGTGGACGTCGTTTCAATATATTGTGGCGGAAGAGAGTATTTTAGTATCATATTGAGCACATTGTCATGGAATACACCGCTTAGGAACAACAGGCTGGCTAGGCTAACTAGCTTGCACGGCGATGTTTTATATATTTACGTGCAGAGTATGTGTGCGGGGTGAATTCTGAGGCCACGTTCATAGTAGTGTGTGGTATACAGTGGACGTCATTTCAATATATTGTGGCGGAAGAGAGTATTTTAGTGTCATATTTATTACATTGCCATGAGATATTCCGCTTGTCGGCTAACTTCTAACGTGCGCGGACTGATGACGACATCAACTCGACTCGAGACATTCGCAGCAGCATAATAAGACAACAGGCTGGCTAGGCTAACTAGCTTGCACGGCGATGTTTTATATATTTACGTGCAGAGTATGTGTGCGGGGTGAATTCTGAGGCCACGTTCATAGTAGTGTGTGGTATACAGTGGACGTCGTTTCAATATATTGTGGCGGAAGAGAGTATTTTAGTGTCATATTTATTACATTGCCATGAGATATTCCGCTTGTCGGCTAACTTCTAACGTGCGCGGACTGATGACGACATCAACTCGACTCGAGACATTCGCAGCAGCATAATAAGTTAATTAAACTTGACATACATTATATCGACGATAATTATCGATATCGAATTATATGAAAATAATTTTATAATTTTATCGCGATAACGTTTTTGGTCATATTTGGATTTAGTATCACCAGGCATGCATAATAACAGATAATAATCTACTGTAATCTACTGTACTTTAAAATTTTCCCCACAGTGCAACCGTTTTGAAACTAATTTCAGATCTAATTGTTCCTACATGTTAACAATAGTATAGGGAAGAGAAACTATACTGCGTTGTTGTAAATTCCCCATGATTTGTTATGCTGTGTATTGTCATTTCCAGTCAGGCACTTCTTTGATGGCCCAGGGGTCCTATTATTTATAGTCTGGCATCTCTCTGGACAGCCCAGGGGTCCTAATGGGTTTAAATACAGCGGCCATCTTGCCCCCATGTGTTCCATTGCTGTCTGCTTTCCCAGTAAGAGTGCGTTCATGAACTAAGTAAGTCACCAATAGCCTACAAATATAGTGCCTATGGTAATGATGGATACATGTCATATGTAGCCTGCCTTATGTGTTGAGATGCTGTGACATGCATGTGTGACTATGATTTGGTTTGCTACGTTGTGTTAATTCATGCTGCTAATTGAGCTATGCTAATGCCAATAATGCTATAGCATCTCTTCAGTTGTGTGTTCTGGATGCCATTGCATTCTGCCATTTACTTGTTATGTTGGTCCATGCGGCCGATGCTAATATGCTAGATAGCATCTTTTTCAGTTGTGTGCATTATGTTTGGTCCATGCAGCCAATGCTTATATGCTAGATAGCATCCTTTCAGTTGTGTGCATTATGTTTGGTCCATGCGGCCGATGCTAACATGCTAGATAGCATCCTTTCAGTTGTGCGCATTATGTTTGGTCCATGCAGCCAATGCTAATATGCTAGATAGCATATTTTGCTGTGTGTTCAGGTTATGATTAATAAGCATGTACCTCTGTTAATTATTGTGTGTTCTGCTTATCTGTTGCAGAACACCACTCACTCAATCTTTGATCGCTCCATCCAGCCCTACGACCTGGATGGAAGCATATCGCTCAACAACAGAATCCTTAATAAATACGAAAGGACTGTTCTCTGTGTCTGCGTCCGCTCTCTGACCGGGGTGTGCCCTTCTGGATGAAGTGGCTCCAGCAAACTTTGCAAACAAGCATTATATCTTCAATATTGGTCCTTCGAGCCGGAGAACTTCACCCACGACGGCGCCATGGACACACAGAGAACAGCAGCAGACGAAAATGGAAGACGAGGAGGAAGGCTGCGACAGCTTCCAGCACACCTGCAAGGCTATCTGGTTAGTTTACCACAGTCCCTCATGCCTAATACTGCACCGTCTCTACCAGATGACAGCGAAGGTGCCACCGCACAGCAGCTGCGGTCACTCAGCCTGCAGACCGAGTTTGCAGCTACAGGTGACCAGCTCCACACTGCGCTCGGGCCCCCTCCCTGCCTCTCATTGCCGGGAGCAGTCGATCAGACGCGACACTGGGACCTATCACCGTATGCTAACACCCGGCCTGACCAGCGGGAAGTGTGTGTGGGGCTCACATCGCCATCCCCATCAGAGCAGAGCCACCACAGTCGGAGCCTAACAGGTGGCACCTCTGACGCAAGAGGACCTTGCTCTACCGTGCCCCTACGCCTTCCACCACCATTGTCACATCATAGTCTGAGCGTCCTACCCAACCGCTCACCATGGTCGAGCTTGCTGCCACTAATACCGCTGCTGTGCCCAACAACTGCAACGTTACAGTCTCAAGCCACAACCTGTACACCGGGCCAAAGGCAGCAAGCCTACATGTCGACTCAGTCTCTACCGCCGACAGTAACCTCCGCACCGCTGTTCGGGGCTGCTCCGAGGCCCCCAGCCCCCACCGAGATGAGTCTGGTCATGCCACAGTCTGACTTCCAGGTGATGCAAGCAGTGGGTCACGTGGGCCAGCAAATGCCAACGGTACCAAGTTACCAGCCTACCTACCGGTCAAACCAGCCTGTGTCATCAATGGTGAGGAGCAGGCATGGCAGCACACCAGCGGCCGCACAGACCCGGTATGAGCTTACGCCAATGAGATCTGCATATCAAGTGCATCAATATACTACAGCTACGCCTGCACAGCCTAATTATCAACCTCAGACTGCAACAGCACTCTACCCTGCACAATGGTTACCCACTGCAGCTGCTCTCCAGCCAGTGGGCCAACATACAGCAGGTGCACCTCAGCAGTCTACCTATCAACTACCCTCCTGGACAGCGCCGCCTTCACCATTCACAACCGCTGTCGCAGCAGCGAGGGCATATCAGCCTCCACCAGTATTCTCTGCTCAGCAAGCGTATCAAGCGCTGCCGCACCAGCTGAGCCACCATCAACGATCATCATATCTGCCTCCACCAATCAACACTGCTCAGCAATTGCATCAAGCACTGCCGTACCAGCAGAGCCATCAACAACCAGCATGTCAGCCTCCACAAGCCATCCCTGCTCAGCATATGTATCAACCATTGCTGCACCAACTGAGCCACCATCCACAACCAGTGTATCAGCCTCAGCCTGCTGCATCGACTCAGCCAGCCTATCAGCTTGTGCATCCAACACCCGGTCCAGCACCCTATTATCATGTAGCAGTTCCACCGGTCCAGTATGTCCGTCAGGCCCAGTACACAGCACTACAGGATCCATACGCTCTCCAGCCTCCCAGGCAGCCAGTCCCTGTACCTAAACTGCCTAACCTGGTCCATGACAGCGAGAGAGAGTTCACGGACCTTAAGATGGCGCTGGACCACCTACTCGATGCCCACACTGAACTTTCTGAGCACTACAAGTACCGTGTACTTATGGAGCAGCTGGTTCTAGATGAGGCTAAGCTGATAGCCCAGTCCTGCAGGCATTATGCGCAACCCTACACCGCCGCCATGCAGGCCTTGCAGCGGCAATACGGACAGCCATATCAGCTTGCACAAAGCGAGATTGCCGCACTACTGAACGCTCCTGATCTCAAAGCAGGAGATACCAAAGCCTTCCAGAGCTTCGCCCTTAGCGTCGACTTGCTAGTGGGAATGCTCACATCACTGGAAGGACCTAACGGGATGGAAGTCAGGTCGACCGGCCATGTGGACCGGCTCCTGTGTAAACTCCCTATGCAAGTGAGATGGCTTTGTGGAGCACCTACAGGCTCGAGGTCGCCTCGACACGACCAGCCTAAACCCGTACGACCTTCGAGACCTCGCCGACTGGCTCAGGGTAAAGGCTGAAGCTCAAAGACTGTCAGAGAGAATGGCACAGCGCCATCGGATGGAAGGGACACAGTTCTCTAACAGAGACAAGCAAGTTCCCCCACCCAGACCTTGCAACCAGCCTTTCTCTGTTTATTATGGCTCCGCCAAGCCTAAACAAGACAGCCACCAGCCTGCTGAGACATCTCAATCAGAAGCCAAGAAGCAGAAGTTCAAGAGGATGTGTCTCTTCTGTAGGAGTGCCGAGCACTACCTATCGCAGTGTCCAGACATTGTCCAATGCTCGCCGGGAAAGGTTGAGAAGTGGATAGCAAATGGCAAACGTTGTCGTAATTGCGGTCGTACCAGCCATGAGCAAGATGCCTGCACCTTGAGGAAACCATGCAGTGAGTGCCAGGAGGTCCACCTCAGAGTTCTCCACGCCATCGCCAAGCCGGGTCCCCGTGCCTACCTCATCACACCAAAGGATGGTGCCTCGCTCTCCAACTCCAAACAAGGAGGGAAGGTGTACCTTAAGGTGGTACCAATCGTCATTACTAACGGGAGCAAGTCACTGCACACTTATGCGATCCTAGACGATGGAGCTGAACGCACGATAATACTGCCTGCTGCAGCTCGACACCTGGACCTTAAAGGCGAAGTGGAGTCCCTCGCACTGCGGACGATTCGCCAGGACGTGGCTCGCCTCACTGGCAAGTCTGTAGATTTCCATGTGGCCTCCCTGACTCATCCTTCTGAACAGCACCTGGTGAAGGGCGCCTTCACAGCAGGTCGATTAGCCCTGTCCGAGCAGTCTTACCCTGTGACTGCGCTTCAGGAACGCTATCGCCACCTGAGGGGGCTCCCATTGCAGGACTTCAGTCAAGTGCATCCACTACTGCTAATTGGTGCAGACTGCACCCATCTGATCACATCCCAAGAACCCATCAGATTCGGCCCCAAAGGTGGACCCGCAGCAGTCCACACAGCGCTCGGCTGGGCACTCCAAGGCCCAGATGGTCTTGCGTCACAGGCTACTTCATGCTACTTTACCTCTCTCAAGTCTGCACCGGACGACCTCTATCAACACGTTGAACGTCTCTGGCAGCTTGATGTGCTTCCATTTAGAAGTGGAAAGCTAGCAGTAAGGGCCCGTCTGGACCACGAGACTGTGGGCATCCTGGAAGCACGCACTGAGAGGGTGAAGGTTGGTGACACACTCCGATACGCCACGCCTCTGCTCCGCGCAAAGGACGCGCCACCACTGAAAGCCACTGCCAAAGCAGTCATGCCAATGCCCCGTAACACAGAGCAAAGACTGGTAGGAGATTCAGCTAAGGCTCAAATCACTGGAGCAGAGATCAAAAAGCTCGATGGAGGATGTGTTGCCAAGCTGGGTGAAGAAGCGGTAAATGAGTCTGACGAGTCATGGTTCACCCATCACGGGGCGGCGGCCGACTCCTCCTTACCTCAACCTAACCTGCATGACACCGAAGTCTTCCTGCTGAAGACCAGCCAGGCGGACTGCTTCCCAGAGGGATTTAAGTGTCTCAGAGCTGGAAACCCAGTACTGCCCAGTAGTAAGCTCAGTACGCTCTCACCAGAGATGGATCATACAATGGGTCTTCTCCAAATTGGTGGACGCTCTTGTCACCTGGACACCTCCTGTTCTACTGACATCCACCCCATAGTTCTCGATCCTGGACATGCAGTGACGAAACTCATCAAGGATGTAGATGCCCGCCTACTCCACCCAGGGCCCGATAGGGTCTTCGCAGAGATCAGGCACCAGTACTGGGTCCTGTGGGGAAGACGGGCCATCAAGCATCATCAGAGGACCTGCACAGGATGTAGGAAGTGGAGGTGGGAGCCGGTGGCTCCAATGGTGGCAGACTTACCTCCTGCCCGGTTGCGGCCCCTTAAGCCACCATTATGTGACACCAAACAGGTTGCTGATGGGGCGGCGGGATGCCTCCCTGCCACAAGTGTCCTACGCTCCCGACCCGACTGTGGCAAATGATGGCGACAATCAGAGACCTCGGTAGCCACTTAGGGAATTTGACTGTTTACATAATAGCTATGCTATTCTTGGGGCGGCTGTTGTAAATTCCCCATGATTTGTTATGCTGTGTATTGTCATTTCCAGTCAGGCACTTCTTTGATGGCCCAGGGGTCCTATTATTTATAGTCTGGCATCTCTCTGGACAGCCCAGGGGTCCTAATGGGTTTAAATACAGCGGCCATCTTGCCCCCATGTGTTCCATTGCTGTCTGCTTTCCCAGTAAGAGTGCGTTCATGAACTAAGTAAGTCACCAATAGCCTACAAATATAGTGCCTATGGTAATGATGGATACATGTCATATGTAGCCTGCCTTATGTGTTGAGATGCTGTGACATGCATGTGTGACTATGATTTGGTTTGCTACGTTGTGTTAATTCATGCTGCTAATTGAGCTATGCTAATGCCAATAATGCTATAGCATCTCTTCAGTTGTGTGTTCTGGATGCCATTGCATTCTGCCATTTACTTGTTATGTTGGTCCATGCGGCCGATGCTAATATGCTAGATAGCATCTTTTCAGTTGTGTGCATTATGTTTGGTCCATGCGGCCAATGCTAATATGCTAGATAGCATCTTTTTCAGTTGTGTGCATTATGTTTGGTCCATGCAGCCAATGCTAATATGCTAGATAGCATCCTTTCAGTTGTGTGCATTATGTTTGGTCCATGCAGCCAATGCTAATATGCTAGATAGCATCCTTTCAGTTGTGTGCATTATGTTTGGTCCATGCGGCCGATGCTAACATGCTAGATAGCATCCTTTCAGTTGTGCGCATTATGTTTGGTCCATGCAGCCAATGCTAATATGCTAGATAGCATATTTTGCTGTGTGTTCAGGTTATGATTAATAAGCATGTACCTCTGTTAATTATTGTGTGTTCTGCTTATCTGTTGCAGAACACCACTCACTCAATCTTTGATCGCTCCATCCAGCCCTACGACCTGGATGGAAGCATATCGCTCAACAACAGAATCCTTAATAAATACGAAAGGACTGTTCTCTGTGTCTGCGTCCGCTCTCTGACCGGGGTGTGCCCTTCTGGATGAAGTGGCTCCAGCAAACTTTGCAAACAAGCATTATATCTTCAATAGCGTTTTAAAATTTGTCAAACGTTACCTTTTGTGGCTTATTATCCCGAATAATAACAGTTATTGAAATAATTCATACAGAACTCTGAACCTTGAATCCCATTATAATCTTCCAGGAAGTGTAGTTCAGAAAAATTCCCACGGTTCAAAAGTTCCAAAATGGTCGCCCTCTCGGAATATACTTCAGCCAATCGAAAAGTAAAATCTATCTAATGGCACTTTTAACCTATTGCTAAACTAACGTATTGATGATAATATACATTCTACATGCTTTTGTGACATGTTAGTGATGTTAATACTTGAATACGTTTGATATTAAAAACGCAAATTTTATGCAACACTCGGGTGGAACAGGTTAACCTGCTGGTTGTGTGTCCCATTCACAGCTCAGTAAAAGAGAAGTGCTCCATCCATCTCGACTCCCGTGTCCGTTATTCACACAGGACAGAAACACAGTGGTCACATTTGCTTCACTGATTCTAATTTTCTTTTCTTTTCTTTAATAGGTTGAAGGTTCATCATCCTTACACAGCTTGCACAGGGAGAGATCTTATGTCCCATATGTGATGAACAGAAGTAAGCTCAACACTGCAGTGATGAGTGACATTATTGGTTCTGTGTTTCAGGTTCATGGTAGAGGGGTCTACAGTCAAATTGTGAACTTATCATTTAACAGCATCATACATTTTTTTTGCTGTTTAGTGTTAGTCTCCTTGTATTTAAAGAAGGCTAGACGCCGCAGAGAGGGAAGACGACACACTGGAGTGGCAGGAGAGTCCAGGCTGATGAGAAGTCCTGTCAACCAATACGGGTATGTGTACGGGTGGCAAAACAGCGCCAGTGTCCTCTCCATTCACACTCCATTGGGAGCAATTAGGGGTTACAGGGGCACTGCCATGCTAGACTAACTTAGGTTATTTGGATTGAATGTTTAAATTATGTATCCGATTTGTAAAATATAATTTAATAATAATTTCCCCCAATAGTATTGAGTTAACCTATGATTCCTTCCTATCCCTAGGTGTGTGAGGTGGGGCCCAGCAGACATACCGGACGGGGAGACAGGAAGCCTTGGGGGCTTTGAAAAGGGATCTGCGGAACATCTACTCAGGCATGCAATCTACTTTACTTTTGGTCAATTGACACATGAATAAACATCCCACATTAAGCAAAAAGGCCACCTTAATATTCAGAATGAGTAATGATGAGATAGCATGAAATTAAAGGTTTGCCACTCAATTTCCCAGAGGTGGCGACATCAAATTTAATTGTTGTTACTTGGGTACTCATTACATGTATTTGTATGTCTGTACACAGAGGAAGGGATGGGTGGGGCAGAGAGCAGAACTTCTGATGGAGAGGACCTACGTCATCCTGCAGCGGTACTTGAACAAAATGCCTGCACCAACGATGGTGGAGCTCAAAGAGGAATGGCCTTTTCTTCGCTCAGACGGGGCTTTTCTCCCACTTTGGCCTCCTGACAGACACCGATGCCCTTCAAAAGATCCAAGATGCCCTGGGTCAGAGAGGACGGACCATCCTGCAGTTCTGCCAGAAACTGGACAACCCGGAGATCAGGGAAGTTCTGGCCAGATATGATCCAGAGGCTTCGGAGAAGACTCCTTATGGTGTACTTCAAGGAGCCTACGGAGAAACTGCTGATGTAAGTTTTATTTATTTAAATATTAAAATATTTGAAATGCTAAACGAGTGATTACAAACCCTACAAACACTGTGATAGACCCTCTAAACCAGTGGTGCCCAACCAGTCGATCGCGATCGACGGGTAGATCGCGGGCTGATTTCAAGTAGATCTTGATTAATAAAATTAGATTATAATTTCTTTTTTTTTTATTTCTTTTTTTTTTCAAAATCAACTCTGCCTCTCCTTGTTAACTACAACAAGCAATGCTGTTTGTTATTTAAGATGAGGTCGGACTCGGCACTGACAGATTTGTATTCATTATGCTGCTTTTATAAAGCCTTAAATGACGGCTTACAATATACAATTTTGGCTGGTAGCTCTCGGCTAGGTGGTAAATTAAAAAGTAGATCTTGGTTCAAAAATGGTTGGGCACCCCTGCTCTAAACACTGACAGACCCTCTAAACACTGTGATAGACCCGACAAACACTGTGATAGACCCTCTAAACACTGTGATATAGATCTATCACAGTGTTTAGAGGGTCTATCACAGTGTTTAGAGGGTCTGTCACAGTGTTTAGAGGGTCTATCACAGTGTTTAGAGGGTCTATCACAGTGTTTAGAGGGTCTATCAGTGTTTAGAGGGTCTATCGCAGTGTTTAGAGTGTATAACAGTGTTTAGAGGGTCTATCACAGTGTTTAGAGGGTCTATCACAGTGTTTAGAGGGTCTATCAGTGTTTAGAGGGTCTATCGCAGTGTTTAGAGTGTCTATAACAGTGTTTAGAGGGTCTATCACAGTGTTTAGAGGGTCTATCACAGTGTTTAGAGGGTCTATCAGTGTTTAGAGGGTCTATCACACCCTCTAAACACTGATAGACCCTCTAAACACTGTATCAGAGCCTCTAAACACTGTGACAGACCCTCTAAACACTGTGATAGACCCTCTAAACACTGATAGACCCTCTAAACACTGTGACAGACTCTCTAAACACTGTGATAGACCCGACAAACACTGTGATAGACCCGACAAACACTGTGATAGACCCTCTAAACACTGTGATAGATCTATCACAGTGTTTGTCGGGTCTATCACAGTGTTTTGAGGGTCTATCAGTGTTTAGAGGGTCTATCGCAGTGTTTAGAGGGTCTATCACAGTGTTTGTCGGGTCTATCACAGTCTTTAGAGGGTCTATCAGTGTTTAGAGGGTCTGTCACAGTGTTTAGAGGGTCTATCACAGTGTTTAGAGGGTCTATCACAGTGTTTAGAGGGTCTATCACACCCTCTAAACACTGATAGACCCTCTAAACACTGTGATAGACCCGACAAACACTGTGATAGACCCTCTAAACACTGTGATAGACCCGACAAACACTGTGATGGACCCTCTAAACACTGTGATAGACCCTCTAAACACTGTGATAGATCTATCACAGTGTTTAGAGGGTCTATCACAGTGTTTGGAGGGTCTATCACAGTGTTTAGAGGGTCTATCACACCCTCTAAACACTGATAGACCCTCTAAACACTGTGACAGACCCTCTAAACACTGACAGACCCTCTAAACACTGTGATAAACCCTCTAAACACTGTGATAGACCCTCTAAACACTGATAGACCCTCTAAACACTGATAGACCCTCTAAACACTGTGACAGACCCTCTAAACACTGTGACAGACCCTCTAAACACTGTGATAGACCCGACAAACACTGTGATAGACCCTCTAAACACTGTGATAGACCCGACAAACACTGTGATGGACCCTCTAAACACTGTGATAGACCCTCTAAACACTGTGATAGATCTATCACAGTGTTTAGAGGGTCTATCAGTGTTTGGAGGGTCTATCACAGTGTTTAGAGGGTCTATAACAGTGTTTAGAGGGTCTATCACAGTGTTTAGAGGGTCTATCACACCCTCTAAACACTGATAGACCCTCTAAACACTGTGACAGACCCTCTAAACACTGTGACAGACCCTCTAAACACTGTGACAGACCCGACAAACACTGTGATAGACCCTCTAAACACTGTGATAGACCCGACAAACACTGTGATAGACCCTCTAAACACTCATAGACCCTCTAAACACTGACAGACCCTCTAAACACTGTGACAGATCTATCACAGTGTTTAGAGGGTCTATCACAGTGTTTAGAGGGTCTATCACTGTGTTTAGAGGGTCTATCAGTGTTTAGAGGGTCTATCACAGTGTTTAGAGGGTATATCGGTCTGTCACAGTGTTTAGAGGGTCAGTCAGTGTTTAGAGGGTCTGTCACAGTGTTTAGAGGGTCTATCACAGTGTTTAGAGGGTCTATCACTGTGTTTAGAGGGTCTATCAGTGTTTAGAGGGTCTATCACAGTGTTTAGAGGGTCTATCGGTCTGTCACAGTGTTTAGAGGGTCTGTCACAGTGTTTAGAGGGTCTGTCACAGTGTTTAGAGTGTCTATAACAGTGTTTAGAGGGTCTATCACAGTGTTTAGAGGGTCTATTACAGTGTTTAGAGGGTCTATCACACCCTCTAAACACTGATAGACCCTCTATACACTGTGACAGACCCTCTAAACACTGTGACAGACCCTCTAAACACTGACAGACCTTCTAAACACTGTTATATACCCTCTAAACACTGTGACAGACCCTCTAAACACTGTGACAGACCCTCTAAACACTGACAGACCCTCTAAACACTGTGATAGACCCTCTAAACACTGATAGACCCTCTAAACACTGATAGATCTATCACAGTGTTTAGAGGGTCTATCACAGTGTTTAGAGGGTCTATCACAGTGTTTAGAGGGTCTATCATAGTGTTTAGAGGGTCTATCATAGTGTTTAGAGGGTCTATCAGTGTTTAGAGGGTCTATCACAGTGTTTAGAGGGTCTATCATAGTGTTTAGAGGGTCTATCAGTGTTTAGAGGGTCTATCACAGTGTTTAGAGGGTCTATCACAGTGTTTCCTTATGGTGTACTTCAAGGAGCCTACGGAGAAACTGCTGCTCGGAGTTGATGTACGTTTTATTTATTTAAATATTAAAATATTTGAAATGCTAAACGAGTGATTACAAACCCTACAAACACCATACTTCCTGCAATTCAATATTCAACTTCCGTTTCGCGACTATAGCAACTCCAAACTCCCTGCAAACTACTTCATAGGTTAAGTTTAGGTAGTGAGGCATGACTGTCTGCTGGTGATTCAGAATGTAATTATGCTGTTGCAAAAACTTAAAAAAAGTGTTATGTTGGAATAAAGTGATGAAAGTGCAACCTATAAGAAATGGACAACGTAATTGGTGAGCTTTAGAGGTGCATGGATACACATTGTATTGCCTAGATGGTGTCAGGCTAGGCGATTGCTTAATTCTCTTTCCTGTCCAGTCTAACTGGATGCTGACTGTAGCTTGTTACTGTAGACCTACAGAGTGAGTAATTGAGTGATTAAAAAAAATCGAACTTGTGTGAAGTGAGGGGTGCTCTTATCATCGTACATCATCTCACCCACCTCTCTTCCTCACTTTTTTATTTTTGTGTCTATCAGCTGCTGCTCGACAGTTTGACCCCAAGCTCCAAAAAAAATTGCTTTTCATTTATCTATTTATTTAACTGTATTAAACAATATAAAACGAATTGGCCATAATTGACTGAGCAAACTAATGCTTACTGCTGTAACCTACTAATAACACTTAAGTAAATCTGAAGATTATTATATAGCAGATGCCTTGGAGGATAAGTCGTGGACAACTGTAGATAATCTAAGCTCCACTGTGTTTAAATTCAAATCCTATGCCATTGTTATTTAACCCTTGTGTCTGAAAACTAAAGTATTATATACTCTTATTAGGGGACTAAATTGAAAAACTCCATAAAAAGATTATGTTGAAATAATTTCCCACTTTCTTTTCCATAAATATTTTATTCAACTTCAGCCCTGATCATAACCATTTTTTATATTATTTTTGTAATGAAATACTCCCACTTTTCTGAAAAGAGTTGTTAAATATGACAAAAAAAAGAATATGTGGTGGTTATGATCGGGCTGGAGTGGAATAAACAATTTATGAAGAGTAAAAAAAAAATACAAGATAATTAAAAGATTATGCCACATATTATGTTGGCTACAAACATAATCACTGCAAAGTTATCAAACAAATACGAATCTGATCAGACACAAGGGTTAAGTTGTTGTTCCCTTTCTAATTTCCTCAAACATCTAGTCTAGTTAATGTGATCAATATTATTTGACAATTGATGCTTTTTGTTGGACATTTCAGTCAGTAGTGAGCTCATACTTTGAGCTCATAAATTTATAGTTAAAATGATTGAGACAACGCAATCTTGTCTTCGTTGTGCATGAATGCGTGTGCTCACCACACACAATATGTGTGTCACTATTCTGGCAGTGGCTATATATGTATTGTTAATGAAAGCCTGTTATAAGGTCTGTTATTTTTTTTTTGTGTAAAAGGTATGGTCACTAGAAAAAAAAAATGTCATATTAAAGCCATGTTGTCATTTTTGTTCACACATTTTTGGAAATATGGTCATATAAGAATTTTATTATTATTTATTTAACAATAGTGTGTTTAACAGCAGGAAAAAAACATGTAATGTTATGATGTATACATATCAGCAGCAATATTTTAATGTAAAATGTACATTAATCAGTATTGATTCCTTAACTTTACAAGTTACAAGTAGATGTACAAGTTACAAATGTACAAGTAGAGTACCATTTAGATTATGGTTGAATAAACATTGATGTCTAACATTGATTCAATATAAAATCAACTAAAATGTGCATGTAGATTACCATTTAGATTATGGTTGAATAAACATTGATGTCTAACATTGATTCAATATAAAATCAACTAAAATGTGCATGTAGATTACCATTTAGATGATGGTTGAATCAACATTGATATAGTATCAGTTATGGTTGACACCTAACGTTGATTCAACGTGTAAGTCATAGACAACGATCTGTATAATTTCAATGTCAGGCTTCAACATAGATTCAATATTTCTGCCGAACCCTATTTCAACGTTGATTCACTCATTTTTTGCTATCTGGGGCCTGATGTGGGGGTTAGAGTTTACATTTACATTTAGTCATTTAGCTGACGCTTTTATCCAAAGCGACTTACAAGTTCTGTACGACAATTCAGCAGGAAGGGTACAACTCTTTCAGCTGAGTAACAATGGGCCTTATTCGCGAAGCGATAATAAGAACAGATTTCCTCTTATTTTTTCTTATTTTGTTCTTACCTGGGATTCAGCAATGTTTTCTTATTTTTGCTTTTCTCTTTATTAGGCAAGACCAAATTCTAAGAGTATTATTATTATTATAACTTATTGCATGCGTTCTGCTTCTGAAATGGGTTATATTGCTGTTAGAACAGTTAGATGCTCTGTCCGCCCAGGCCGTACGCATAGAACGCATATTTAGAGATCGTTTAGATCTATTTGCAGAGCCAGATGAGTGGCTGCTTAACCGTTTCAGTGTATTGTAATCTGGTGTGTAACCTCACCTGAGACTGCAACTCTGAGTGAGTCTTGCAGATGTGCATCAGTGAGACGAGAGCAAAGTTCCGCGATGCACGACGTGGGGAAATTTGGGTGATTTAGTGCAAGCTCCCACAGGCGCGCCCGTGCGCAGATCGACGCTAGATTTCTCCTGGTGGTAGATCTCGGCGGGGGGCACGACTTCTCAATGCACTTCCATCAGCGAAAACGTTGGGAAAAGGTCGGGGCGCAACGTGGAAAAGTCTCGCCGGTTTTGCGCGTGCCCGTATTCCGATCCGCGCAATAATATGCACGGGAGTAGATCTCGTCATGGGACACAAGTTCCAAATGCATTGTCCCGTGGGATTATGCCCCCTCACGGCGATATTAATTGAGCGGATTTGCGGTGATGGAGAAATTAATCGTTCCAGCAAAGCATTTTACAGTACGTGTGTGTGTGCGAGACTGCCTCGCTAAGTCGTTTATTTATTTATTTATCTATTTATTTATTTATTTATTTATTTATTTATTTATTTATTTATTTATTTATTTATTTATTTATTTATTTATTTATTTATTTATTTATTTATTTATTTATTTATTTATTTATTTATTTATTTATTTATTTATTTATTTATTTATTTATTTATTTATTTATTTATTTATTTATTTATTTATTTATTTATTTATTTATATGCATTTATTCATGGAGCATTTATTTATCCATTCTGGTTGGATGGTGTATTGTACTTGTGCTGTACAATAACAATACATTTGAATCTAATCTCATTTTGAGGTTTAGCACACGCTTCATTCGCCTTATAAGGAGCAGGCGGGCGTGTCTGTATGCAAATGAATTGAGCGAGAATGCGCATTTGAGTTTAAGAATGAGTGGAATTCATCATTCACCACATCTGGGTTTGAACAGATTTGGACGTTAAGAACGGGTTGATGAATACGTCGGTGGCTTTTCAAATTTTTTCTCTTAACAGACGGTTAAGAAAAAATATAAGAAAAATATTAAGAGAGTGAATGAAGCCCAATGTTCATCAAACAGTGCTGAAACTTGGGTGCTGCAGTATTGAGTGCATAGACATAAGAGTAAGACATATTAGTATAGTAGGAGGAGTGCATGGTAGTATAGGACAGTAAGAAGGTTAGTGAGGAGTTGAGTAGTACAGCGTTATTGCCGGCCATGCGTTGTCTGCCAAACCACGCTGTACAGCGATATTGAGATCAATATTTCATTTTTTCGCCATGGCATTCATAATTCATATATACACCTCCGGCGCTGCAGCTGGACCCTATGGCTAAAAAAAACGACGGCTCAATACCGCCGCCTGGTGGATGGTCGGGCGAGTTACACTCGAACAACAGGAAGTGGGAGGTGTCCGTCGATTAAATTCATCCGGCCGTCAGACATTGTTGCAAGGCTCCCGACAGATACTATAGTACATATCGATCGCTTTATAAACTTAATAATCTATATGATTTCGGCGTTTATTGTGACATACAAACCGGAAATGGACCTAGACGATCGACGTCCTATACCTGGGATCTTTCACCGCCAGTCTCATTGACGCACGGTAAGAGGACGCTGACGCTATTTTCAGCCCAATTGTTTATTCTTTTCACTGCAAACCGATCTGATCAATATATCACCCATACTACATAAAGCATTTACTGACGATCACAGAATTATAAATGACCCCCCCCCCTTTCATCCGCGCATGATGACGCATAACGTATAGGATCATATACAGTTGAATTTTTTTATATAGCGTGTATCGGGAATAAACGGCAGTTGATAATCTATGCGTTTATGCCTATAACTCACGTTCTATGAATTACTGCAGAAAACGATAAAAACATACTTATATTCTAGAAGGTATTTTTGGAAGAATCTATGAATGAAAAAGTATAACGTTCCTACATCCTGAACGATAGATAATCGATGTTGAATGGGCCATAGTAATGTCAATTTAGCAATACAATTTAAAAAGTTATAGCCCTGCAAAGAAGGTGAACATCTCCATAGGCTTAGAGTGGTGGCAGTGAGGCTATATTGATGGATATAACCATGGCAGGGAATGTGTTAAGGTTTAAAAATCTGTGAATTTTTTCTTCAATTGTTAATAATAATAATAATAATAATAATAATAATAATAATAATAATAATAATAATAATAATAATAATAATAATAATAATAATAATAATAATAATAATAATAATAATAATAATAATAATAATAATAATTCATTACATTTATATAGAGCTTTTCTCAGACTCAAAGCACTTTACAACGTACTGTAGGGTTAGGGAAATTGCCTCCTTCACCACCACTGGTAGCACCCAACCTTGGGCTACGCAGGCTCAATGGCTGCCATACACTGGCACCAGGCACACATCACACTACACAACGGCTGAACGGCTCAGGAGACAGGGATTGTTATCAGACATTTAATTAACCTGCACAACTCTGCAACGCTTCAATACTGCCGCCTGGTGGATGATCGGGCGAGTTACACCGGAAATGGATCTCTGGTGATCTCCGTGCATCTGGGAAATGCGTCCGGCACTCACATATTGTTGCGGGACTCTAGACACACATCCGTGTATATGGATCGCTGCCATAACTCAATAATCGATATGATTTGGGCGTTTATTATTATTATACAAACCGGAAATGGATCTAGTAGATCGCCGTCAAATAAGTGGGATCTTTTTCCTCCAGTCTCATCGGCGAACGGTAAGAGGACAGTAACGATACTTTCAGCGTGTTTGTTTATTATTATTAATGCAAACTGCTCTGATCAATATATCACCCATACTACATAAAGCATTTACTGACGATCACGGAATTATAAACGACCCCCCCCCCCCCCCGATCATCCGCGCATGATGAGTCATAACGTTTAGGATCATGTACAGTTGAAATTTTTTATATAGCGTGTATCGGCAACAAACGGCAGTTGATAATCTATATATGCGTTTATGCCTATAATTCACGTTCTAGGAATTACTGCAGAAAACGATAAAAACATATTTATATTCTAGGCGGTATTTTCGTATGAATCTATGAATGAAAAAGTATAACGTTCCTACATCCTGAACGATAGATAATCGATGTTGAATGGGGCATAGTAATGTCAATTTAGCAATACAAATTAAAAAGTTATAGCCCTGCAAAGAAGGTAAAGTTTCAAGTTTCTTTAATAGTTGTCATACAGAAGTACAGAATACTTTTATACAAAATGCTTCTTACTGTTACGCTCCAGAGACTGTGCTAGACAAGATAAGTATCAAATAACATAGTATAGCATGTAAATTAGAAGTAGAAAATGAGGTCACAGTGTTCAGTATAGACATATGTACAATGTTCGATGCAGAATAGACGTAACTGAGTTACCATATAATATACAATACTATGCAGTGTACTAATATACAATACTATATAGTGCAAAGCAGAAATGGGATGAGGTACAATTTAGGTACAATTTACAGTAAGGTGTACGAGTTGTAGTGCAATCCTTTATCAATAAATATAAAGTGTGGGGAGTGGGTGCTACAGTGTGTTTGTTTAAAGTGAGTGTGTGCTATAAAGTGTGGGGAGTGGGTGCTACAGTGTGTTTGTTTAAAGTGAGTGTGTGCGTGTGGATGTGTGTGCTATGTGCGTTTGATGGTTGTTGTGTAGTGTTCATTGTTCGTTGAGCAGCCTGATGGCCTGGGGATAGAAGCTTCTTCTGAGTCTTTCTGTGCTCGCCTTGAGACTCCGGTATCGCTTGCCTGACCGCAGCAGTTCAAAGAGGCAGTTGTTCGGGTGACTGGAGTCCTTAATGATTCTCTTAGCCTTGCCCCTGCACCGCTTGTTGTAAATGTTCTGGAGGGTGGGGAGCCCCCCTCCAATTGTGCGTTCGGCTGAACGCGTCACTCTTTGTATTCTGCTTCGGTCTTGTGCAGTGCTATTCCCAAACCAGGAGGTGATGTTGCCAGTCAGGATGCTCTCTATTGTACATGAGTAGAAGGTCTTAAGGATCTTCTGACTGACTTGGAACTTCCTTAGGCGCCTGAGGAAGTAGAGGCGTTGTCGTGCCTTCTTCACAACACTGTCAATGTGTGTGGTCCATGTCAAGTCCTCGGATATGTAGGCTCCGAGGTACTTGAAGCTGTTCACTCTCTCAACCGGTGCCCCGTCGATGCTGAGGGGGCTGTAGTCCTTGACCCCCGACCTCCTGAAGTCCACAATCATCTCCTTTGTTTTGCTGACGTTCAGGGAGAGGCTGTTTTCCTGGCACCATCCCGCCAGGACCTTGACCTCATCCAGGTAGGCCCTCTCGTCGTTTGCAGAGATCAGGCCCACCACCACTGTGTCAGCAAATTTGATGATTGTGTTGCTACTCCGCTGAGCCACACAGTCGTGTGTGTACAGGGAGTAAACATCTCCATAGGCTTAGAGTGGTGGCAGAGAGTGGTATGAGACGGGCAAACTCCGTGGCAGTTAATGTGTTAAGGGGAAGGGATGATTAGGTGGCCTTGATGTCAGAGACCTGATTGGGAATTTGGCCAGGAACGTCGGAGAACCCCCTACTCTTTACGATAGGCATCCTGTTTTTTTTTTTTTTTTTTTTTTACTTTATTTTTTAGCGTTTATCGCTTTTCTGATCAAGCATGACCGACAGATACAGAGTGAAACGGGATATAGAGCAGGGGAAGACATTCTGGCAAATGACGGCGGGTCCGGGAATGGAACTCGGAGTCCACCAGATCCGTGACGCAGCACGGTTTTCCCCGACGCAGAAATAGCGCCGAGATATGCGGTGAGCTACTGGAGCTCCCCCCATCCTGGGTTCTTTAACGACCAAATTCAGTCAGGACCTCGGTTTAGCGTCTCATACGAAGGACGGCACGCACAGTGAGCTGTGGTGTTCCACAAGGAAGCATACTAGGACCGCTACTGTTCCTAATTTATGCAAATGAATGTCATCAGCTTGTGACTGCAACTTGTTCCTGTTTGCGGACGACTCAGCCCTGCTGGTCTCTGACAAGAACAAGTTACAGGTTGAAAAAACCCTCAGCTCGGAACTAGGCAAAATCTGCATATGGCTCGCCGATAACAAACTATCATTACACATGGGCAAAACAGAGTCCATTCTCTTCGGTTCAAATAATAAACTCGGCAAGACCGACGGCTTCTCAGTTACAGTGGGTGACAATATTGTCACAAGAAAAGATGAAATTACCTACCTGGGTTCCATCCTAGTGGCTAATTCCTAATTTCCTGTGACAAAATGGCATCCAATGTAATAAAAAAAAGTCAACCAACGAACTCCATTCTTGTACCGGATCTCCTCTCTGGTAAACAAGAATACCCTGAAGACTCTGGCAGGAGCACTCATTCAAGGGTACTACGACTATGATTGCACCTCATGGTACCAAAGCACCTCAAAGGCACTAAAAACAAAATTACAAACATCTCAAAACAAACTGGT
Source organism: Notolepis coatsorum (assembly GCF_963971535.1). NCBI lineage: Eukaryota > Metazoa > Chordata > Actinopteri > Aulopiformes > Paralepididae > Notolepis > Notolepis coatsorum. The sequence goes on along the minus strand of NC_140166.1, from coordinate 16,026,090 downwards.
CAGACTACTGCTTGACCTGACTCCTAGAACCCACCTCACCCCTGCCCACTTTGACAACCTAGGATGGCTTAGAGTAGACGACAGAGTACAGCAACTTGCAATGGGCCTGGTCTACAAGATACACTACACGACCAAGGTACCCATGTACATGTCAAAATGCTTCCCAAAGGTCAGTGAATACCATGATCACAACACCAGAGGGAGCTCCACAAATCATGCTAAACCCAGATTCGGCTCAAACAAGGGACTAAACACGTTTCGCAATTATGCCACATCAATGTGGAACGCCCTACCCAAAGCTGTAAAGGAATGTGAATCACTACCCACTTTCAAAAACACTGCAATTCGAAACTGGCCCCTGCAATGTCTTAACCCAACCCCCTCCAATGTACAGTAAATTACCAAGTATGGCTTTGTCAATATTCCAATGTATGTACCCACCCACCCCCTACCCAAACGAACGAAAGTCTTTCTCTGGTCTGCATCCCCTTAACAATTGTATTGAGCTGTACTGTACTGTACCCATTCTGCAATCTGTTAATAAAGTTTTCAATCAATCAATCAATCAATCAATCACTCGTCTGACCATATTTCTATCAGGGCTTTTACCTCCTCATTCGCCCACGTCTGTCCACGAGACATGTTCCACGCGTGCTTGTTTTGCAGTGCGCGCCACTGTGTTTGTTTTGTTTCCTTCTACTCAAGATGCAGTTTATCGGGTCACTTCCTATATTTGGTCTTGCGTTTGGTCCGATGAGCATTCACACCACAAAAGTACGCACCAGGGACAGGGTTCACTTGGAAGCGAACCGAGACCTACGTTTTCCAGAGTTCGCTTTTTTGGTCCGCACCAGAGTTTGAATGAGATTTCACACACCACCCCAAACCAAGCGGACTATCCGAGAAAACGAACTCTGGTGCGTTAAAGAGGACCAAACAGCTCTGGTGTGAATGCGCAATGAGAGATCCCAATTTTGGGACAAACTACGTTTAATAGAGACACCGTCGTGCACCCAGGAAAGAAAACGTTTTACAAGAGGGAGGAGGCTGAATATGGGCTTGTCCTCAAAGCCTCTATAACAGGAAGATATAGCCACAGCATACTGTATACTTTCACTGCCAGGATAGACTAAGGACGGAGGAAACCAAATTCAAAAAGCATGAAATTGGATCCAAATCATGGCGGCTGGGTGGCGTAGCGGAGATTGCGCTCGTCACCAATGCAAGAGACTCCGGTCTCGATTCCCCGAGTCCTGCGGCTTGGGCCGGTCGTCATACTATCACAATTGGCAGAGGTAGCGGGTGGAAAGTTGATGGGTGGGGATTGGACGTTGTGGACAGCGACTCCTACAGGTCGGTTGGGTGACGCCTGCACAGCAGAGACAGGAAGTAGCGGGGGCAGCGTGAGCATCCCACGCGTTACTCCTCGCCACTGAGAGTCCGCGCTGTCTGGTGAAAAGATGCGACAGGCTGCCTCCTCGTGTACCGGAGGGGACACGTAATGCAAGGCTTCTATCCTCACCACAGCCGACCAGTGGGAGGCATAGTCTAGCAACGTTCAAGACAGGGGGGGGGAGAATTGGCAATGCGAAATTGGGATGGGAGAAAATAATGAAAATATGGGATGCCATGCATACACACACTAGATAGACAGAGGTTTAGATATTTAGATAGATATATAATAGTAATATAATAGAGAGAGAGAGAAAGAAAGAAAGAAAGAAAGAAAGAAAGAAAGAAAGAAAGAAAGAAAGAAAGAAAGAAAGAAAGAAAGAAAGAAAGAAAGAAAGAAAGAAAGAAAGAAAGAAAGAAAGAAAGATACAGAGAGAGAGACATTTATAATAATAATAATTATTATTATTATTAAATAGAATCATTTTCTATAGGCTTGCCGTGGTAGTCAGTGATACTGGTGTATACACACACTAGATAGACCGAGGTTTAGACATTTAGATATACATATAGCCCATGAAAATGAAAATAAGGAGAAAAAGTGGATAAAAAAAAAAAAAAAAATTGATCCAAATCCTTAGACCGACACCACACTTGAAAATACGCCGCTGCCCGTAAACAGCAATAGTGGATGAAGCGCCATGCTCCGGATAGTATTAATCACTTCAGCATCAATACCTATCCTTTTCAGATTCAGCCTCTCAGCAGCCAAGCCCTCAGACACTGTCCCAGGCCAGGCAGCTGAACGTTAGGTTATGACTATAACCAAGTTCTGTTAGTTAGGGCGATGCTTGGCTTCGCCTTCTGCACTATCTCGCGTACGTGCACGCGTACTGAATAAACCACAAATGTACCTCTAATACCAGTATTAGTCTGACCACACCCCTCATCAGCTTACCTTCATAAGCAGGTGTGTGGTCACCTGCTCTCCTCCTTCCCAAGCTTTCACCACAAGGTGAGGTCAAGGGCTGCAGCGGCCGTCCGAAGCCAAGCATCGCCCTAACTAACAGAACTTGGTTATAGTCATAACCTAACGTTCTGTATCGTTAGGGCTCAGCTTGGCTTCGCCTTCTGCACAAGGGAGGCCAAGCGGAGCCACTTGGCTGACAAATACACCCCGCTGACAGCCCCCCAAAACCATCAGAACAGGGAGGGCCGAGCCCCCCCGACCCCCCCTAATGGAGGGTATCCCCCCTATTAGAGGCTTCACGGGAAGGCGACGGACCCGACCGTGCGAAGAGCTCTCAAGCAACTTAACGCACAGGGTGAGCAGACCGTGGCTTGACCCACGACTACACACACGCACAACCCGCATGCCACCCGGGAACGAACGGAGGAACAACCTTGTTACTGCCCCCAGAATCACGGGGTCAAGGGCAAACCCAACCCCGTGGCAAGGCCGTAGCAGCGGAGCACGAAGGAAGACCCAGACCCACCAAAAGGACTGGACTCCCTGGAATGGGGGCCCGGAGAAGTCCATGATGCCAGCATCAAGACCCCACCAGGTGGGCACGTAGTGCCCCGCCCCCCACATCGCCAGCGTATTCGGACAAAGGCCCCTCAGTTACTGCACCTGGTATTCCCAGGCGGAACCAACCAGGCCAGTAAGCCGAGCGGGCCCCGTCCCCCCAATAGTACACCGCCTGGCACACTGACCCTGCAGAATAGGCAGTCAGCATGGCCGTAAGCACACAAAAAAGGTTAACCAACGGAAGCAGGCAGCGCACCGGGGAAAAACCAGGCAACAGGCTGTTAACCCTAGCCTGGAGACTGCGGACGAGACAGGCGCCAGAGGGGACAGCTGAACACAGCCGCCCCGGCGGAAGGAGCGTAAGCTGGCGGTGTTGCATGACCAAGCCTCCATTTAACAACCCCCACCCAGAGGGGTCGAGGCAGAGAAGGCTGACACGATTGGCAGACGTCATGAACGTGCAGGGGCACCCTCAACCGGTGAACCCGGGAGTTGACACTGCTCCAACACACCAGGGAATCAACCACCTCGGTGTTACCCAATGCGGTGGTTGTTCCTATAACCCCTCAAGAAAAAACTCCAAAACACACCTGCGGGTATACACCGGCTATACCGCAGTACAAGTGTTTCAGTTTCCAAAAAGGGTTAACCCAGGCCTACGGGTCGCAAACATCACTTCGGACCGGGCCTGGCGGTACGGGAAGCACAGGGTCACCAGAGGAGGTCAAAAAACCACCCCCACAGGCCCCTCTTCGCCATGCGTGAGAGAGGAGCGAAAAACAATGGAGAACCAGCCCCTAAGCACACCGTACCTGGTATTCCCCGGCGGTCTCCCAACCAAGTACTAACCAGGACCAACCTGTGTAGCGGCCGAGATCCGACGAGATCGAGCGCGTACAGAATGGCATGGCTGTAAGCCATGACGACAGTGCTGAGTAAAAACATACCCAACCAGGGTCTCCATAGCGCTTAACCCTGTGACACCCAGACCGACCTGGCATTTTTCCCCCTGAAAAAAGCCCAAGTCCCTCAGGGTACCAGAACAGCAGATCTGCATCCCCGGCGGACAACGGGTTCAACTGATCTGGACCAGCGTGACCAGAACCAGTCCCGTGCCCTAACCACGCCGACATGCCCCAGGAAAAGGGCAGATATGCGTGTTGATCTTAACATGAAAAGAAGGCGCCACCCAGACGTCGGGACGAACCGCGCCTGGTGGCCCACCCCAAGGGCGTGAGACCCCACTACATATGTTCAGATCCATCCCGTCATCATCCCCCAGACATGAACGAGGATCCGTCGACAACCCACCCAGGTCATGGGATGTGGTCGCCGGAAGAGGAAAAACCCCCATCTCAGTTGCTTTATAAAAACGCTGTTTCAACCACAAGCAACTAAGGCGTGCCAGTCAATCGCCTGTTTACAGCGAGCTAGCACTATACGTGCGTCGGGACACACCCCCATCAATGAACAGGCTATTTAGACCTGCCATTGAATCCCCAAGGCGCCCAGGGGAACGACAAGAGGGGTGTGACACTCCCTAACTCCAACACTTCTGGAATAGAAAGAAGGAAGCATCAACAGTATGTATCCCAGTCTACACAGCCGGGGTAAAAAATGTACACATTTTTACATCCCACCACCCTCCCATAGGAAAGAGACGGGGATCCCCAGAGAGACTTCCCACGCGAGCTGTACAGATTGAAAAGAATATATTGCACCTTGAGCCATGTAAAAAACTGGTTTTAGGGCCTCCGGGGAAGAGGCACCGAACCCATACACACTCAATAAACGAATTGAATCGAATATACATACAATAGAAAAGGACCCTTCTAGAGGGTCCACTCACTTTGACAATCTGAGGAGGAAGGCTCTGTACTCTGATGGAGGCTTCCTCACATGGATCACATGGAAGAAGGAGTCCGAACTCACAGAAGGCCTGAGTAGGCGCTTGGTGAGGAGGAGCCCTGACCACCCCCCCTGAAAACAGATCCATCACATGGACCTGAACAGCACACGGAAGTCCTACCAACAGAGACGCGCACGGTGACGTACTCTATGGCGGGGGAATTCCTGCGGTGCACACGCCCAATATACCAGGCCGTGGGACCAGGAACTCCCTCCCCCCCCCCCCCCCCCCCCCCCCGTAACGTGCCGAACCGCCACGTGACGGGAACCTTGAAGGACAGGGGGTGTACCCCTGACCGACAGAACAATGGGGAGAGGAAAGGTTACCAGTTCACCCCTTTACGACCCCACACCCATGATACGACGTAACGACAAAAAGAGAATATGACACAGTCATAGTCAGCTCTATGAAGCGTTTCACAGCTCCACACAGCGCACGAGCTAACCTGCTATCTGATTTTTACTAAGGAAAAACACAGAATAGAGAGGGCTCTAAGAACCCCGGTCCAACATACACATGTGCTTCTGTGGCCAGTACAACCCAGTTGTAGGTCACATGACACACACAACCCATCATCATCACAATGAGAGAATACATCATTCTTGATTAGTATCGACCACAGGCCTTGCTAAGCACACGACAGCAACCAAACCAATTTCCCTTTAGGAAATAAGTTTCTCCAGCAGATTTAGCACAACCTCAGCAATCAAGCTGAGAGTTACATCGTATCCCTACCACACAAAAGACACAATTAATGCACAACATGTCTGATAGGAGGTGATAAAGTCCCCAGGGAACCGGGGGGGGAAACACAATCCTCCTATTTCACCCTCAATACGGCCAGTTAAAACAGGAAAACCTGTTAATGTGTGAACTCACTGTTCATTGTCATTACAGTCTGAGAAAGAACATTCTTTTACTCACTCGTCACCAAGCATAGCTTCATAGGTTAGTTGCCTTAGTAGTGAGTACACGGTACACATAAACACCATGATGTTTCTCACACAACAACCAGATCAATACATCACGACCTGCACGGAGAAGCTACTGCCAGTGACAAAAACAGCTCACACACAACCCGCAACGTATCTCAAATGCATTGCAACAACACACGTTTTGGGAAAAAACACCGTCATTCACAATACATTTAGCAAGGTAAAACCAGAAGACGTGTTATGAGGGTCTGGCCAACCCCGTACCTGCCCGGAACGCAGATCAGCGAAGTGCAGTCACAAGCGTCCCGTGTTGTTCGATCCGGGCAGCGTCGCCGCTCCACCAGTCGCTACAGTCCCCTTTGTTGACGCAATCCCCGTCTAGGCTCGGGCAGGGTTGACGAACATCCCCTGTCAAGGATGACGTCGTGGTCAAAAGTGTAAAACATGTTAAAAATCAAAGCACGTTCAACAGAATAGCATCAAGCTAACGGCTGCTCCAGCCGTTCGGGTGCTATCGCTTCCGCTCGCGAGACGCCGATCTACGACGCACGCGATCAGGAGCGAGCTCCCGGCGGCGCGCGAGAAGCCAAGCCACCCCGCGCCAGGCCACCGACCGGCTAACCGTAAGCTATGAACATGTAAACAATGACATAACACTCACCCAGACAGGCCGCCGTTCTGAACCCTCCTCACTTTTTAAGAGAAAAGGAAAAACAAGACGTCAACACCGCTTCACAACGGTGATAATAACACGTCCGGCGGAATCAGCACAGTACCAACTGGCCTGTATAGCTGACTTTGAACATGAATCTGCCGCTATCGCACATTACATGCACATATCCCCTCGTGAAGGAATACTCTCATTTGGATATGAAAGATGGGGTCTTAACACGGTGACAGAGAGAATCCACTCGTCCAGAACACACAGGGATCACCAGTGTCAATGGTCGCGGCCCACTAGTTAAAACTATAATGGTCGCCAGACCAAGGCCTTCTGTCGCCTAGACGGCTAAACAAAGGACCCTAGCCTGGGGCCGGTTTCCATAAACTTCGTCTAGTAGCCCCCATAGCACTAACAGACAAGTGGAGCCCGCCAGCAAACACTACTCACCCAACCTGGAACGCACCGCTCCTCACAACAGCGGCATGTCCGACAGTTCAGCTGTGGCTTGACAGGTTTCACCCCAACAAACACAGCAAGGAACTGCAGTTGAGAAGCATGCAGCGGCGTGCTCCCAATACGAAAACCGGTGGAGGGTTTGTAGAATGATCATCATCTTCTAGACACTCCAGTACGAAGACAATATCGCCGTATTTTCTCGAAAAATAGTGAGAGAGAAAATAAAGATATGATGTCAACGTATCCTTGTTTCCCAAGCTGTTCCTAATCCAATTTCTTCCATCATGGTGTCAAGTGTGGGGATCTACCGAGGCACTTCTTCCTTGTGGTGAAAGCGAGAAGGAGGAGAGCAGGTGACCACACACCTGCTTATGAAGGTAAGCTGATGAGGGGTGTGGTCAGACTAATACTGGTATTAGAGGTACATTTGTGGTTTATTCAGTACGCGTGCACGTACGCGAGATAGTGCAGAAGGCGAAGCCAAGCTGAGCCCTAACGATACAGAACCACTGTGCCGTGTGCCTGAGAGAGAGGCCCCCCCTTGACATTTAGCCTTTATCCTATTTTCATACTAGCGCTCGTTTCCCTATGCTTTTTCTTTTGTTGTTGTTGTTGTTGTTGTTGTTGTTGTTGTTCTTAGCTCTAATCTATTTAAACCTTTCAAAAATGTTCTTGTGTACCCCAGTTGCTATTGCATGTACTTATTTGTGTTTTATTACACGTATATGTACATATACATACCAACTATTTCACCCGTTTTATTCTCCACCCATCGATCATCCATAGCAACACTATTATCACCGTCATCCAAGAAGGGGGATCCCCCCTTGAACGGCCCTTCTAAGGTTTCTCTCCTCCACTTCACCTGTGGTGCTTTTTTCCTATTGCTAGGTTTTTTGTGAGTTTTTCCTTACCTTCGCTGGGGTATGTCTGGGAGTGTTGCATTTATTTATTTTACATTTATTTCATGGTGGGGTTTTGTTTATTTATTGTGATGTTTCTTCTTGACTTGTTTAAAGAAGACTTGTCCAGCCCATGGGGACATTACCTTGTGATTCCGGGCTTTACAAAAACATTTGGTTTGATTTGATCCCTGAGACCATGGAATAATAGGCCATAGTGGAGCCACTAAAAGTTTAATCAGAATGGGAAACCAGCAAGCTGATCCCCGATCTGGTGCAACCAGGATGAGAGTTCTGTGTTCCTGACACTCCTTCTCCAACAGATGTATCAGGTGGATCCAAAGGAGGGTTATCCTTCTGACTGACTGAGAACAACAGAGGGCCTGCAGCCTTCCCGAACTGATTCCAGATCAGTTTGACTATATCCTAGTCCACTGTAGGGTGACTGTCATAGAACACATACTGTAGGGTTAGGGTCTGACTGTTATAGAACATTATACTGTAGGGTTAGTCTGACTGTTATAGAACACATACTGTAGGGTTAGTCTGACTGTTATAGAACATTATACTGTAGGGTTAGTCTGACTGTTATAGAACACATACTGTAGGGTTAGGGTCTGACTGTTATAGAACACATACTGTAGGGTTAGTCTGACTGTTATAGAACACATACTGTAGGGTTAGGGTCTGACTGTTATAGAACACATACTGTAGGGTTAGTCTGACTGTTATAGAACACATACTGTAGGGTTAGGGTCTGACTGTTATAGAACATATACTGTAGGGTTAGTCTGACTGTTATAGAACATATACTGTAGGGTTAGTCTGACTGTTATAGAACACATACTGTAGGGTTAGTCTGACTGTTATAGAACACATACTGTAGGGTTAGGGTCTGACTGTTATAGAACACATACTGTAGGGTTAGTCTGACTGTTATAGAACACATACTGTAGGGTTAGGGTCTGACTGTTATAGAACACATACTGTAGGGTTAGTCTGACTGTTATAGAACACATACTGTAGGGTTAGTCTGACTGTTATAGAACATATACTGTAGGGTTAGTCTGACTGTTATAGAACATATACTGTAGGGTTAGTCTGACTGTTATAGAACACATACTGTAGGGTTAGTCTGACTGTTATAGAACATATACTGTAGGGTTAGTCTGACTGTTATAGAACACATACTGTAGGGTTAGTCTGACTGTTATAGAACATATACAGTAGGGTTAGGGTCTGACTGTTATAGAACATATACTGTAGGGTTAGTCTGACTGTTATAGAACACATACTGTAGGGTTAGTCTGACTGTTATAGAACATATACTGTAGGGTTAGTCTGACTGTTATAGAACACATACTGTAGGGTTAGTCTGACTGTTATAGAACATATACTGTAGGGTTAGGGTCTGACTGTTATAGAACACATACTGTAGGGTTAGTCTGACTGTTATAGAACACATACTGTAGGGTTAGTCTGACTGTTATAGAACACATACTGTAGGGTTAGTCTGACTGTTATAGAACATATACTGTAGGGTTAGTCTGACTGTTATAGAACATATACTGTAGGGTTAGTCTGACTGTTATAGAACACATACTGTAGGGTTAGTCTGACTGTTATAGAACATATACTGTAGGGTTAGTCTGACTGTTATAGAACACATACTGTAGGGTTAGTCTGACTGTTATAGAACATATACAGTAGGGTTAGGGTCTGACTGTTATAGAACATATACTGTAGGGTTAGTCTGACTGTTATAGAACACATACTGTAGGGTTAGTCTGACTGTTATAGAACATATACTGTAGGGTTAGTCTGACTGTTATAGAACACATACTGTAGGGTTAGTCTGACTGTTATAGAACATATACTGTAGGGTTAGGGTCTGACTGTTATAGAACACATACTGTAGGGTTAGTCTGACTGTTATAGAACACATACTGTAGGGTTAGTCTGACTGTTATAGAACACATACTGTAGGGTTAGTCTGACTGTTATAGAACATATACTGTAGGGTTAGGGTCTGACTGTTATAGAACACATACTGTAGGGTTAGTCTGACTGTTATAGAACACATACTGTAGGGTTAGTCTGACTGTTATAGAACACATACTGTAGGGTTAGGGTCTGACTGTTATAGAACATATACTGTAGGGTTAGTCTGACTGTTATAGAACATATACTGTAGGGTTAGGGTCTGACTGTTATAGAACACATACTGTAGGGTTAGTCTGACTGTTATAGAACACATACTGTAGGGTTAGTCTGACTGTTATAGAACACATACTGTAGGGTTAGGGTCTGACTGGTATAGAACACATACTGTAGGGTTAGTCTGACTGTTATAGAACACATACTGTAGGGTTAGTCTGACTGTTATAGAACACATACTGTAGGGTTAGTCTGACTGTTATAGAACACATACTGTAGGGTTAGGGTCTGACTGGTATAGAACACATACTGTAGGGTTAGGGTCTGACTGTTATAGAACATATACTGTAGGGTTAGTCTGACTGTTATAGAACACATACTGTAGGGTTAGTCTGACTGTTATAGAACACATACTGTAGGGTTAGTCTGACTGTTATAGAACACATACTGTAGGGTTAGGGTCTGACTGTTATAGAACACATACTGTAGGGTTAGTCTGACTGTTATAGAACACATACTGTAGGGTTAGTCTGACTGTTATAGAACACATACTGTAGGGTTAGGGTCTGACTGTTATAGAACATATACTGTAGGGTTAGTCTGACTGTTATAGAACATATACTGTAGGGTTAGTCTGACTGTTATAGAACACATACTGTAGGGTTAGTCTGACTGTTATAGAACACATACTGTAGGGTTAGGGTCTGACTGTTATAGAACACATACTGTAGGGTTAGTCTGACTGTTATAGAACACATACTGTAGGGTTAGGGTCTGACTGTTATAGAACACATACTGTAGGGTTAGTCTGACTGTTATAGAACACATACTGTAGGGTTAGTCTGACTGTTATAGAACATATACTGTAGGGTTAGTCTGACTGTTATAGAACATATACTGTAGGGTTAGTCTGACTGTTATAGAACACATACTGTAGGGTTAGTCTGACTGTTATAGAACATATACTGTAGGGTTAGTCTGACTGTTATAGAACACATACTGTAGGGTTAGTCTGACTGTTATAGAACATATACAGTAGGGTTAGGGTCTGACTGTTATAGAACATATACTGTAGGGTTAGTCTGACTGTTATAGAACACATACTGTAGGGTTAGTCTGACTGTTATAGAACATATACTGTAGGGTTAGTCTGACTGTTATAGAACACATACTGTAGGGTTAGTCTGACTGTTATAGAACATATACTGTAGGGTTAGGGTCTGACTGTTATAGAACACATACTGTAGGGTTAGTCTGACTGTTATAGAACACATACTGTAGGGTTAGTCTGACTGTTATAGAACACATACTGTAGGGTTAGTCTGACTGTTATAGAACATATACTGTAGGGTTAGGGTCTGACTGTTATAGAACACATACTGTAGGGTTAGTCTGACTGTTATAGAACACATACTGTAGGGTTAGTCTGACTGTTATAGAACACATACTGTAGGGTTAGGGTCTGACTGTTATAGAACATATACTGTAGGGTTAGTCTGACTGTTATAGAACATATACTGTAGGGTTAGGGTCTGACTGTTATAGAACACATACTGTAGGGTTAGTCTGACTGTTATAGAACACATACTGTAGGGTTAGTCTGACTGTTATAGAACACATACTGTAGGGTTAGGGTCTGACTGGTATAGAACACATACTGTAGGGTTAGTCTGACTGTTATAGAACACATACTGTAGGGTTAGTCTGACTGTTATAGAACACATACTGTAGGGTTAGTCTGACTGTTATAGAACACATACTGTAGGGTTAGGGTCTGACTGGTATAGAACACATACTGTAGGGTTAGTCTGACTGTTATAGAACACATACTGTAGGGTTAGTCTGACTGTTATAGAACACATACTGTAGGGTTAGGGTCTGACTGTTATAGAACACATACTGTAGGGTTAGTCTGACTGTTATAGAACACATACTGTAGGGTTAGTCTGACTGTTATAGAACACATACTGTAGGGTTAGTCTGACTGTTATAGAACACATACTGTAGGGTTAGTCTGACTGTTATAGAACACATACTGTAGGGTTTTACTGTCGACTCTTGGGACATCTTTAGCCTCGGTACAAGAAATGGATTCTCAGTATATTTGAGGGTGTTTTCACACCAATCTTTGTTTGGTCACATTAAGAGGTTGAAGGCGTTACCATTGTTTACAGTTTTCCATTGGTTCAGTTTTGTTTCACATTGTCGGTTGACAAGTGTAAATGAAGCCATGCGATCATGCGGGTCAGCCTTTTATTGGACATCATTTTGAATCCTAACAAATGTGTGAAGATACAGAATCATGTCATTTTGAATTTGGCAAATGTTACAAAATACGATTTAGGTTGTCCAATTCGCTATCTGTGATGAATTATATGCTACTATCTACACTTTACTATCTATCTATTTACACTATCTGTCACCTTAATTACATGTTCTGTAATACGGGTATTGCACTACCACCCCTGCAGGACTTATATAACAAGAGGTGCAAATCCAGAGCCTGCAGAATAATGAAAGACCCTCACCACCCCAAAGGTAGGGCGGCTAGGTGGCGCAGTGGGCAAGGCGCTCACCACCAACGCAGGAGATGCTGGGTTCGAGCCCAGCTCTCGGCGTTGCTACCAGCTTGGCTGGTCGTTCATACTAATACAATTGGCAGTATTAGGGGGTGGGAAGCTGGTGGGTGGGGATCGGACGTTGTGGACAGCGACTCCTACAGGTCGGTTGGTGCGCCTGTGCAGTAGAATCAGGATTTTTAAATGGGGAGAAAAAGTAGATAAAAGAAAAAAATATGAAAAGGTCACTTTACTTTATAAAAAATGTAAATTAAAATAAAAAATAAAGAACGGGAGTGGGTCTTGTATAGCAATAGATGGATATAGCAAGATAGCATAAGGATATAGTATAACTGTATATTGTATAGTATAGTATTGTGTACATAAGTCTCAGTGCCTCATCTGTAGCTTAACACTGTATTGCACTATCGCAGGACCTTAGCATGTCTTTTACCATGCATTTTAAACTTTATGTACATTATACCTGTTATGTCTTATTCTTATTACTTGTATTATTGCACAATCGCTGCGGGCATGACCACCCGCATTTCACTGTATGCCCTGTATGCCGTGACAAATAAAGATGTTAATTGACTATTTGGAAAGTACTAGAAGCCAAGGCCTTGTGATGATGAAGAATTATGCTGTGTGTTGGCCAACGCAGCTTGATTGATTGATTGATTTCATTGAACAATCTAAAATCATCAGCCATCACATATAATTTAAAACCGTCGAGGATTAAAACACAATAAAACCTTACGGTTTATTTCCATTATGGTCCTCAAAAGGGGGGGAACAAGATGACCAGTATGCACAAATAAGACATACAAATAAAATGTTCAAGCATTATGAATATGTAAATATGAATAATAAAATAAATGCAATAACACAAACAAACACATCACACAGCTACAGCACAAGTCTACAGCACACCTGCATATATCATTATTCTGCGTGACTAAGCCATTTCTTCATAGCTTGTTTAAAATGTCTTTCTGAGTCAATACTTTTTATAGACACTGGCAGTTTATTCCACTCACAGGCTGCTGAGTACCGAAAGGTATTTTTCCCCATTGAGCTCTTGAATTTGCACAGTTTAATGTCAAACCCTTAGGGGTCACGCTGGAGCTTTGAACCCGTCGGCGGACAACAAAAGAATTAGAATCCCTCTTAAATGCTCAAAAAGGACATCTTTTCAGAAATCGATAAAAATAGAAAAATGGCCATTTCTAGTGCTTTGACATGTAAGGTATACGTCCCCCAACTTGCTAAACCTAATACGACTTGTAAATACGTTTAATTCTTGCTAGATGGTATGATTGTAATAATCTCCATTTGCGATAAGAACTACATCGCGTCACGAAACGCACATACATGGACGCGCGCACACACAAACAGCGCATAGGTGTTAATCACTGAGTGATCTAATATGCATATTCTTCAGCGCGAGAGGGGGGGGGTTGTGTTTCTCACTGTCTGTCGTTGATAATATAATCTGAAGAGGTCCTGCATTATTATTATTATTATCATTCTCGAGAATACACGGGACCCGACAGAACGTTAATTTATGTATTAAAAGTAGTCTTATGCTTTTCATCCTCGCCCGTGTACTGTATATACCCACGTTGCGCTAAAACAACATAAACTACTGTATGGCAGAGACAGAGTGCGTGTGTGTACGAGTTAGAAAGGTGCGCTCACAGGGGCGTAGCTGGAGATTCTGGGCCCCATGAAAGAATCAATTTGTGGGCCCCCAATCTATTAAAAAATGTGGGGCCCCCAATCTATAAAAAAATTTGGGGCATTTGCTGGGCCATTGGAATCATCCTAACCCCCCCCCCCCCCCCCCAGCTACTCCCCTGCACACACACACACACACTCTCTCTCTCTCTCAAACAGAGAAATCAAAAGAAATCAGTACATTACAGAAGGAATTTCTTGTACAGTCTTGTACAGTGGGTGACAATATTGTCACAAGGAAAGATGAAATTACATACCTAGGTTTGCCAGGAAATGCTCAGAGAATTGTTGCATATATAGAACACAAATGTTCTAGAATGTTCGATTATGACATCATACTGTGTAGTGTGAAAAAACATGCATTCTCATAAATATTACGATCAAATCTATTTTGTACTTGATGATACATTTGAAATTGGTTTGGTTATGATCATGTTATTAGTGTGTGTGTGTGTGTGTGTAAAAAACTAATTAATAATATAATTATTATAAATGTCTCTCTCTGTATATATCTCTGTATCTCTTTCTTTCTTTCTTTCTTTCTTTCTTTCTTTCTTTCTTTCTTTCTTTCTTTCTTTCTTTCTTTCTTTCTTTCTTTCTTTCTTTCTTTCTTTCTTTCTTTCTTTCGTTCTTTCTCTCTCTCTCTCTCTCTCTCTCTATCTCTCTCTCTCTCTCTATCTATTACTAAATAAGATAGGATAAGATATTCCTTTATTGATCCCCTTGGGGAAATTCAGGCATCATAGCAGCATGGGGGGGGGGGGGAGTGGGGGGGGGGGTACAGGTAGTAAACAACACAGTGTACAGGTAGTAAAAACAACACAGGCAGTGTATAGATATTATATATCTATATATATATATCTAAATGTCTAAACCTCGGTCTATCTAGTGTGTGTATACACCAGTATCACTGACTACCACGGCAAGCCTATAGAAAATGATTCTATTTAATAATAATAATTATTATTATTATTATAAATGTCTCTCTCTCTGTATCTTTCTTTCTTTCTTTCTTTCTTTCTTTCTTTCTTTCTTTCTTTCTTTCTTTCTTTCTTTCTTTCTTTCTTTCTTTCTTTCTCTCTCTTTCTATTATATTACTATTATATATCTATCTAAATATCTAAACCTCTGTCTATCTAGTGTGTGTATGCATGGCATCAAATCAAAGTGTGTGTTGCCTGTATTGATCAGTCACACTATACCCCCATTCAGCCGTAATTGTTCCCTGCTGGGCCTTTGTTTCATGGTGTGAATTAGTCATTGACATTGACATTGACATCACATTGCATTCTGGGAAGGAGTGTAGTTCCCTTATCATTAGCTGAATTCACTGAATTCTCTTCAGAGGCTCCTGCTGCAAATTGGTAATGACTGTACCAGAATGTTTGATAGGACATTGATTGAAAACTATCGTCTCAAATTTGACAATTGATGGCTTATTTTGAAGGTATGAATCTGTAATTTGACATTATGTAACAAAAAAAAAAAATATTCTGAGAAGGTGGAGCTAGAAACTCTAGACCTCAGGGGGTTAAACTGCCCCTGGTTGCATATGAGTGGGTGTCCCTAAAGCACATAAAATAATTTGACAAATATGAGGGGACCCTATTGTACATTATTTTATGGGTAAGGCACAACTTAATTTGAATCACCCGTTTTTCCACTGGGAGCCAGTTTAGTTGATTAAGTATAGCTACATCCAGGTGAGTGCGGGTAGGAAGCTTCATCACTACTCTAATCATTTTATTTTGGGTAGTCTGAAATGTATTTTTTATTCTCTGCAGTGCACTACTGTACCAGAAGGGGGCAGCGTAGTCAAAATGACTCTGGATCAGGGCACCTGATAACATCCTTAGTGTTTTACTATCCAACATCTCAAACTTACGTGCCAGGAGTTTGGTCTTTTTGCTTATTTTAGCAAGGGCTTTCAAGGCCATAGCCTCCCCTGTGAGATGTTTGTCTAAGGTGCATCCTAAATAAACTACCGAATCCTTACCAGCAATGACTGACTCTCCTACCTGGATCTTCAATCCTGGGGACTTTCGCAGCTTTACTTTGGATCTAAAAAGTATGGCCTCAGTTTTCCCAAGGTGGAGAGACAGCTTATTGTCGGCCAGCCATGTTCCCACACTCTGAAGCTCCTTACTTAAGGTCTTCTCTACCTCTCCTAGGTCTTTGTGAGACACAAGAATGGCATACAGGCAGATTTCATGTCATTAATATATAATAAAAAAAGCGTGGCCCTAGCACACTCCCTTGAGGGACCCCACAGCTAACATTCTTGGGGGAGGAAAGGGTACCATTTATATCGACCATTTGGGTCCTACCCGAAAGGTAGGAGTTTACCCATTCAATTGACAACCTCATCTCCAACAACGATGAGTCCATTTACCGGCAGGGCAGAGCAGTGAGGTGGTGCTCAACCAACAACCTCCTGTTCAACACCTCCAAAACCATGGAAATTGCCATAGATTTCAGGACTTCAAAAAAAAAAACACAAGCTGATTTACCAAAATTACCAATTAAGCAATGCGACTGGAAATTTGGCCCCATAATCACTCATGCGATCCGGATATGGCGCGAAACACAAAAAAAATATTCTACTCTACATAAATGGCATAATCATACTCCCTTATTCAATAACAATGCACTCTGGATAGGAAAACAACCTATAAGATTCCCTAGATGGGAAAAGCAAGGCATACACTCATTAGGAGACGTCTTCAATAAACAGGGTTTTTGTAGTTTCAAGGAAATACGCAAAAAATGTAATCTCACCAAGTCCACATATTACTTTTACGCACAGTTATTGGCATGTTTGAAGGCTCACAGTGTTCCATTAAATATACCAATTGTACACCACAGATACCACAAATTCTTCTATGAAAGAGAGACATCAAGAGGTTTTGTTTCAGATTTTTATCATCAATTACTAACGTCCTCATATGAAACCCTCCACCTAGACTCCGTCTGGAGGAGGGATATACCAGACCTGGAAAGTGATTTTGATTGGCAAGAAGCCTGGGCTCAATCTTAACTATATTCACAGGACATACTTGACTCCTATAAGACTAAAAAAAAATGGGTCTTATACAAGACTCCAAATGCTCCTTATGTACAAATGGGGACGAGGGGACATTTATGCACATGTACTGGGACTGCCCACCAGTTAAGATATTCTGGAAAGAGGTGACCCAGCAACTATCAAATCTCTTAACTTGGAATATACCTGTACACCCCTCTGTACTACTGCTGAATGATGTTTTTGAGTGTGCAGTACATCCACAGCTAAAGAGATTGGTTTTATCGGGTATCACAGTGGCTAAAAAGCTGATAGCATCACGATGGTTCCAACCGGAAAAAATTTGCCGAAAGGTCTGGATTATTACATATCTCGATGTGATCTATCAAGAAATATCTACAGCAAGAATTTTGGGTCTCAATGAATCCAAAATGACATTGTGGTTAGAAGTGGTGGAGAAAATAAAAGCTAGCATATAATGGTAATGTCTGGTTAGGAGCAAGGGAAAGTGGATGGATTATCCGGAAGGGGGGGGTACAAGCTGGAGCATATGTGTGTAGGTTTTTAGATAACAGGTATTAAGGGTATATCCTATATAAGACAATTAACTAAAATGTGATTTCATTGGATGTACACTGACAACTAATGCTTGTATATCTTATCGTGTGTTGTCATGTTTGTTTATGTGTTTGTTTAAAAAATAATAAAAAAAAAAATACAAAAAAAAATAAAACATACTCCCAATAACCATTTCAGACCAACCCATAACCCTAACTGAATCATTCAAGTTCCTCGGCACCCACATCAGAAATAAACTCAAATGGGACATTAACACCACTGCCATCATCAAAAAGGCCCAGCAGCGCCTGTACTACGCCTGCTGGTCCAATTCTACACCGCCATAATTCAAAGCATCCTCACCTCATCCATCACAGTCTGGTACGGACCACGGTTCCACTGACAAACACACCAAACACAAACACCAAACACAAAGCCTCTAGGCTTGACCTGAACAAACTCCAGTTCGCTCAGAACAGGGCGGCACACCTCGCTCTGCGCTGCTCTGTGAGGAGTAGTGTTGGAGTGATGCATGCCGCGCTGACCTGGATGACAGTGGAAGAGGATGGCATGTAGCCTGGTAACTTTTTTGTTTAATATCTGTAATACTGGGAAACCGGAGGGTTTGCACTCACAACTGTACCCAACTAATATGAGATATGGATATAGCACAAGGCAAACATTAGATTCATGCTTTACTTTACCTCTACCAAAAACAAATGCTCTGAAAAAGACGGTAATGTATAGAGCAGTTGCTTATTGGAATAAAATACCCAGAAATATAACTATGGTAAGGAACAAATGTATGTTTAAAAAAAAGTTTAAAATTGCGCTCATGAATAATGAGTTACATTTTGGTCATTGACTTGACTTATTATGGAAATTAGTATGGAAATATAAAGGTGATCGGTGACTTGAGAACAGTTATGCTATATTATGAGTTAAAATCATATAAATGATTTTGAACTGTTTTGTTCTTATGGACTGACTATGTAATTTGTATTTTATGGTTGGAGAATTGTGATATCTAACTTATGAATATTGAGTGAGCTTTTATTCACTGTTTTGTTAGTTGTGATGTTTTCTTGTGAGTACTTCAATGTTTGTGGTTTTATATTTTTATTTAAACTTTTTTTGTGTGTGTTTGTATTTTTTATGTTTGGACCCCAGGAAGAGTAGTCTCACTTTGGTGTAGACTAATGGGAATCCACAATAAAACAATAAAACAATAAAACTCCAACGCACCAATACAGCCTCCAAAGTAATTGGCTGCCCCCTCCCCTCTCTGGACTCCATCTACACCTCACGCACAGTCACCCGCTCTGGTGAAATAGTCAACGATCCCTCCCACCCAGCACACCACATATTCCAGTGCATGCCATCAGGTCGCTACAGGTCCATTTGAACCAGACACACACGCTTCACAAACAGTTTTTTCCCCACAGCAGTCCGAACACTAAACACCCTGGCCCACCCCCCTTTGCACAGATGGGCAAGCACTGACACTGTTACATGTGACTGTCCTGTATGTATTCATGTATATATGTATTTATTGTGGGGATTGGAAGATGGGAGGGGGGCGTTTGATGTTTGATGTTTCATGTTGATGTCCCTTTGTGCCTTTAACAAACTGTACCGCAAACAATTACCATCAACCATCGTTGTGTGGCATTAAAGAATCTTGTATCTTGACAACCTGCTGAAGCCTATGGCCTTTAATTTCATTAGCAGGATGCCATGGTCGACCGTATCGAAGGCCTTTTGGAGGTCGAGCAAAGCCATTCCACAAAAGTGGCCTGCGTCAACCTCTTTTCTGATGCGGTCCGTTAAATAAAGGAGGCATGTTTCCGTAGAGTGGGATTGTCTAAAACCTGACTGTAGTTCGAATAAAATGTTGTGACCTGTTAAAAATTCATTAATAATCTGCTCGTGAATAATCTTTTCCATGACCTTGGATAGAACACTTAAAACTGAAATTGAACTTCATTAAACGCACGGGTTCTGGGGTATTTTTTCTTGCTTACGTATCCGATTGTGTTCGCGCCCTCAAACAAACCACTCTGGGTTCACTTGTAAGGTGTGGTTGTCTGGTATGGAGCTGTGTTCTATTGAGGTGTCCAGACCTCCCCTAAACAAACAGGCGACTGTGGGTGGCTGCACCGTGTTCCATTCTGCCAGACTCCCATCCCAATTTCGTATCGTCCAATTCAACCCTCCCCTGTCTCGAACGCTGTTTCTTGCCTCCCACAAGCCGGCTGCAATGTGGACGAAGCCATACATAGCACGAGTTCCCTCCGATACTCGAGGTAGCAGCCGTCGCATCTTTTCACCTGCGCGGCGCGATCTTTCAGCGTCAGGGGTCTGCGCTTTGGAAGGGCGCTGCCCCCATCGCTTCTTGATTCTACTGCGCAGGCGCACCAACCGACCTGTAGGAGTCGTTGTCCACAACGTCCGATCCCCACCCCTCAGTTTTCCCACCCCCTAACACTGCCAATTGTATTAGTACGGACGACCAGCCAAACTGAAAACAATGTGGAGAGCTGGGCTCGAACCCAGCGTCTCCAGCATTGGTGGTGAGTGCCTTGCCCACTGCACCACCTAGCCGCCCTGGCCTATAGTTTTCTATACTCTTAAAGATAATGCTGTTAAGAAATGGTGGGTGGAATTCTCAATCCACTGTGGATTACTGCTAGTAGCCTACAGTAGTTCCATAACGCACAGCCTGCGTTAAAGAGAAGTATCTCTGAAGTTGTTTAGCCTTAAATAAAGAGGCTTGTCACTCAGTGAAACAGCTGAAAGAGGAAGTGTTTGTCCTGTGTTGATAAAAAGCTGAGGCTAGCTAGCCGGTCACTGTAGCCTGCAACAAACCCACAACCGCAACACAGGAAGTAGCAAGTATGCAAGACTTTTTCCGCTACGTCACGCAGCGCACTAGCTAGCAGCAGGTGGCAGTGTGTGAGGGAACAGGAGATGTGTCAGCTAGAGAACACCGCAGGGAACTAAATATAGAACAAGAGAAGACACAATACTGCCATGGTAATAGACACAAAGAGAAGCTGGGTTTGGTTGTGGGCGCATCATGGATTTTCAGTAGATCAGTAGGTATTTCAGTCAGTCAGATAGACAGGTATAGAGTTCTACAGACAGACCGACAGACTGACAGTCAGTTAAAGGAACATGCCAATATTATGGGAAATGCACTTACTGTCTTCTCCAGAGTCTGACAAGAAGATACCAATTTCCCCCCTGTGTGTGTTCAGTAGAAAGCTGTCCAGCTGCAAGCTAGCCTAGCTTAGCTTAAACAGGCAGAAAGGTGGTCGGGCAGATAGGCAGCTGGTGTAGAGTCTTGCAGACAAACAGACAGTTAAATAGACATTGATTGAATGATTGATTGATTGATTGATTGATTGATTGATTGATTGATTGATTGATTGATTGATTGATTGATTGATTGATTGATTGATTGATTGAACATTTTATTAACAGATTGCAGAATGGGTACAATACAGTACGGCTCAATACACACAATTGTTAAGGGGATGCAGACCAGAGAAAGACTTTCGTCTTGTTTACATCAGGGTCCCCCATTTTCAATTCATCATAACATATGACATACATGACATACAGATAGACAGTACTGTTACATCCAGACATTTATGACATACCAGATCTACAAATATACAGTACTGTTTAAGAGTACAACGCCTGTCAGTGTACCTGTCTCTCTTCCGCTGTACAGAGAGTTTACCTCCATCCCCTCTGGCTCTGCCTGGATGGGTCTCTGACTGCTCATCGTCCCACTGCGCTCTCCCCAGTTCATCTATACACACATAATCCTCATTACCATCATTAAAACTACAGGGTATATCTGTCATGTCGGTCTTCAGCCTCTGATCAGGTGGGCAGTGGGGTTACTTTAAATTGGTATTGTTATTTATAAAGAAAGATAATAATAATAAAAGGATGAGTCTGTCACCAAAATATAGCTGTTCTTACATTACATTGTATATAAAAGAATGAGAAAATGAATTGTCATTTGACCTTTTATTTCCATGCATTGGTAGGTTTATTCCAGCTATATGCAGCATAATAACTGAAGACTGCTTCACCATGTTTAGTTGTAATATTATACAATGGCATGCAAATTTCTTGATTCTGATTGGCTGAAACAGTCAAGTTACCGGTTGTTATTTCGTATAACACACTCCACGTGACCCCAGATCCCTCCCACAACCGAATTACTTTATTTTTTCTGTCTGAATCAATCCGCCATAGATAGAAAAATGGAAGTATGAATAGTATGAATAGCTTTTGAACGAATCCTCCAAAAAAGATAGTCAACTGGAATATGTTAGTTCGTTACATACACATGGATTATGTAATTAATTTGTCATGACCCATTGTGAAACAAAAGAAAAATCGCGGACAAAAAAAAAGAAAAAAAAAAGGCTGTTGATCTTTAAAACTGGGGGGGTAACTGTACATTGGATTATCCACGAAACCTTACTTGGTCCCAAGAAAAGGGTCTTGTGTATTATTGGGTTAGGACATTTACTGTACATTGGAGGGGGTTGGGTTAGGACATTTACAGGGGCCAGTTTCGAATTGCAGTCTCCCTCTTTTGGTTTTGAAAGTGGGTAGTGATTCACATTCCTTTACAGCTGTGGGTAGGGCGTTTAGTCCCTTGTTTGAGCCGAATCTGGGTTTAACATGGTTTGTGGCGCTCCCTCTGGTGTCTACTAGTGGATCTACTATTGGATCTACTTTCTCTGTGGATGGTTTTGTGAATAAATCTCCATTATGCTTCAATTACTGTGTGTTTATTGTATAGCAATAAGGTTGGGTGAATTCGGTCATTGTATAGACGCATTACATCACTTGAAGTTGTGTGTTATACAAATTAGATCATGCCTAACAACCACCCATAGGCGTGATCTAATTTGTATAACACACTCCGTCGTGTGATGTAATGCTTAAGTAATAGTTAGCAGACTGCTCCCTAATGGCCTTAGAGGTATGTCAATTCTATGGCACACTGGTAGCCAATGCAGAGACCTGAGAACTAGTGTAATATGTTCAGCTTTCTTAGTCTTTGTTAGAACTAGCATTCTGAATGAACTGTAGCTGCCAAGTCCTTTTTTTTATGGAAGACGTGAGAAAATACTATTGGTACGTAGCTGTATGGTGGTGGTTGGATGGGGGGGGGGGGGGCGTGTGGTGTTGTGGGTGGTCTGGGATGGCACTGGGACCTTTTGGACGCTTTGGGGGTTGTGGTGGGTTCTTCATGCAGGCAGTCCCTGGGGTGTCGGTGGGTTGGGAGAGTTCAGTGGTGGGGACTGGCCGGGATCCGTCGGGACGCGTGCAGGAGGCTGGTGTTCGACTCTGGGGGAGGTCTGGGTGGGGAGGAGCCTATGGCTTCGGCTGGGCCTTTTCCGGACCTTTTCTGGAGTTGGGTGCTGGTCTCTTGCATGTGTTTTGTGCGATTTAATATTCCTTGCGTGGAGGGCTCGCTGCGGCTTCTGCTGTGTTTCTAGGTGTCTCGGGGGTCCAGGTAACGCCTCGGACCGTCCGTGGTGCTGCATGTCTTCTCATTTGACCGTTGTTGTCTGCTTAAGTGTTTGGAGTTGTGGCTCCTTTGGCGTGGCTGCAGGTCCTGGGGTCATTTCCTCCATGGAGTTTGGGGGTGGGGAGGTGGTATTAGCTGGTTTCCTCGTGGTGGTGGCGAGGTCGCCGGGACCAGGGTAGATGGTGCAGCCAGTGGGGTTGGCATTCCTGTCGCCGTGCATGGCAGTGTGAGTGGCACGCTGGGTTGTTTGTGTTTTCCTTCGGTCATGGCACGTTTTATCGGGGGAGGGGGGGTCTTGGATGGGGATATGGTGGGGATTGATGTTTGGGAGACTGGCTGTTTCGGGGGGGTTCACAAGCCTTCGAGCAACATTGTACCTATTGTACTTATTTTATGCCTATTCTTATGTCTGCGCGTTTACGTTGCACTACTTTTATTGTCTTTTATACCTATTCTTAAGTCTGCAATTTATGCATTGTTTTTTATTCTGTCAACTATATGCTGATGTTATGCCTTTGTTTGTTTGTTTGTTTGTTTGTTTATTTACACATATAAAAACAATTACATATATAATTATTTATATATTATAAATATTTTTACCGATACCGATATACCGATATTGTCCAACTCTTCATTTCCGATACCGATATCAACCGATACCAATATATACAGGGTCCCCCCCCCCCCCCCCCCCCCCCCCCCAAAAACTGAATAATTTCAGGTAATTAACATTACATATCTCTTGTCGTGGAATTAACACAACATTATGCATACTTTTGACAATAAAAAAATCAGAATGTGTTCTTACTTGCTTGCCTGGGTAAATAAAGGTTTTCCTTTAGAGAATAAATAAAGGTTTTTTCATTTCATTTAATTGTATTGTTGGTACAAATCAACTTTAATATAATGAGGTAGTTTTGATTATTGGACAGAGTAACGTATATGATGCAATGTGACTCATGGTACATTCTGATTGGCTGGATGGTTCAGACAGCTAATCAAATGCTTCTAACATGAGACAACGTGATGAAGTGACTATAGCAGCAGAAGTTCCCCAAAATATGCTCTCTCTCTCTCTCTCTCTCTCTCTCTCTCTCTCTCTCTCTCTCTCTCTCTCTCTCTCTCTCTCGCACACGCACACGCACACGCACACGCACACGCACACGCACACGCACACGCACACGCACACACACACCTCAGCTAGATTTGGGGAAGTTGTGCTATGTGTAAGGGTTCAGATGATGGTGTTGAAACCTTGTGTCTGTTCTGACTCATTCTGTTCTATCCATGTTATCACAGTGGACCCCCCATCCCTGCTGAACTAAACTATGTCAGGCTGATCCTGGATCAGATGACACTAATCCAGACACTAAAAACCTTTACATTTACAGGTTGTATGCGTGTACATTTAACTTAACATGCCTCGAGTGTTACCGTTCCTACCTCAGTAAAGGCTAGTGTGTTTACATTTGTTTAGAGAGTCTATTCTATATTAAACAGTATATTAGTCCTTTTTACAAGTAGAATAGCGTTTACTTGGATTAAAGTTAAAGTTTCAGCTCAGATTGTTTATCTCTGCTATGACATCGTCTGGGTGTAAAAACAAAAGTCAGTTCTAGGTTACATCTTGATGACATCACAGATCTACCTGTGTGTGTGTGTGTGTGTGTGTGTGTGTGTGTGTGTGTGTGTGTGTGTGTGTGTGTGTGTGTGTGTGTGTGTGTGTGTGTGTGTGTGTGTGTGTGTGTGTGTGTGTGTGTGTGTGTGTGTGTGTGTGTGTGTGTGTGTGTGTGTGTGTGTGTGTGTGTGTGTGTGTGTGTGTGTGTGTGTGTGCACGTGCATGTGTGTGTGTGTGCGCGCATGCATGTGTGTGCGTGCGTGCGTGTGTGTGTGTGTTTTGAGAGCGGGTGTATACTCACGGGAAATGCTATCTCACAGAGTTTGTGTGTCCAGTCGTCCAGTTGGTCTCTCTCAACAGCAAAGACGTACAGTTTCTCTGTTGTCTCCACCAGGAAGGGACCACAGTCTTTGGGACAACCCTCCATCACTTCCTCTGACACACGGATACAGTCACTGAGACGGATCACCTGTAGGAGACGGGACACGTTCACCTCTTGGACACACACTGAGCCCTCTGGCTCTCTTCTGGATGAATGTCCATGTCCAGACACAGGACCTGCAGACTTGGGACTGATTTCTGATTTCTGAGTTTTCAAGTTCAGGATTCTAAGAGGGTTTGGGGGTTCTGAGTAGGAACCGCTGTGTCTCCATAGCAACCATCCCTGCCTACCTCTGGTACCTGCACACCTGCCTTGTCTCCATTAGCTATGTTTAGCCTGGCTGGGGCTAGCCATGGTCTAGCATAGTATGGTATGGTTGGGTTTGTGTCTTCATTGGCTATGTTCAGCCTGGCTGGGGCTAGCCATGGTCTAGCATGGTTTGGTATGGTTGGGTTTGTGTCTCCATTAGTTATGTTTAGCCTGGCTGGGGCTAGCCATGGTCTAGCATAGTATGGTATGGTTGGGTTTGTGTCTCCATTACTTAGTTATGTTTAGCCTGGCTGGGGCTAGCCATGGTCTAGCATGACATGGTTGGGTTTGTGTCTCTATTGTGTTTCTTTTAAACTCCAGGCAACCATTAAAAATTCACACCACCGAGTAGGCTACATAAACACGACACTCAATGCAGACACGAACACTATATTTAACCTATCTTTTGTGCCTTCCACAATAAGCATACAACCTTCTAATTGTTTACCATCAGTAGCCTACTTAGCCGACAGGCTAATCAACATGCTGGTTAGCTGCGTTAGCTGTATGGCTGATGCAGGTAGCCTAGCAGGAGTAACAGATAGCACTAGAGAGCTGTTACTTTATCGCTTTCTCACTTTTTTTTCTCTCTCTTACCTTGGTTGGGGAGTAAACTGCACAACTGACTGTTGCTGTAACGTGACCCTCAACGCAGATAGGTAGGCTACAGCTCAGCGTTCAACACCATAGTCCCCACCAGACTGGTGGACAAGCTGATCGAGCTAGGCCTGAGCTCCGCCCTGAGCGCCTGGGTACTGGACTTTCTGAGTGAAAGACCCCAGGCGGTCAGGGTGGGGGGTCAGACCTCCAACACCATCACCCTGAGCATCGGGTCCCCCCAGGGCTGTGTTCTAAGCCCCCTGCTGTACTCACTCTACACACACGACTGTGTGGCCAAGTTCAGCTCCAACTCCATTGTGAAGTTCGCCGACGACACGGTGGTGGTGGGGCTGATCTCGGACAACGACGAGAAGGCCTACCGGGAGGAGGTTGAGGTACTGGAACGTTGGTGCCAGGACAACAGCCTGCTCCTGAACATTGGTAAAACCAAGGAGCTGATCGTGGATTATAGGAGAGGACAGCGGGAGACACACACACCACTGAGGATTAACGGGGCTACCGTGGACAGGGTGAGCAGCTTCAAGTACCTGGGGGTCCACATCTCAGAGGACCTGACATGGTCAACACACATAGGCACAGTAGTAAAGAAAGCGAAGCAGCGCCTCTACCACCTGAGACAGTTAAGGAAGTTCAGAGTATCGGGGAAGATACTCCAGTCCTTCTACTCAGGAGCTGTAGAGAGCATCTTGACCGGAAACATCACTGCCTGGTATGGGAACAGCACGGCACAGGACAAGAAGGCCCTACAGAGTGTGGTGCGCTCAGCCGAGCGTACCACGGGTATTGCGCTACCTCCCCTGCAGGCTCTATACAACAAGAGGTGCAAATCCAGAGCCTGCAGGATAATAAAAGACCCCCACCACCCCAATAACAGCCTGTTCCAGCTGCTGAGGTCAGGCAGACGCCTGCGAATTCTAGAGACTAAGACGGAGAGGCTTAGGCTAAGCTTCTTCCCCCAGGCCATCAGAGCCTTGAACAATGAACATTGAGAGACACAGAAACTGAACTATCCACACACAAGTACATACACGACACGCACGCTGAGCACGCTCACACACTAGCAGCCACTTTAACACACGCACACTTATGGCCAGAGGAAAGGCCACTTAAAGTAGTATAACATCAGGAACAGTGTATTGCACTACTAAAGCTAACTAGCATGTCCTATATGCTCTGTAAATACTAATGTACAGATACCGAGATGGCACACCATGTACCTGTTTATTGCACTGTTTTATTGGATTCTATTAATATGTTGTACCACTGTATTTTCATTGGATTCTATTATATGTTGTACCACTGTATTGCACATCGTCGCGGGCAAGACCAGCCGCATTTCATTGTATACCTGTATGCCGTGACAATTAAAACTCTTGAATCTTGAATCTTGAATCTTGACATATCCTCTGTTTCACCCACAGTAAACATAACATCACTTAGGTCTTTCTAAGTTGTATTTTCCAACATTTTATGGCATCAAACAATACTCTGGCAGTTAATTAGTTGACTTTTTGTCAACAACTGATTGTTAAATATAAATTAAAAAAAACTGAATCATGTGAAATGTATGTTTTTTTTTTATATATACATTTTCACACATTTATTTTGAAGGCTAAACGTCCTAATCTGTTTTTCCGGACCGGAAATTGTATTGTTGTTGCTTGGCTGCTCTAAACTGGTAGTAATGAGCCACGAGAGAAGCTGGAGTTTAAATTGAGGTTGTACTGTCTTTTTGGCTGAGTGCTCCAGAAAATCTAATTTGACTTAATTTCAACTATTCACTCCATTCAATCAGTACCATTGCAAACCGTATAGCTCTCCAATGTCCTGCATTATTACAGTGACAGTGCATATTTGACCCTGTTGGAAGAGTGACAACTTGAAATAAAATGTGTTATTTGGAGATAAGACACACTGGGGCACTAAGAGCTTTCTAATGTCCATATCAAGTTACTCTAGTGTTGGTCCATATAACCATATGGCTAAACCCATACAGGTTATCTGTATAGCTGGACATGGACTGTGGGTGCGTGGTTGAGCTTCTGTCCTTAAAGCTTATACACTTGCCTTATAAGTGTTTATCATCAGTAGCCTACTATCTCGTGCGGATATAAACCACCTACAAGGACAATGTTTGGTTGGTTGCACATTTTTAGCACAGCCTTCTAATATTGGACTGTATCCTACAACTGATTCCCTACTGTAACGTGACACTCAATACAGACTGGTACATGATGCAACCTATCCTCTGTTTTATCCACAGTATGTGTGAATCACGATTTTTCTCTCTAAGAATTGAGATCACGATTTTCTCATACGATTCTTATTTTTTCAATAAAATTATTTATTGCACTTCTTCAGACAACACAACATATATGAAAGTGCCTGACTTAAACTTAAATATATATGAAAGTGCTTGACTTAAACTGAGATTGCATAGGTCTATGAATCGAGATTGCGACTATTCTTTTTTTATTTAATTTTTTCAGATGAATTGCCCAGCCCTAGTAAGAATACAGCTCTCTAAAAAGTTCACCATAGTTTAATATTCTCTGTGGACATAAGCCACTTGCACTGTAGTGCCAATGTTTAGTTGTCCACACTTGATTTATGTTTGATGCTCATGTTTGATTTATCTTGTACCAATGGTCACACATCTCAGGTAGCATAGAGTAAAGGTTAGTTGCCATGTTTTTCTCTAGGCTATTTTGGTATTTAGGGTTTTGCTTGCATCTCACAGATGCTTCGGCAAGGGAAGGGGTGTTTTCTGTGTTCTTTGTGTGTTTATTTGTGTGTATTATTTGTTCTCGTTTTGTATGTTTGTGTTTTCTGTACTGTACTATGTGTTCTTGGTTCTAGTTTTTGTGTTTTCTGTACTGTATTACTTGTTTTTGTTTTTTGATTTTACACATTCAAGGTCAACCAAAATCTCTGGTCTACATGGTACCCTGTTCTTTACACATCTTCTCCTTCCCAAGACATGACTCAGCCAGGTGTAGCCAGCTCGATAGGAGGAAATGGTCTTAATCTTAATATTTGGAATTGCAGAGGCATTAATAACCCAGTTAAACGTAGTAAGGTTCTCCACCACCTTCACCAATTAAAGGCTCATATTATTTTTCTGCAGGAGACTCATCTTACAACCTCACAACATTCCAGTCTTAGAAGCAGATGGGTGGGTCAAGTGTTTCACTCCTCATTTCAGAGTAAGGCCAGGGGGGTGGCTATTCTAATTCACAAAGAACTATCTAGAACTACTATGTCATATCCCTAGACGCAGAGAAGGCATTCGACAGGGTGGAATGGAAATACCTTTTCTACACCCTAAATAAATTCGGCTTTGGCTCTAAATTCACTACTTGGATATGACTTTTGTATTCATCCCCTCAAGCCTCAGTCAGGACTAATGACACACAATCCAGTTGGTTTCCCCTACAGCGCTCAACACGTCAAGGTTGCCCTTTAAGTCCTTTATTATTTGCCCTTGCCATAGAACCTCTTGCAATAGCACTCCGCCTTAACCCTCTCATCAAAGGTATAGTTATATAGGGCCATGAACATAAGGTATCGTTGTATGCGGACGATTTATTATTGTATACATCTGATATTTCTGTTTCTGTCCCCGCTGCCCTTATCACTATCGAATCCTTTGGTAGCTTATCAGGGTATAAATTGAACCTTAACAAGAGCGAACTCATGCCACTTAATATAGCCGCAAAAAAGTCTCCTTTACACAATCTGCCATTTAGGATTGCCCACGATGGCTTCGCTTATCTTGGGGTACTGTTACGTTCTGGACACCGACCTCGGTCGGTTACCACCCACATTCCTGGCATATGTCACTGGGCTTGTCACCTGTCATTTCCCTGTCAATTAGTGCTGTCACTTAGGGGTGTTTCCTGATTGGCTGTCACGGGGGTGTGTGTGGAATGTTGGTATTTTGTCTCTATGTAACATACCTCTCTTCTGCTTGTCCATTGTCAGGTCTTCACTAATTGCGTTCGGGGATAACGCGGACGGTTCTACTCTGGACCTCCAATAAGCTCCCATTTACCTTATTTTACACTTGTGCTATTAGCACTTGTTCTCTCTTAGCATTTACTCTGTGTTCTTACTATTAAAGTCGAACCTGTTCAAGAGTAAACACTCTCTGTCTCTGTGATTGCCTTCACCCATTGGAATTCACCTACCTGCATTCTGACAGAAGACCTGACCATCAGAATTCCATGGAGGCCATCATGGAGATGCTCCGGACGCAGGGAGCAGCCCAGACACGGATGGAGGAACATCAGCAGCTGGTCAGTGCCGAGTTAATCCGACTCAATGGGGTCGTCGGATCATCCCAAGCGGTGGCGCAGTCGGCGTTGGCCACAGCCCGACAAGCCCAAGAAGGAGTGGCTGGTGTTCAGTCGGCGGCGGGAGAAGCAGCGCTCCACGCAGAGGAGAGTCGGGGGGTGTTCGGGGTCCAGGAGCGGTCCCGCGAACCACATCTGCAGGCGCCCGCTCGCTATGACGGATCACCGGATGGTTGTCGGGAATTCATCACCCAGTGTCTACTCGTTTTCCGGCTGCAACCACGATCATTTCCATCGGAGACAGCGCAGGTAGCGTATATTATCACACTGCTCACCGGTCAAGCTCTCTCCTGGGCTACGGCGGAATTAGAGGCAGGGGCGATAATCTGCGACAGTCTGGACGCCTTTACCCGGGAATTGAGAAGAGTATTCGATACTTCCCGGGTACTCTCGATCTTCGAGGCTGGTGGTCGTCTTCTCGACTGCCGGCAGGGCCTCCGCACGGTCGCAGCTTATGCTATCAATTTTCGGATCTTGGCTCGGGAGACAGCTTGGGCGGAGAACGTCTGCGTGGTTCTGTTCGTCAGGGGACTCTCTCCGCGCGTGAGATCCCCGAGCAGCTGGAAGTGCTGATCAACACCACCATCAAGATGGATAATCGGCACCGGGAGAGGGAGAAGGAGCATGTCAACAACACCCAGCCCCAGGTATGTTTTCCCTCTTCTCCTGGTGTTGATAATTCCATGCATTACATAAGTGGGCCACTGGGTGATGAATCCATGCAACTTGGAGCGCTGTCGCTCTCGGACGACGAGAGGCAGCGCTTCATCAAAGAGCGACGCTGCTTCCGGTGCGGCCGCACCGGTCACCGCTTCGGCAGCTGTCGGGTCCAGGCTGTATCGGCTCGGCGCCAATCGGGGATGGAAGGTGCGCCGTCGGGCTTCGAAAAGGCGCCAGCAGGTGGGCTCATTCCTGCCAAAACCACGGATTCTCGTAAATTTTTTGAGGTGGCGATCAACTGTGGGGGTGACATTAGGGGAACTAAGGCTCTCATTGACTCAGGGGCGGCGGGCAATTTTATTCACGTGGGATTGGTGAAGGAGTGGGGAACCCCAGTGGAGGATTTAGGGGTTCCCTTACCAGTTTATGCCCTGGACGGTCGGCCTCTGGGCAGTGGGAGCGTCACCCAGCGCACAGTTCCCTTACACATCCGGGTGGAGGGTGGGGAGTGGGAATGGGTTAAATTTTTTGTCATCTTTTCCCCCTATTCTGTCATGGTGTTGGGTCATCCCTGGTTGTCGTCATGTGTTCGTGTCATTAATTGGAGCACGGGCGAACTCTCAACGGCGGCCGACGTCAAGTCGATCGTCAGCGGGAGTTTGCCCAAACCCTTGTCTCCCCCCCCCTCTTCTCTTTTGTCTCCTCCCTCTTTCTCCAGGATGGTGGGGAGCGTGGCAGATTCTGATCTACCCTCTAATCCCGATTTAATAGGGGTGCCTGAGATCTATTGGGACCTGGCGGACGTTTTTAGCAAGACGCGTGCTAAAGCACTTCCGCCTCATAGATCATACGACTGTCCCATTAATCTTCTACCCGGTACCTCCCCGCCTCGCGGGCGAATGTTCTCTCTCTCACGCCCCGAAACCTTGGCCATGAACACCTACATAGAGGAGGCATTGCTTGCGGGGCACATACGCCCTTCCACTTCCCCTGCCGGCGCTGGCTTCTTCTTTGTTGATAAGAAGGATGGGGATCAGCGCCCATGCATTGATTATAGGGGATTGAATGACGTTTCCATCAAGAACCGATATCCTTTACCCCTCATGGACACGGCCTTTGAGTGCTTACAGGGGGCACAGGTATTTTCTAAACTTGACTTACGTAATGCATACAACCTGGTCAGGATTAGAGAGGGAGACGAGTGGAAGACTGCATTTAACACACCCAATGGGCACTATGAGTATTTGGTCATGCCCTTTGGTTTGGCTAATGCTCCGGCAGTCTTCCAAGCCCTGGTTAACGACGTGCTGCGAGACTTGATTGGGGTGTCGGTGTTTGTCTACTTAGATGATATCCTGATTTTTTCTCGCAATATGGTGCAACACCAAATGCACGTTCGGGAGGTGCTAGACCGTCTCCTCAAGCATCAACTATTCGTTAAGGCTGAGAAGTGTGTGTTTCACACGGACACCGTGTCCTTCCTGGGCTTTGTGTTGACGAAGGGCGATCTGCGCATGGATCCAGCCAAGGTGAGTGCAGTTTTGGACTAGCCACGGCCTTCGTCGCTCAAGGGGTTACAACGGTTTTTGGGCTTTGCAAATTTTTACAGGCGCTTTATTCGCAATTTTAGCGCCTTAGCCAATCCCTTAACAGCTCTCACTAAGGCCTCTCTCCCTGGCTTTGAATGGTCGCCTAGGGCTGAGTCGGCCTTCTGCGATCTTAAACGTCGTTTTACATCCGCTCCTGTATTGATCCGCCATGACGCGGAGGTTCCGTTCATTGTGGAGGTGGATGCCTCTGACGTCGCGTGGGGGGGGTGCTCTCTCAGAGATGCTTAAAGGATGGGAAAGTGCACCCGTGTGCTTTTTTTTCTCGCCGTCTGTCACCAGCCGAGCGTAATTACGACGTGGGTAATCGGGAGTTATTGACGATCAAATTGGCACTGGAGGAGTGGAGACATTGGTTGGAGGGGGCGGCACATCCTTTCATTATTTGGACTGATCATAAGAACTTGGCTTACATCCAAGGGGCTAAACGCCTTAACGCTCGCCAGGCCAGGTGGACGTTGTTCTTCACACGATTTCGATATACCATCTCCTATAGACCCGGCTCCAAGAATATTAAACCTGACGCGTTGTCGCGCCAGTTTGATCTTCCTGGGCGGGAGGAGCAGCCCCATCCCATTATTCCACCGGCCTTGATTTTGGCACCCGTGTCTTGGGGCATAGAAAAGGTGGTAAGGTCGGCGCTAACGCGGGAGCCCGATCCTGGTGGGGGTCCTCCGGGACGGTCGTATGTTCCCAAGGTGGCGCGCTCACGCTTGCTACAGTGGGCACATGCGTCATCCCTCACCAGCCACCCAGGGGCAACCAGGACCCTGGAATTTATCCGTAGGAGGTTCTGGTGGCCGACAGTGGAGGGGGATACGCGTTCCTTTGTGGCGGCCTGTCCGGTGTGCGCACGTAGTAAGACCTCTCGACGGGCACCGGCGGGTCTCCTCCGACCACTTCCTATTCCTAAATGACCCTGGTCACACATATCTCTGGACTTTATTTCTGGTCTTCCCCTTTCGGACGGATTCACCACCATCTTGGTGGTGGTGGATCGGTTCTCTAAGGCGGCTCACTTTGTCCCTCTCCCCAAGCTTCCTTCGGCCCGGGAGACTGCTGATTTAATTATACAGCATGTCTTTCGGGTCCACGGGCTGCCAGTAGATATCGTGTCGGACCGGGGTCCTCAGTTCGCCTCCAGGTTCTGGAAGGCGTTTGCCGCCGGCCTCTGCGCCTCTGTCAGTCTGTCGTCTGGGTTCCATCCACAGTCGAACGGGCAGACGGAGAGGGTCAACCAGGATTTGGAGGGGGTCTTGAGGTGTTACGTTGCCGGTAGTCCGGCAACGTGGAGTAGGAGGTTGGCTTGGGCTGAGTACGTGCATAATACCCTTCTCTCCTCTTCTACCGGTATGTCTCCCTTTCAGTGCCAGTATGGTTTTCAACCTCCTCTGTTTCCCGAGCAGGAGCAGGAGGCGGAGGTGCCCTCGGCCCAGGCACATGTGGCTCGCTGTCGCAGGACGTGGAAACAGGTTCGGAAGGCGCTACAGAAGGTTTCGGTTAGTACCCAACGGCAGGCTAACCGTAAGCGTCGTCCGGCTCCAGTTTACCGTCCAGGGCAGCGGGTTTGGCTTTCCACCCGGGATCTCCCTCTCCGGGTGGAATCCAAGAAGCTGGCTCCTCGCTTTATAGGACCATTTAAAGTGATTCATCGGGTTAATCCAGTGGCTTACAAGCTACGACTTCCGAGCTCTATGAGGGTTCATCCGACGTTTCATGTGTCCCTGTTGAAGCCATTCCTCTCATCGCCCTTGGCCCCGCCACTGCCTGTGGTTCCTCCGCCCCGGTTTATTGGCGGTCAACCCATTTACACGGTGCGGAGGATACTGGGTTGTAGGCGGAGGGGTAGGGGGTTTCAGTTCTTGGTGGATTGGGAGGGGTACGGGATAGAAGAGCGTTAATTGGAGCACGGGCGAACTCTCAACGGCGGCCGACGTCAAGTCGATCGTCAGCGGGAGTTTGCCCAAACCCTTGTCTCCCCCCCCCTCTTCTCTTTTGTCTCCTCCCTCTTTCTCCAGGATGGTGGGGAGCGTGGCAGATTCTGATCTACCCTCTAATCCCGATTTAATAGGGGTGCCTGAGATCTATTGGGACCTGGCGGACGTTTTTAGCAAGACGCGTGCTAAAGCACTTCCGCCTCATAGATCATACGACTGTCCCATTAATCTTCTACCCGGTACCTCCCCGCCTCGCGGGCGAATGTTCTCTCTCTCACGCCCCGAAACCTTGGCCATGAACACCTACATAGAGGAGGCATTGCTTGCGGGGCACATACGCCCTTCCACTTCCCCTGCCGGCGCTGGCTTCTTCTTTGTTGATAAGAAGGATGGGGATCAGCGCCCATGCATTGATTATAGGGGATTGAATGACGTTTCCATCAAGAACCGATATCCTTTACCCCTCATGGACACGGCCTTTGAGTGCTTACAGGGGGCACAGGTCTTTTCTAAACTTGACTTACGTAATGCATACAACCTGGTCAGGATTAGAGAGGGAGACGAGTGGAAGACTGCATTTAACACACCCAATGGGCACTATGAGTATTTGGTCATGCCCTTTGGTTTGGCTAATGCTCCGGCAGTCTTCCAAGCCCTGGTTAACGACGTGCTGCGAGACTTGATTGGGGTGTCGCTGTTTGTCTACTTAGATGATATCCTGATTTTTTCTCGCGATATGGTGCAACACCAAATGCACGTTCGGGAGGTGCTAGACCGTCTCCTCAAGCATCAACTATTCGTTAAGGCTGAGAAGTGTGTGTTTCACACGGACACCGTGTCCTTCCTGGGCTTTGTGTTGACGAAGGGCGATCTGCGCATGGATCCAGCCAAGGTGAGTGCAGTTTTGGACTGGCCACGGCCTTCGTCGCTCAAGGGGTTACAACGGTTTTTTGGCTTTGCAAATTTTTACAGGCGCTTTATTCGCAATTTTAGCGCCTTAGCCAATCCCTTAACAGCTCTCACTAAGGCCTCTCTCCCTGGCTTTGAATGGTCGCCTAGGGCTGAGTCGGCCTTCTGCGATCTTAAACGTCGTTTTACATCCGCTCCTGTATTGATCCGCCATGACGCGGAGGTTCCGTTCATTGTGGAGGTGGATGCCTCTGACGTCGCGGTGGGGGGGGTGCTCTCTCAGAGATGCTTAAAGGATAGGAAAGTGCACCCGTGTGCTTTTTTTTCTCGCCGTCTGTCACCAGCCGAGCGTAATTACGACGTGGGTAATCGGGAGTTATTGGCGATCAAATTGGCACTGGAGGAGTGGAGACATTGGTTGGAGGGGGCGGCACATCCTTTCATTATTTGGACTGATCATAAGAACTTGGCTTACATCCAAGGGGCTAAACGCCTTAACGCTCGCCAGGCCAGGTGGACGTTGTTCTTCACACGATTTCGATATACCATCTCCTATAGACCCGGCTCCAAGAATATCAAACCTGACGCGTTGTCGCGCCAGTTTGATCTTCCTGGGCGGGAGGAGCAGCCCCATCCCATTATTCCACCGGCCTTGATTTTGGCACCCGTGTCTTGGGGCATAGAAAAGGTGGTAAGGTCGGCGCTAACGCGGGAGCCCGATCCTGGTGGGGGTCCTCCGGGACGGTCGTATGTTCCCAAGGTGGCGCGCTCACGCTTGCTACAGTGGGCACATGCGTCATCCCTCACCAGCCACCCAGGGGCAACCAGGACCCTGGAATTTATCCGTAGGAGGTTCTGGTGGCCGACAGTGGAGGGGGATACGCGTTCCTTTGTGGCGGCCTGTCCGGTGTGCGCACGTAGTAAGACCTCTCGACGGGCACCGGCGGGTCTCCTCCGACCACTTCCTATTCCTAAATGACCCTGGTCACACATATCTCTGGACTTTATTTCTGGTCTTCCCCTTTCGGACGGATTCACCACCATCTTGGTGGTGGTGGATCGGTTCTCTAAGGCGGCTCACTTTGTCCCTCTCCCCAAGCTTCCTTCGGCCCGGGAGACTGCTGATTTAATTATACAGCATGTCTTTCGGGTCCACGGGCTGCCAGTAGATATCGTGTCGGACCGGGGTCCTCAGTTCGCCTCCAGGTTCTGGAAGGCGTTTGCCGCCGGCCTCTGCGCCTCTGTCAGTCTGTCGTCTGGGTTCCATCCACAGTCGAACGGGCAGACGGAGAGGGTCAACCAGGATTTGGAGGGGGTCTTGAGGTGTTACGTTGCCGGTAGTCCGGCAACGTGGAGTAGGAGGTTGGCTTGGGCTGAGTACGTGCATAATACCCTTCTCTCCTCTTCTACCGGTATGTCTCCCTTTCAGTGCCAGTATGGTTTTCAACCTCCTCTGTTTCCCGAGCAGGAGCAGGAGGCGGAGGTGCCCTCGGCCCAGGCACATGTGGCTCGCTGTCACAGGACGTGGAAACAGGTTCGGAAGGCGCTACAGAAGGTTTCGGTTAGTACCCAACGGCAGGCTAACCGTAAGCGCCGTCCGGCTCCAGTTTACCGTCCAGGGCAGCGGGTTTGGCTTTCCACCCGGGATCTCCCTCTCCGGGTGGAATCCAAGAAGCTGGCTCCTCGCTTTATAGGACCATTTAAAGTGATTCATCGGGTTAATCCAGTGGCTTACAAGCTACGACTTCCGAGCTCTATGAGGGTTCATCCGACGTTTCATGTGTCCCTGTTGAAGCCATTCCTCTCATCGCCCTTGGCCCCGCCACTGCCTGTGGTTCCTCCGCCCCGGTTTATTGGCGGTCAACCCATTTACACGGTGCGGAGGATACTGGGTTGTAGGCGGAGGGGTAGGGGGTTTCAGTTCTTGGTGGATTGGGAGGGGTACGGGATAGAAGAGCGTTAATTGGAGCACGGGCGAACTCTCAACGGCGGCCGACGTCAAGTCGATCGTCAGCGGGAGTTTGCCCAAACCCTTGTCTCCCCCCCCCCTCTTCTCTTTTGTCTCCTCCCTCTTTCTCCAGGATGGTGGGGAGCGTGGCAGATTCTGATCTACCCTCTAATCCCGATTTAATAGGGGTGCCTGAGATCTATTGGGACCTGGCGGACGTTTTTAGCAAGACGCGTGCTAAAGCACTTCCGCCTCATAGATCATACGACTGTCCCATTAATCTTCTACCCGGTACCTCCCCGCCTCGCGGGCGAATGTTCTCTCTCTCACGCCCCGAAACCTTGGCCATGAACACCTACATAGAGGAGGCATTGCTTGCGGGGCACATACGCCCTTCCACTTCCCCTGCCGGCGCTGGCTTCTTCTTTGTTGATAAGAAGGATGGGGATCAGCGCCCATGCATTGATTATAGGGGATTGAATGACGTTTCCATCAAGAACCGATATCCTTTACCCCTCATGGACACGGCCTTTGAGTGCTTACAGGGGGCACAGGTCTTTTCTAAACTTGACTTACGTAATGCATACAACCTGGTCAGGATTAGAGAGGGAGACGAGTGGAAGACTGCATTTAACACACCCAATGGGCACTATGAGTATTTGGTCATGCCCTTTGGTTTGGCTAATGCTCCGGCAGTCTTCCAAGCCCTGGTTAACGACGTGCTGCGAGACTTGATTGGGGTGTCGCTGTTTGTCTACTTAGATGATATCCTGATTTTTACTCGCGATATGGTGCAACACCAAATGCACGTTCGGGAGGTGCTAGACCGTCTCCTCAAGCATCAACTATTCGTTAAGGCTGAGAAGTGTGTGTTTCACACGGACACCGTGTCCTTCCTGGGCTTTGTGTTGACGAAGGGCGATCTGCGCATGGATCCAGCCAAGGTGAGTGCAGTTTTGGACTGGCCACGGCCTTCGTCGCTCAAGGGGTTACAACGTTTTTTGGGCTTTGCAAATTTTTACAGGCGCTTTATTCGCAATTTTAGCGCCTTAGCCAATCCCTTAACAGCTCTCACTAAGGCCTCTCTCCCTGGCTTTGAATGGTCGCCTAGGGCTGAGTCGGCCTTCTGCGATCTTAAACGTCGTTTTACATCCGCTCCTGTATTGATCCGCCATGACGCAGAGGTTCCGTTCATTGTGGAGGTGGATGCCTCTGACGTCGCGGTGGGGGGGGTGCTCTCTCAGAGATGCTTAAAGGATGGGAAAGTGCACCGTGTGCTTTTTTTTCTCGCCGTCTGTCACCAGCCGAGCGTAATTACGACGTGGGTAATCGGGAGTTATTGGCGATCAAATTGGCACTGGAGGAGTGGAGACATTGGTTGGAGGGGGCGGCACATCCTTTCATTATTTGGACTGATCATAAGAACTTGGCTTACATCCAAGGGGCTAAACGCCTTAACGCTCGCCAGGCCAGGTGGACGTTGTTCTTCACACGATTTCGATATACCATCTCCTATAGACCCGGCTCCAAGAATATCAAACCTGACGCGTTGTCGCGCCAGTTTGATCTTCCTGGGCGGGAGGAGCAGCCCCATCCCATTATTCCACCGGCCTTGATTTTGGCACCCGTGTCTTGGGGCATAGAAAAGGTGGTAAGGTCGGCGCTAACGCGGGAGCCCGATCCTGGTGGGGGTCCTCCGGGACGGTCGTATGTTCCCAAGGTGGCGCGCTCACGCTTGCTACAGTGGGCACATGCGTCATCCCTCACCAGCCACCCAGGGGCAACCAGGACCCTGGAATTTATCCGTAGGAGGTTCTGGTGGCCGACAGTGGAGGGGGATACACGTTCCTTTGTGGCGGCCTGTCCGGTGTGCGCACGTAGTAAGACCTCTCGACGGGCACCGGCGGGTCTCCTCCGACCACTTCCTATTCCTAAACGACCCTGGTCACACATATCTCTGGACTTTATTTCTGGTCTTCCCCTTTCGGACGGATTCACCACCATCTTGGTGGTGGTGGATCGGTTCTCTAAGGCGGCTCACTTTGTCCCTCTCCCCAAGCTTCCTTCGGCCCGGGAGACTGCTGATTTAATTATACAGCATGTCTTTCGGGTCCACGGGCTGCCAGTAGATATCGTGTCGGACCGGGGTCCTCAGTTCGCCTCCAGGTTCTGGAAGGCGTTTGCCGCCGGCCTCGGCGCCTCTGTCAGTCTGTCGTCTGGGTTCCATCCACAGTCGAACGGGCAGACGGAGAGGGTCAACCAGGATTTGGAGGGGGTCTTGAGGTGTTACGTTGCCGGTAGTCCGGCAACGTGGAGTAGGAGGTTGGCTTGGGCTGAGTACGTGCATAATACCCTTCTCTCCTCTTCTACCGGTATGTCTCCCTTTCAGTGCCAGTATGGTTTTCAACCTCCTCTGTTTCCCGAGCAGGAGCAGGAGGCGGAGGTGCCCTCGGCCCAGGCACATGTGGCTCGCTGTCGCAGGACGTGGAAACAGGTTCGGAAGGCGCTACAGAAGGTTTCGGTTAGTACCCAACGGCAGGCTAACCGTAAGCGTCGTCCGGCTCCAGTTTACCGTCCAGGGCAGCGGGTTTGGCTTTCCACCCGGGATCTCCCTCTCCGGGTGGAATCCAAGAAGCTGGCTCCTCGCTTTATAGGACCATTTAAAGTGATTCATCGGGTTAATCCAGTGGCTTACAAGCTACGACTTCCGAGCTCTATGAGGGTTCATCCGACGTTTCATGTGTCCCTGTTGAAGCCATTCCTCTCATCGCCCTTGGCCCCGCCACTGCCTGTGGTTCCTCCGCCCCGGTTTATTGGCGGTCAACCCATTTACACGGTGCGGAGGATACTGGGTTGTAGGCGGAGGGGTAGGGGGTTTCAGTTCTTGGTGGATTGGGAGGGGTACGGGATAGAAGAGCGTTCTTGGGTGCCTCAAAGGGATATTTTAGATCCCAGCCTGATCGTTGATTTCCGGCGGCTGAATCCCGAGGCTCCTAGGTGAACGTCTGGTGCCGTTCGTCGGGGGAGGGTACTGTTACGTTCTGGACACCGACCTCGGTCGGTGACCACCCACATTCCTGGCATATGTCACTGGGCTTGTCACCTGTCATTTCCCTGTCAATTAGTGCTGTCACTTAGGGGTGTTTCCTGATTGGCTGTCACGGGGGTGTGTGTGGAATGTTGGTATTTTGTCTCTATGTAACATACCTCTCTTCTGCTTGTCCATTGTCAGGTCTTCACTAATTGCGTTCGGGGATAACGCGGACGGTTCTACTCTGGACCTCCAATAAGCTCCCATTTACCTTATTTTACACTTGTGCTATTAGCACTTGTTCTCTCTTAGCATTTACTCTGTGTTCTTACTATTAAAGTCGAACCTGTTCAAGAGTAAACACTCTCTGTCTCTGTGATTGCCTTCACCCATTGGAATTCACCTACCTGCATTCTGACAGGGTACATGTTACAGACAAATTCAACAAACTCTTTCAGGCCAACTTTACCCCCCTCCTAACTCGTACTAAGGATGATTTTGAACGCTGGTCTATACTACACCTCTTTCTAGCCGCAAGAATTAACTCTGTTAAAATGAACACCCTCCCAAGATTTTTGTATCTCTTTCAATACCTACCTATTTTTCTCCCCAATGCATTTTTTAAGAAAATTGATGGCCTGATTTTGTCTTATATATGGGATAAGAAGCCTCCCAGGATAAGAAAGCAGCTCTTACAGAGGCCCAAATCAGATGGAGGCTTCGGGCTACCGGATCTTAGGTTCTACTACTGGGCAGCTAACTTTAGGACCGTTCAGTTTTGGCTACAGTGT
Source organism: Notolepis coatsorum (assembly GCF_963971535.1). Classification (NCBI taxonomy): domain Eukaryota; kingdom Metazoa; phylum Chordata; class Actinopteri; order Aulopiformes; family Paralepididae; genus Notolepis; species Notolepis coatsorum. Next base: position 15,984,532 of record NC_140166.1, on the reverse strand, counting down.
AGTGGGATATCCTCACCTCCAGTTTGGCTGGAGATGGAGGCAGCCTCGTCCGTACCGGCATCACTGACCTCTCTCGCCCACGCCACTAGTTTAGGCCCTTATATCCCCTTTACAAAAAATGTATGTGTCAAATCAACAAATCAAAAAAAAATTTAACCAATCTAGACGCCACTTTGGCTTTCATGCAACATCTTTTGCTGCCCCGGTGGCCTCAAATCCGGCCTTCACCCATCTATGATTGATGGCGCTTTCTCAATATGGACTAGTCTCAGTATTAGAACATTTAAAGATCTCTACAGTATATTGACAATACCTTTGCTACGTTCGAACAATTATCGGTTAAGTACGGTCTCCCCAGAAGTAATTTTTTTAGGTTTTTACAGATCCGGAGCTATGTCCGCAGCTTAGATACCTAGTTCCCCATCCTTCCTGGTGAAACACAACTTGACATTTTCTTACCCCTCTTCCCACTCTAAAGGGCTCCCTGTCGAGAATTTATAGGCAGCTATGCTCACTACAGTCCACCTCCTTAAATATTATTAAGTCCTCATGGGAGGAGGAATTGGGGGATGAGATATCTGATGACATGTGGGAAAAAGCACTCAAAAAGGTGCACACCTATTCAGGTTCAGTGCCTTGCTCAAGGACACTTCGACAGGGCTGTCATTGGTGATTGAACCTGTGACCCGCAAGCTACGGGATGGTATAGATATACTACTCACATTGGCCTACTGGTAGGATATTAGATCTACTCATCACACTGATCTACTGATAGGATATTAGATGTACTCATCACACTGATCTACTGGTAGGATATTAGATCTACTCATCACACTGATCTACTCTAGGATATTAGATCTACTCCTCACAGAAATATACTGGTAGGATATTAGATCTAGTTCTCACACTGATCTACTGTAACTACAGACACAGTTACCAAGCGTGATCATCTGGGATACAGTTGCTAAACTTGATCACCTAGGCAACAGATACATTATCCCCATGGCAAGATGTTATTGTGATGAATAGAACGAAGAACTAAAAGGAACGGAATATAATAGAATAGAGGCAGTGGTGGCCTGAAGGTTAGAGAACTGTGCTTATGTTCGGTTCCATTCCTTTGGACTGGCAGCAAAATGTACCTTGTGTATACTGTTTACTTTTACCCATAGTATACGTATATATTTTTTTAAAGATTCATTGCCTATATTTATTGTAACGTATATTATGACAGATAGGGCATACAGACCCTCATCTGCACCTTTGTTTACACAGTTAATTTTTCTCATATTTTTACATTCAGATTACATTTTATTGCCTATAGTATGTCTTTCTAATTTTACCCTGCCCAAACCTGTACCTCTCCTCCACCCTCCCCCGTGCTGCTATGATGCCAGAATTTCCCAAAAAGGATCAATAAAGGAATATCCTATCTTGTGTTATCACTTCAACACCCACTGTTGAAGTGCCCTTGAGCAAGGCACCTAACCCCCAACATTTAGCTGGGTGGTAAATGGAGGTTGTCTACAAAACAGACGGAATAATGGAATACAACCTTCTTGCTCTCCTGCTGTTTGCGTAGAGCCTTGTCACTCCTCTCCAGAGTCCCTGTGCCTCCCTCCTTCCACTCGAAGAACTCCAGACGAGAGATGGAGCACAGGCTCTCCTTGAAGAGAATGGACCACACACGCTTCCATTTCTAGAGAGAGAGAGAGAGAGAGAGAGAGACAGAGAGAGAAATGGGGGGGGGGTCATGATCATAATATATTCACATGAGGGATTTGTAGCACATGGTATGAAAAGTTGAGCAGTGAATTTCATACTATTTACTACGAATCATGAACAGTAATTTTTCAAGGTTGATGCACCACCACTTATCTGAGGCTTTTGAGTTTAAATTAATGTTGTGGTTAAGATTAGGGTTAGGTTATAGAAACTGTAGGGTTAGGTTATGGATGGGGTTATGTTAGGGTTAGGTTATAGATAGGGTTAGTTTAGTTTAGTTTATTTGGATCCCCATTAGCCATTGCCACAGGCATAGGCTACTATTACTGGGGTCCACACAAATCAATACAATACAATAAAATCAATACAATACAATTAATACAATACAATACAATAAAACAATACAATACACCTCAATAACACCTACAAATATTATATAATAAAATATCTAAGTTCACCAATCACACATACCCATCTACTCAATCATGTTTCAAGGCATATATGTTCACTTAAAGCACAACAATACATCTCAATACAATATACAAATATATTAAAAATCTAAGTTCAACAATCACACATACCCATCTTCTCAATCACCCACTATGTTTACTTAACTGACAGTACCACTCTTTCTTATATGATTTTTAAGGTGTTTTTTAAATGTCTGTTTGTCTTCAACCCTAGTTCTGTTTCATTAGGGGATCCGCTTGACATCACTCATGCACTCCCTCGCGTACGTGCACGCGCACTGAATAAATTCCACAAATGTACCTTCAAGTTTCAAGTTTCTTTAATAGTTGTCATACAGAAGTACAGAATACTTTCATACAAAATGCTTCTTACTGTTACGCTCCAGAGACTGTGCTAGACAAGATAGTATCAAATAACATAGTATAGCATGTAATTTAGAAGTAGAAAATGAGGTCACAGTGTTCAGTATAGACATATGTACAATGTTCGATGCAGAATAGACGTAACTGAGTTACCATATAATATACAATACTATGCAGTGTACTAATGTACAATACTATATAGTGCAAAGCAGAAATGGGATGAGGTACAATTTAGGTACAATTTACAGTAAGGTGTACGAGTTGTAGTGCAATCCTTCATCAATAAATATAAAGTGTGGGGAGTGGGTGCTACAGTGTGTTTGTTTAAAGTGAGTGTGTGCTATAAAGTGTGTGGAGTGGGTGCTACAGTGTGTTTGTTTAAAGTGAGTGTGTGCGTGTGGATGTGTGTGCTATGTGCGTTTGATGGTTGTTGTTGTGTAGTGTTCATTGTTCGTTTAGCAGCCTGATGGCCTGGGGATAGAAGCTTCTTCTGAGTCTTTCTGTGCTCGCCTTGAGACTCCGGTATTGCTTGCCTGACCGCAGCAGTTCAAAGAGGCAGTTGTTCGGGTGACTGGAGTCTTTAATGATTCTCTTAGCCTTGCCCCTGCACCGCTTGTTGTAAATGTTCTGGAGGGTGGGGAGCCCCCCTCCAATTGTGCGTTCGGCTGAACGTGTCACTCTTTGTAGTCTGCTTCGGTCTTGTGCAGTGCTATTCCCAAACCAGGAGGTGATGTTGCCAGTCAGGATGCTCTCTATTGTACATGAGTAGAAGTTCTTAAGGATCTTCTGACTGACTTGGAACTTCCTTAGGCGCCTGAGGAAGTAGAGGCGTTGTCGTGCCTTCTTCACAACACTGTCAATGTGTGTGGTCCATGTCAAGTCCTCGGATATGTAGGCTCCGAGGTACTTAAAGCTGTTGACTCTCTCAACCGGTGCCCCGTCGATGCTGAGGGGGCTGTAGTCCTTGACCCCTGACCTCCTGAAGTCCACAATCATCTCCTTTGTTTTGCTGACGTTCAAGGAGAGGCTGTTTTCCTGGCACCATCCCGCCAGGACCTTGACCTCTTCCCCACCTTTAATACCAGTATTAGTCTGACCACAGCCCTCATCAGCTTACCTTCATAAGCAGGTGTGTGGTCACCTGCTCTCCTCCTTCTCGCTTTCACCACAAGGAAGTGCCTCGGTAGTACCCCACTTGACGTGTTGATTAGTTGAAAAGAGTTGTGACAAGTCTACATTGTGCTTAATTTTTTCTTCTCTCATATCTGTTGTAAAAAAAAAGTTTGGGTCATAATGTATTCTTCGGAGAGTAGACCCGCTAGACCTACTCTTCACCAGCGGTTCTCCATTCCCGCCTCCGTTGTGCGTTCTGGTGCTGGGATGTTGCCACTTTCGTGGTTGCCGACCCAGCCCAGGAGACAGCCGATGGATAGTTTGCCTCTCCGAAGAGCCGAGGAGTCGGTGCCGTCGCTCCGGCGATGGCCTGATCTCGACTCTGGTTCCTCTGGTTCCAGGGAATCGTCCGTTGGTGAACGGGGGGTTGTCCTGGAGCCGGAGGATTTGCGACGCAAACCTTTCACGTCTGCCCGTTCACGTCGCAAGATGGTAGCATGCAGGCGCGAACGGCCTGGTTTTGGGGAACTGCTGGAGACCAGCGAGGATGCGTCCGGCTCTGGATTTCCGATGGAAACTGAGGACTTCATGGAAGAGGTGGACGGATTCTTGTATGATGGTCCCGTGGAGGAGAGTATCCCTCCTATCCAGGAAACACCGGAGGGGGGAGAAATGGCTTCGTGGGACTCCCTGTTCGAAGATGTCGAGGAACCACCTTGGCCTCATCAGCAGGATGCCCTACTATCGGCCACATCAGACTGTGGCTCCTTGACCAGTTGCAGCCTGCTGCATGTGAGGGATGCGGGTTCGGTGGAGGAAGGTCCGCAGGGGGAACTGCGGGCTTTGTTTCCCGAGCTCATGGCGGTAGCCGCCGCCGCAAACGGCGTGCCGCTGCCGCTGCCATTGCCTGCACCTGTCCCTGATGATCTCATAGGTCATCGCTGGCAGCGTCGCCCAGTGAGAGGGGTGGACGTTGCCTACCCATTTTTCCCCTCAATGGGGGCCTATGTTCGTCAGGATCAGGCGGTTGTCAACATCATGGGACTAACCCCCACCTACATACCAGTTACGCGGGTGTCGGGGTTAGTCAAAGGTATGGGGGAGGGCGTGCCTCGGTTTGATAGTCCGATGGCCGCTCTCCTCTGTCCGGATATGGTGTGGGAACCCTTATGCAAGCCGGTCCTCCAGGGTAGATCGGCTAGGCGATTGGCATATTGGGGTGACCAGTCATTCATCGCTGGTACACAATCGCTGGCTGCGGCGTCTAACATCGCCCACCTGGCTAGATTTGTATCGGGGATTATGACGGGCGGCACGGATCTGAACGAGGTAAAATGCGATCAGATCACCCAGGCGGCAGGAGCTGTCCTGCACCTTTCCCAGGTGCTGGCCATAGCCATGGGGAAAGTGCGCGCCCTGGCCACCCTGGGCCAGCGTCATCTTTGGCTGGAGCAGGCCCGTGTGCCGGAACGGAAGAGAGCCCCTCTTCTGACGGCCGCCCTCTCCGACGCTGGTCTGTTCGGGAAGGCCCTGCGGTTGATGACCTCAACATGCAGAGAGATGGCAGAGGACAGAGGAGAGATCCATCCTCCAACCCCATTTTCCGCCTCCCGTCCTTGCCGGTGGAGTCAGAAGGCTTCCACGACGTCGAGCTGTCTCCGTCGTCCCTACCACTGCCTCCGCCGCCGCTGCTGGCCCCTCCAAGAAGGCCAGGAGAAGAGACGGCGCTTCTGCTACCGCCGGCCCATCCACGACCGGAGGAGACGGTAGGGAACGTCGAGACCAGCAGACAGTAATCTACCGTCCCTCCGGGGCTCCTCGGGGTGGCAAGACTCGAGCGGCGCGAGGTGGCAGACGCCGCTGAGAGTGACTTTTCCCCTCTTTGTGCCTTAAAAAAACTTGTGATAATAAAAAGTTCCCCGACATAAGGGGGACTATGTTTTTTGGCCAAACAAACTGTGTGTTGCTTCAACAAATCATATGGTGGGGTTGTGTAAATATGAATCTGCACTTTTACGTTGTGAGATGAGTCGTGTTGTGTTACGAGATTAAGCAAGGTCTGCAACATACACTCAGTCATAGGGGGTTCTATTAGCCTGACGCTCCACATGCAGGTAGAAACTGGTGTTATTCCATTGCTTGAACTAAGTATATGTTAGTGTTGTTAGTTGCAGTAATACTCGTACACACGTTCCACGGCCTAGCCGTTACTCTCGGTCAGCGTTTTTTGCTATGTACGACATAGTCAACGGGTGTAGGATTCACACACATGCGACTTGTTTTTGTTGTAAATCCTGTTCACATTTTGTGGGTAGCGGGCATTGTATTAGCTTACGCTATACATTAGCATTCTACCGGAGGTTTTCAAAATGGCTACGGTTGTTTTCTGTGTGTAGGGAACGAAGGTTTTTTTGTGAGGGGGTGTCAAATAAACCCCTCCTTCCCACTTGATTGGTTTAGGAGATTTTTATCTCTTCTGCTGAGCCAGTCAGGGCCGAGCCGGTGAGACGTCTTGGCAGGGGGGGGGGGGGGTTATCCTGCCAACTCCTATTACAAAGAGGAGCCGGCAGAATTTCCCCCCGTCATAGCGGTGTTGCTATGGCGACGCCTTCCATGAGTTACGGTGTCTTAAGGTGTCGAGTTAGAGCGTAGGGCTCACGGGTCTGCTGCGCTCGATTTATGTGTAAACTTGAGTCAGTTGGTCACGTGACTCACAGTTGGCATGTCTTTCTCATGACTACCACTCGTGTGGGAAGGTTTTCTGGGAGGGTCTAGTCTTTACTCTCTGATTAAAAAAAGAGTGACTGGATGTAAAATCATGTGAAAACGGGTTTTTTACTCCCAGCTGTGCAGTTGGGTTCATACGGGTGATGCTTCTTCTTTATTATTATAAAGAGTTGGATGTGTCTATATGAATTGGAAATGGGGGCCCCTGATGGAAACAAGACTAACGTCTTTCTCAGGTCTGCCTCCCCTTACCGATTGTGTGTATTGAGCCGTACTATGTTGTACCCTTTCTGCAATCTGTTGGTTAAAGTTTTCATTCATTCATTCATGGAGTTGGTTGCATCCCTCCCTCTTGTCGTTCCCCTGGGCGTCTTGGGGATTCAATAAGATGGTCTAAATAGCCTATTATTGATGTGGATATGCCCAACGCACACATAGTGCTAGCTCAGGATGTTCTGTTGGGCATTAGGTAACTGACTGGCGCGCCTTGATTGCTTGGGGTTAAAACAGCGTTTTTATAGAGCAATTGGGATGGGTTTTTTTTCCTCTTCCGACGCCCTGTGTGGTTGTTGACGGGTTCTCGTTCATATCAGGGGATGATAACGGAATGGATCTGAACATATGTGGAAGGGTCTCGCGCCCTGGGGGTGGGCTGCCGGGCACGGTTCGCACCGGAACGTCTGAGTGGCGCCTTCTTTTTATGTTTAAGATCAACACGCATATCTGCCCCTTCTCCTGGAGTTGGCATGTCAGCGTGGTTGGGGCACGGGACTGGTTCTGGTCGCGCTGGTCCGGATCAGTTGGAGCCGTTGTCCGCCGGGGATGCAGATCTGCTGTTCTGGTACCCTGAGGGACTTGGGTTTTTTCAGGGGGAAAAATGCTAGGTCGGTCCGGGTGTCACAGGGTTGAGCGCTATGGAACCCTTGTTGGGTACATTGTATTCTACTCTGTCATAATGGCTTACGGCCATGCCAACCTGTACGCGCCCGATCTCGTCGGATCTCGGCCGCCATGCAGGTTGGTCTTGGTTAGTACTTGGTTGGGTGACCTCCTGGGAATACCAAGTACGGGGTGCTGGGGCTGGTTTTCCATTCTTACGCTCTTCTCTTACGCATGGCGAAGAGGGGCCTGTTGGGGCGCAACAACCAGGAAGGGGGTTGGGAATTGGCATAACGACTAACAGTGGGATGGGAGAAAAATCGGAAAAAGGAGGGGGAAAAAGATAAAAAAATAAAAATAAAAAACATTAACCTCCACATGTGGGCCCTCTTGAGGACGATTCGCGACGCGCCACTTTGCCAACCTCTAGCAGCTCGTGTGAATTTTTTTAATACAATATATATTTGGCATGCGCCAAAGTACAGGGCAGAGTCAGATTACCACCCCCGACTCCTGGGGCTCTAGCTCCGTCAATCATTTGGCTATCTCGAAACATTTTGGACAGGGTTGTAGCCAATGAGTGTGGCTTTCCAATGATACCCCAGGTGGGGATATAATACGGTCTGTACTGATTGATCTATTTATGATAAAGACAGCAGGGTCCCCAGATTTGGGGATCCTACAGCTTAATTTAAACAGTCCATGGTTGGGGTAGTTGGGGTCTTTAATAATCCTGCCGGCTTTGCTGACACACCGTCCGTTGTATACTGTATGTCCTGGATGGAGGTAAGCTCACATCTGCTGATGTTATGGGCTGTTCATTCGACACAGCATTTTGCGATTAAGGGCAGATCAGTTATATATCGCATAGCTCTGCTCAGCGTCTATTGCAATACTCTTCATATCCAGTATTGAACTGAAATAAATTCTCACATGTACCGTCCTTTATATACCATCATCTGTCTGGCCACACCCCCATCCGCTACCTACATAAGCAGGGGTGTGGCCATACCATCAGGTCCTTCTTCAATTTTCACCACGTCAAGTGCCTGCAAAGTACCACACTTTGAAGATGATGGATTTTTTTGAAGAAAGTAGAAGATGAAGGAGCTACGTTGACATTATATCTTTGTTTTTTCTCTCACTATTTTCGAGAAAATACAGCGATAATGTCTTCGCCACTGGGGTGTCTGGAAGATGATGATCATTCTGACCTCCACCGGCATTTTCGTATTAGGGGCTCGCGTCGCTGGTCTAATCCCCACCTGCAGTCCTCCAAGCTGCAGCTGGACAGGTATTACCTTCGGTTCTGCACCTGGACTGTGCAGGAGGGGCTACGGCTGAATGAATGAATGAATGAAAACTTTATTTAACAGATTGCAGAATGGGTACAATACAGTACGGCTCAATACATACAATTGTTAAGGGGATGCAGACCTGAGAAAGACGTTTGTCTTGTTTCCATCAGGGTCCCCTGTTGCGAGAAGCGAGCTGCCTCTCTGGGTGAGTGATGATTTTGCTACGCAAGCGCCAGTGAGGGGATTAGCTGCACGATTTATGAAAGCCGGCCCCAGACTAGTACCCTTTTTCTGCCTCTTAGACGGCAGAGAGAGGGTCCTGGTTTGAAGCCCACGGTAGTCAATCTAGTGGGCCATGACCAAGATCTGTGGTTAAAACCCAGGATCTTTGGACGAGCGGATTTTTCTCTCTGTCACGTGAAGGCCCCATCTTTCAAGTTGAAAGTTACCCTAAACACGAGGAAAGTGGGTTTGGTGTTTCGTTTTTTCAGAGTTTCCTCCTCAGGGAGTTCAGAGCCTCATCGGTGAGTTCAGAGCCTCCCTCTCAGTGAGAGAGCCTCCTCAGAGTTTCAGAGCCTCCTCCTCGGAGAGTCCTAGTCCAATTGTTACATAGCTCAATGTTGCAATATGTCTTCTCAATCTATTGCTCACGTGGGAAGTCTCTCTGGGGGTTTCCCGTCCCCTCCTTTATGGAGCAGTTTGACGGGGTATTGTTTAGGGAGTTCCCTGACTCCTCGCCAGTAATGGTTGGTTGAGTCATGGGTTTCCCCCCGTCATAGGGTACGTTGCTCCCCGTCCCCTCTTTTATGGAGCGTGGTTGACGGGGTTTTGTTTTCCCTCAGCCGCGTCGTATGGGACCCATGTCCGTATTTCTTTCTGTGAAAAAAGCGGCTTCTTGTCGTTCTCCCAGGCAGCTTGGAGGAACGGTATCTGGTGTCTTGTTAGACTATCCATTGATATGTTTTGGGTCTTGACGTGTACATAGTGCTGGCTCTGGGTGTTTCTGATAGGAACCACGCATGGGCTTGCGCACCTTGGTTGCTCATCATTGAAACAGCGTTTTTATGGGGCAACTGGGATGGAGTTTGTCTCTTCCGAGCGCCAGTTTACTAGGTTTGTCTCGACGAATTCTCGTTCATATCTGGGGGATGTTAACGGAATAGATCAAAGCATAGGTAGAGGGGTCTCACGCCCTTGGGGTGGGCCACCGAGCGCGGTACGAAAGGGACCGTCTGGGTGGCGCCCTCTATAATGTTTTGGATCGACACGCGTACCTACCCCCCTCCTAAGGGTTGGGGATGGCGGCGTGATTAGGGCACGGGACTGATTCTGGTCACGCCGGTCCAGGTCAGTTAACCCGTTGTCCGCTGGGGACGCAGATCTGCTGTTCTGGTACCCTGAGGGACTTGTGCTTTTTTCGGGGGGGGAAATGCCGGGTCGGCCCGGGTGTTGCAGGGTTTGACGTTATGGAGATGTTTGTGGTTGTGTTACTACGTATTACCCCTCACTGTTGCTTGGTCCATGTTGTGTTGTACCTTGCGCTGCGCTAAGGGGGCCTGGTCCTTCTCCATTCTTTTCGCCCCTCTCTTCTCCTGCTTAAGCATGGCTGGGAGGGGGCTGTTGAGGTGATTCTTATGGAACTCCTCTGGCATCCCTGTGTACGTCCCGGTCCGCCGGGCCCGGTCCGAAATTGTTTCGTTGACCCGTAGGCCTGGGATAACCCCTTTTTGAAAACTGAAACACTTGTACTGCGGTATAGCCAGTGTATACCCGCAGTTGTGTTTTGGAGTTTTTTCTTGTGGGGTTATAGGAACAACCACCTCATGTTTGAACCAAGGGGGTGGTTGGTTCCCTGGTATGTTGGTAGCGGAGTCAACTCTCGGGGTAGGCCGGTTGAGTGTGCCCCTGCACGTTTCATGACGTCTGCCAATCGTGTCAGCCTTCTCTGCCTCGACCCCTCTAGAGAGTCAGGTTTTTTTTTGTGGAGGCTGTGACATGGTGCACAACAATGACAGCATACGCCCCTTCCGCCGGGGTGCTGTTTCAGCAGACCCCTTTGGCGGCTGTCTAGTCCGCAGTGCTCCAGGCTCAGGTCGAGTGCCTGTTGCCTGGATTGAGGGATCGACCTCTTTTGGGGGTCGTCTCCCCGGTGCGCTGCCTGCTCCCGCTGTGGGTGTAACCTCTTGAGTGCTTCGAGCTTACAGCCATGCCAACCTGAACACGCCCGATCTCGTTCGATTTCAGAAGCTGTATAGGTTCAGGCCTGGGTTGTATTTGGATGGGTGACTGCCTGAGTATACCAGGATCAGTGAGCTAGGCGGCGTGCTATAGGGGGAAGGGCCTGCTCTTGGATGGGCCCTGTCCGAATACGCTGGCGATGTGGGGGGCGGTGTCACTAGTGACCGCCTGGTGAGGTCTCGATGCTGTGGCGTCGTTGGCCTCTCCAGGCCCCCTTTTTCCGGGGGGGTCCAGTCCCGTCTGGGTCCGGGTCCTCCTTCGCGCTCCGCTGCTACGGCCTTGCCACAGGGTTGGGTTTTTTGCTCTTGACCCCGTGATATTAGGGGTGGTAACGGGGGTTTGTTCCTTCCGTTCGTTCCCTAGTGGCATGCGGGTTGTGCGTTTGTGTAGTCGTGGGTACGCCCCACGGTCTGCTCACCCTGTGCGTTGAGTTGCTGAAGTCTCCTCTTCGCGCAGTCGGATCCGACTCTCTCCCGTCCTCCGCTAGGGGGGTTCGGGGGGCCTCGGGTCCTCCCATGTTCTGATGGTTGTGGGGGGCCTCAGCGGGTACATTTGTCGAGCTCAGCTCTGCTCAGCTCCTGTGTTGCAATAGACGCTGAGCAGAGCTATGCGATATATAACTTACGGTTATGCATATAACCATAGTTATATGAGCATAGTGACGCTCAGCGTCGGACTCACTGAGGACCCCTTGATCTTGCCTTGTGGTGAAAGATTGGGAAGGAGCTGATGGTATGGCCACACCCCTGCTTATGTAGGTAGCGGATGGGGGTGTGGCCAGACAGATGATGATATGTAAAGGTACATGTGAGAATTTATTTCAGTTCAATACTGGATATGAAGAGTATTGCAATAGACGCTGAGCGTCACTATGCTCATATAACTATGGTTATATGCATAACCGTAAGTTTCCATACCAGGCAGTGATGCATCCAGTCAGGAGGCTCTCTGTTGTGTCTCTGTAGAAGCCTGTAGGATCTGGAGCTGCCTGAGGTGGAAGAGGCGTTGTTGTGTTTTCTTCACCACCTGAGGTGGAAGAGGCGTTGTTGTGTTTTCTTCACCACCTGAGGTGGAAGAGGCGTTGTTGTGTTTTCTTCACCACCTGAGGTGGAAGAGGCGTTGTTGTGTTTTCTTCACCACCTGAGGTGGAAGAGGCGTTGTTGTGTTTTCTTCACCACCTGAGGTGGAAGAGGCGTTGTTGTGTTTTCTTCACCACCTGAGGTGGAAGAGGCGTTGTTGTGTTTTCTTCACCACCTGAGGTGGAAGAGGCGTTGTTGTGTTTTCTTCACCACCTGAGGTGAAAGGGTGTTGTTGTGTTTTCTTCACTGGAGCTGCTCCAGGTGAGGTGCTCAGTGATGTCTGGTGTGCTGCTCCAGGTGAGGTCCTCAGTGACGTCTAGTGTGCTGCTCCAGGTGAGGTCCTCAGTGATGTCTGGTGTGCTGCTCCAGGTGAGGTCCTCAGTGACGTCTAGTGTGCTGCTCCAGGTGAGGTCCTCAGTGACGTCTAGTGTGCTGCTCCAGGTGAGGTCCTCAGTGATGTCTGGTGTGCTGCTCCAGGTGAGGTCCTCAGTGATGTCTGGTGTGCTGCTCCAGGTGAGGTCCTCAGTGATGTCTAGTGTGCTGCTCCAGGTGAGGTCCTCAGTGATGTCTGGTGTGCTGCTCCAGGTGAGGTCCTCAGTGATGTCTAGTGTGCTGCTCCAGGTGAGGTCCTCAGTGATGTGAACACAGAGGAACTTGAAGTTGCTAACTCTCTCCACAGCAGCCCATTGATGTTGATGGGGTCAAGCCTTTCTCCCCCTCTCCTGTAGACCACGGCCAGCTCCTTAGTGTTGTCAACGCTGAGGGAGAGGTTATTCACTCAGCACCACTATACCAGGTTGTCAACCTCTTTCCTGTAGGCTGCTTCGTTGTTGTTGGTGATTAGGCCTATCACTGTTGTGTCATCGGCAAACTGAATCACCATGTTGGAGCTGTGCGTGGCTACATAGTCGTGGGTGTAGGAAGTAGTAGAGTAGGGAGTAGAGGGGGGGGGCGCAGGACACATCCTTGGGGGGCTCATGGCATGATGTTAATTACTACAGACCATCATTTGCAATAATAATAATTAATTACATTTAGTTTTCATGTTTCAAGTTTCAAGTTTCTTTAATAGTTGTCATACAGAAGTACAGAATACTTTCATACAAAATGCTTCTTACTGTTACGCTCCAGAGACTGTGCTAGACAAGATAGTATCAATAACATAGTATAGCATGTAATTTAGAAGAAGAAAATGAGGTCACAGTGTTCGGTATAGACATATGTACAATGTTCTGAGTTACCATATAATATACAATACTATGCAGTGTACTAATGTACAGTACTATCTAGTGCAAAGCAGAAATGGGATGAGGTACAATTTAGGTACAATTTACAGTAAGGTGTACGAGTTGTAGTGCAATCCTTCATCAATAAATATAAAGTGTGGGGAGTGGGTGCTACAGTGTGTTTGTTTAAAGTGGGTGTGTGCTATAAAGTGTGTGGAGTGGGTGCTACAGTGTGTTTGTTTAAAGTGAGTGTGTGCGTGTGGATGTGTGTGCTATTTGCGTTTGGTGGTTGTTGTTGTGTAGTGTTCATTCATTGTTCGTTTAGCAGCCTGATGGCCTGGGGATAGAAGCTTCTTCTGAGTCTTTCTGTGCTCGCCTTGAGACTCCGGTATCGCTTGCCTGACCGCAGCAGTTCAAAGAGGCAGTTGTTCGGGTGACTGGAGTCTTTAATGATTCTCTTAGCCTTGCCCTTGCAACGCTTGTTGTAAATGTTCTGGAGGGTGGGGAGCCCCCCTCCAATTGTGCGTTCGGCTGAACGTGTCACTCTTTGTAGTCTGCTTCGGTCTTGTGCAGTGCTATTCCCAAACCAGGAGGTGATGTTGCCGGTCAAGATGCTCTCTATTGTACATGAGTAGAAGTTCTTAAGGATCTTCTGACTGACTTGGAACTTCCTTAGGCACCTGAGGAAGTAGAGGCGTTGTCGTGCCTTCTTCACAACACTGTCAATGTGTGTGGTCCATGTCAAGTCCTCGGATATGTAGGCTCCGAGGTACTTAAAGCTGTTGACTCTCTCAACCGGTGCCCCGTCGATGCTGAGGGGGCTGTAGTCCTTGACCCCCGACCTCCTGAAGTCCACAATCATCTCCTTTGTTGTATATCGCTTTTCTAGACACTCAAAGCGCTCCCCACAATGTAGGGTGGAAATTGTCTCCTTCACCACCACTGGTAGCACCCAACCTTGGGCTATGCAGGCTCAATGGCTGCCATACACTGGCACCAGGCACACATCACACTACACAATGGCTGAGGAGACAGGGATTGATATCAGTCAATTAAGGGGAAGGGATGATTAGGTGGCCTTGATGTCAGAGACCTGATTGGGAATTTGGCAAGACTAATTTGTCTTTAGTGTTGAGAAACTTGAAAGCACTGCATCCTCCCACCAAGCTCCAAGTGTTTTAGCCTTCAAAACATGTTACAGCACAGGACATTTTCCATATCTTCATATGTTCTACTGAGGAAATTATTGCACACCGTACATCATAGGAGGTAGGAGATAGAGATAGGCTGTAGGAGTTGAAGATAGGAGATGGAAATAGGAGGTATGAGCTGAAGATGGGAGGTAGGAGATGGAGATAGGAGGTAGGAGATAGGAGGATGGAGATAGGAGTTAGGAGATGGAGGTAGGAGGTAGGAGATGGAGGTAGGAGATGGAGATAGGAGGATGGAGATAGGAGGTAGGAGATGGAGGTAGGAGATGGAGATAGGAGGTAGGAGATGGAGATAAGAGGATGGATATAGGAGGTAGGAGATGGAGGTAGGAGATGGAGATAGGAGGATGGAGATAGGAGGTAGGAGATGAAGGTAGGAGATGGAGATAGGAGGTAGGAGATGGAGATAAGAGGATGGATATAGGAGGTAGGAGATGGAGGTAGGAGATGGAAGTAAGATATGGAGATAGGAGATGGAGGTAGAAGGTAGGAGATGGAGGTAGGAGGTAGGATGGATGTGATC